>NW_004444018.1:7044103-7105780 GCF_000243295.1 Trichechus manatus latirostris
ATATATATATAAAACCAAACCCGTTGCTGTCAAGTCGATTCCAACTCATAGTTACCCTATAGGACAAAGTAGAACTGCCCCATAGAGTTTCTAAGGAATGCCTGATGGATTCGAACCGCCAACCTTTTGGCTAGTAGCCATAGCTCTTAACCACTATGCCACCAGGGTTTCCAGCATATATATATAAAATCTGGTTATATATATAATAATTCCTTACATTAGCTTAATTCACCCTCTCAACAACTAGAGGAGATAGATACACCAAACTTTTTCTTTTTGGCTAGAAGATTTTTTTATTCATCATCTGAAGTAACCTTTGATTTGCATTGAGACTAGCAGTAAAAGTTCTGAAATATGCAGTGGTTAAATTATTTAATATCACCTTTTACAAATGGGAAAGCTAAGTGGTTTAAGTCCTGGCTTGTTGTCGTTAGCTGCCCTCAAGTCGGTCCCCGACTCATGGGGACTCCTCATGCACAACAGAACGAAATGCTGCCCGGACCTGTGGTTGGAGATCAGACCTTTCTTCCTAGTCCATCTTAGTCTGGACTCTCATCATAGCAGCACGCAAGGCTCCACTGCCAGATGGGTGGTGACAGTGCATTTAATGCCTTGGGTAGGAATTAAACCCAGGTCTCCTGCATGGAAGGCAAAGATTCTTCCATTAAACCACCACTGCCCTCCAGAAGCATTCTAATTTTATGTTCCTATTCATAAGCTGGAGCCCTGGTGAGTTGCTTCCGACTCATAGTGACCCTATAGGACAGAGCAGAACTGCCCCATAGAGTTCCCAAGGAGTGCCTGGTGGATTCAAACTGCTGACCTTTGCTTAGCAGCCAAGCTCTTAACCACTGCACCACCAGGGCTCCTCTAAATATAATATAGTATGTTATTCATAAAATGCCAGGTCAGTAAAGAATGTCTTTTGTTAAGAGAGACAAGATGCATCTGAGTTTTCTTATCTTGTGCAATGCTGGATCTCTGATATGGAAGATGTAATAGAGAAGAGGCTGATAGTTTGGAGGAAGTTTGAAGAGGGTGTCAGATTGATTGAGTTCTGTTTTTTTCCCATTCCTGAATGCTCAGGTTTTATGTGCCTGTTACCACCTGTAAGTCTTAATCCTTGAGAGGCAGCCTACAAAAGCAGGCAGCGCTGCCTTCCAGGTTATCAGCGCTGTTACTGCTCAGCAGTGTGATGACAGGACCAGAGACGTGTGTAAGTCAAGATCCGCAAGAATTTCTTCTTGAAATGGCTTGATCGAAGCTATGAATTAGATACTGCTGGCTCCTTTTCTATGAAGAAGTAACCTTATTTTACATCAGTTAGAAAAAAATCCACTGCTGCAAAAGGGGACACTCTAATGAAATTAAAAGGGAAGCAGATGGTCTGGGAAGCCATGTCTTCCCATTCTAGACCCATAGAAGGGGAAATTGATAGCCCCAGCCAATCAAGAGTACAGTAAGACCCTTCTATTCCTTCTGCTTCTCATTCCCCCGTCCTGATGATTTACTTTCTAGAACTTAAATAAAGGTAATCTCAGCGGTTCTTGGACTTGAATCTTTTCCATAGGATACCTCAGTGGGTATAGGGAAAAGAGATTGTTTCGTTCATTGTCAGGAGTTTTGAAAGGACACGATGTTTTAACAAGTCAATATCGCTCTCATCGGTAATGAAAATCTCTTATGTGATGTTTATATGGGAAATGGGCTTTTCAATGATGAAATACCAGTAAGTTGAAATAAGTGTGCCTTTGCTGTTATCTTACAGAGCATATGGATAGACAGTGTTCTCCAAACCATTTTTTTGCTGACAAAATTTTTGGTTATCTTTACCGTTTTCTCTTACTCTTTCCCTAACTCGCCATATCCCCTTTTCTTGCTACCTAATAAGGTAATGTAACCATTCAGTCCAATTACAGTGTGCTGGACAAAGAGTAGAAGAGGAAGATGATTAAGTTCAGATAAAGGATGGCATCTTAGTCATCTAGTGCTGCTAAACAGAAATACCACAAGTGGATGGCTTTAACAAACAGGAATTTATTATCTCAGAGTCTAGGAGGCTAGAAGTCCAAATTCAAGGTGTCAGCTCCAGGAGGAGCCTTTTTGTCTCCATCAGCTCTGGAGGAAGGTCCTTGTCATCAATCTTTCCCTGGACTAGGAGCTTCTCAGTGCAGGGACGCCGGTCCAAAGAATGCACTATTCTGGCTTTTGCATCTTGGTGGTATGAGGTCCCCAACCCTGTCCTCGCTTCTCTTTCCTTTTATCTCTAAGATAAAAGGTGATGCAGGCCAAACCTCAGGGAAACTCCCTTTACATTGGATCAGGGATTTGACCTGAGTAAGTGTGTTACATCTCACCTTAATCGTCTTTAACATAATCTAATCTTGCCTCTTTAACCACAGGCAGAGATTAGGATTTACAACACATAGGAAAATTACATCAATCACAAAATGGAGGACAGACACACAATACTGGGAATCATGGCCTAACCAAGTTGACACATATTTTTGGGGGACACAGTTCAATCCATGACAGATGGTAAAGTATATTTTACCTGAAAAGTAAAACATAAAACAGGGAAGTAAGAATATTTTTCAGAAAATTACTATAAATATCTTTGCAGCCCTTAATGCTGAGGTGACCCTGTCAAAGAAATACAGCCTTCAGATCTAAATTTTCATAGAGAAACTTCTAATGTACTAACCAGTTGCTGTGGAGTCAGTTCTGACTCTTGGCAACCTCATATGTGTCAGAGAACTGTGCCCTGTAGGATTTTCAATGGCTGATTTTTTGGAAGGAGATTCTTGCCAGGCATCTCTAGGTGGACTTGAACTTCCAACCTTTGGGTTAGCAGTAAGCATGTTAACCATTTTCACCACCCAGGACTCCAAAGACGAAGGGGGCTTCTGTATGGCAAGTGGGATGAACCTAGCTATGTTGTGTGGGCTTCCTGTGAATTGGGCATTTGGAATAATTTTGCCAGCCTAAGGAAGAAGGGACCATCCCTGGGGGTTAGGCATCTGGGGGCCTCTGGCAGTTGGATATGTGTCTTGTGGCCCAGGAGTATTGGAGCCTAATAAGGGCAGTGGTTGGGGTGTAGGCTTAGCAAATTGCCTGTGAAGGTCACTATGAGTCAGAATTGACTCGTCGGCAACTAACAACAACAACAATATCGAAGACTTCAAAACTGGGTCAAGATAGCATTTGTGAAATATTATATTACAGCCCTGGAGCCCCCTCTGGGCTAGCTGAGACTTTTTCAGATCTGCACTGGGGTCTGATAGCTTCCTCCTTTTTGCTTTCACAGTTGTTAAAAAAAAAACAAAAAACCAACCAAACCCGTTACTGTTGAGTTGATTCTGACTTATAGTGACACTATAGGTCAGGGTAGAACTGCCCCATAAGGTTTCAAAGGAGCAGCTGGTGAATCCGAACTGCCAACCTTTTGGTTAGCAGCTGAGCTGTTAATCACTGTGTCACCAGGGTTAACCTGCAATAAGTCTTCTGTACTTCTAACTCTGTCTCAGCTTTTACTTCCTCACGTATATTATCTCACTTGAGCTGAAGAACCAAGTGACTTTGAGACTTAGCTCTACTCTTCCCAGTTGGGCTCTGGGCACACAGGCCACTTGGTGGGCACAGGCAACAACAATGACTAATCCTGGGTTTAGATGGCCTCTTGTCCAACTTCCTTCATCCCTTAGACCCTGGATTTTCTGCACAAGACATCTCAAAAGCCCTGAGCTGTATATGTATTTAGCATATCATAGTGAAAAAAATAGAATTTGGAGTCAGAAGACCTGGGTCCCCAATACTGGCTGTCTTAGGCTGGGTTCTCTAGAGAAGCAAAACCAGTAAAGTGTATAACTATATATATATAGAGAAAGATTATATCAAGGAAACAGCTCACGCGATTGTAGAGGCTAGAACGTCCCAAGTCCGTGGATCAGGGTAGATGCCTCTTCTGAGTCACACAGCTGCAGATGCTGGCAAGCCCAAGACTGGAAGGTCGGAGAGCAGGGCTCCCACTCACAGGCTGTGCAGATCCACGAATCCCAGGTTCGGCAGATAAGCTGACAACTCAAGTCCCAAGACGGGAGATGAGACGACAAGAAGCAGCCACAGGATCCAGAGAGACAAAAAGCCAGAACATCTGCTTATATACAGATGCGGGGCCACATCCCCAAGGAGACTCCCTTTCATCTGATTGGCTACTCACAGTATATTCAATCATGGGAGTGATTACATTAAAACACGGAGAATCATGGCCCAGCCAAGTTGACACACAATCTTAACCATCACACTGGGTATATACTTACTGTATAGAATTTCGTGCCATTTACCTAACCTTTCTGAACCTCAGTTTTATTATTTGTAAACCACGCCCCCCGAAAAAACCCCAAACCCATTGCCACTGAGTCGATCCCGACTCACAGCGACCCAATAGGACAGAGCAGAACTGCCCCGTAGGATTTCAGAAGAGCGGCTGGTGGATTAGAACTGCTGACCTTTTGGTTAGTAGCTGTAGCTCTTAACTACTGTGCCACCAGGGCTCCAAAGAGATATATATGTATGAAATATTCACATCATTCCATATTAATAATTCCAAACAGGAGTTTATTAACATCAAGCTATTTCTATCCCAAACTTTTCAAAGGACAAAACATTTCAAACCCTTCAAATTAGTATGATAAATAAGGTCATTTGAAATGTGAATGATGCTTATATAGCAAAGAATAAAAAAAGAAAAATAGCTTGGTGTTAGAGATCATCAGGAACAGGTGGTTCAGATAATATTTGTTTTAAGAAAATTAAAAACAGAAATATAACACCGACGATTTTTTTTTGTTGAGGCGATTATAGTTCAAGGTGCAGCAAAACTCATAAAATGAGCTAGCTGACTATGGTGGTTATCACACCTGATATGTTTTCTTCTTATCTAGTTGAGATATGTTAATACATAAAACATGTTTCTGCTTCCCATCTTTCTGGCTAATGTTCTGCAGCCAAAGTTGATAGCTTAGACTTAAATCTTTTAATAAAGATTGTGACAGTCAAAAATGGAAGATTTAAAATAGTGCTAATTCGTGACATTGAAAGAAAAATATCGGTTATGAAAAGCTAGTATTTTCCAAAGATGTGGAAATCCTATAATGATGTGGTTTTGTGTAGAAATCGGATGAGTACTTTCACACTGAAATTCTCACTTGTGAGTTTTTGTCTTGGGTTTGGCAATGAATTATGAGACTGCTAAACCATTTGCACTTGTACTTTTACCTGTAAGCATGTTTCTTTAAGAACTTGACCTCTATTTTCTCTCATTGGGTAGGAGTTTCCATATGTGCAGGAGACTCATGATGAATATTTGGATGTTTTTGGAGCCCTGTATAAGAACTTAAAAACAGTGAGAAGTTTCACTATTTGCTCTATACTATTTTAATTCTAAGTCATGGGATATATTTTTTTATTTTTTTAAATTTTTTTATTGTGCTTTAGATGAAGGTTTACAGAGCAAATTAGTTTCTCATTAAACAGTTAATACACATATTGTTTTGTGACATAGGTTGCCAACCCCATGACGTGTCAACACTCTTCCTTTCTCGACCTTGGGTTCCCCATTTCCATTCGTCCAGTTTTCCTGTCCCCTCCTGCCTTCTCATCCTTGCTCCTGGGCTGGTGTGCTGATTTAGTCTGGCATATGTAGCTGAGCTATGTGTATTATTGTGATAGCTGAGCTATCTAATCTTTGGCTGAAGGGTGAACCTCAGGAGTGACTTTAGAATCAAGTTAAAAAGGTGTCCGGGGTCTATACTCTTGGGGTTTCTCCAGTCTCTGTCAGATGATTAAGTCTGTTTTTTTTTTTTTTTAATTGTACTTTAGATGAAGGTTTACATAACAAACTAGTTTCTCATTAAACAGTTAGAACACATATTGTTTTATGGCATTGGTTAACAATCCCATGACAAGTCAACACTTTCGCTTCTCGACCTTGGGTTCCCTATTACCAGCTTTCCTGTCCCCTCCTGCCTTCTAGTCCTTGCCCCTGGGCTGTTGTGCCCTTTTAGTCTTGTTTTGTTTTGTGGGTTGTCTAATCTTTGGCCGAAGGGTGAACATGGGAGATATTTAGAAACCCAAGATAGATTTTTCTTACAAAAAAGAAACGCTCCAAGTGACCAGTTCTGCAGTGGGGCAAAATCCCAATGGTAAGCAAAAAACCAAAGTGGCTAGCCAAGCCAAGAGTCAATATATGAAAGGCCCATGTGGAGGAAGGAGACCTGTCTGCAGAGTCTTTGTCAGAGGCAGGAGGAAAGGAGGAGAAGGTGACCATAGCACTCAGTTTACCTGGAAAGCCCATGCGTAAGCCTGTGTCCCAGCATAGTTATTATTAGCCCCTTTCTTTTATGTTTAAAACTGTCTCAGTAGGGATGATAAATTATACAGTCATCAAAGGTTTTTAGAGTCTTCAGGAATAAGACCTGGGGCTCAAATCCACCAGAATTTCCATTTGTCCCCTCAGGAGTGTCCCAGGGCTGTGAGAACGTTTACTCTTCCCCAGTGTTTGGGGTTTTTGGCTGTTGTTATTCTTCTGTTTGCGCATGGTGATTAGTACGATGATCTTAGAGCCTGTGAAGTTGTCTTCAGGGTCGGCAGAGAGTGGGTGGGAAAGGTATTGAGGAGTCAGCTAGTGTTAAAGAGAGAAGAGCAGCAAAGAATGAAGTTGGTGGTCTTGGGAAGAACTAGAAAAGAACAGAAAAGTCTGTGAGCTCTCACGACAGTGTTTGATTGAGTTCTCTGGTTGTAACGATAGCATTTTAGAGTTGGGAGTGGTTTAAGACGTTAACCTGGTTTCTCCTTTTGCCCCAAGTAGGCATATACTTAAATTTTGGTCCCCTGTGGAATCTTATTCTAGAATGTTATTGCAGCATATTCCCTGCATCTTTTCTGCTAGGCATATTCAGCAGCTGATTTACCTGAAGAGTCAAAAGTGGATGTTTATAAAAAAAAATTAGTGCAACAGGACATCAAAATGGAAATCATGGCTGAAGCTCACTCTATATAATTTATACATAAATATAGCATTCCAAAGTGAGGATCGAGACCATGTTGTAGAATTTTTAAACAATATGGGCAAAACTCAGCTTCATTACTCTTATACCCTTCCTACTCACATCAAGGTTATAACAGAGTCAGACTTTGAAGATTAGAGGAGAGGATTTTTGGAGACATTTGTCCATGTGCTGTGAGTCCTCCCCTAACCATGGGCATGAGCTGTGGATACCCACTTCTTACCTAAAGCCCAGAGAAAGGGACTTTAATGGGATAATTGGACCACTTAATATGCAGCCCCCATAGTTTGGCAGATACAGTGAAGTGGTGTTCGATTCAAACTTGAGCAATCTTTTTCTTGGTGTTGTTATATAGTCTCTAGAAGACATTCCAAGAATTGAAACACATTTTCAAATGGACACTGTTTTTGTTTGCTGTTGAGTTGATTCTGACTCATAGTGACTCTATATGACAGAGTTGAACTGCCCCATAGGGTTTTCTTGGCTATAATATTTATAGGAGCAGATGGCCAGGTCTTTTCTCTCGCAGAGCCGCTGGTGGGTTTGAACTGCTGACCTTTTTGGTTAGCTGTCAAGTGCTTAACCATTGTGCCACCAGGTCTCCTTCAAATGGACACTAGGGATTGTCATTCTGTCCTTTCTGCATTGCCTTTCTCTGGTTTCATAATGTTGCCATTTAGTTCTAATGATCTGCCATTCATCTACTGTTGTTTCCTTAACTGAAATAGCCATTCCTACAGTTCTCAACATGTAAATCATAGACTTGTCACACCTTTCCATACTGCACAAATTGTTTGTTAATCCTAGCACCTATATGCGAGGTTTCTACTGCTTGGAAAAATGCCTGGTATACTTAACCAGGAGTAAATCTTGTTAAGGCATCGTTTTGTGAAGGTTATTCTTGATGTGATGCTCACCAATGTTTTTTCTTTTTTTCTTTTTATTGTACTTTAGATGAAGGTTTACAGAACAAACTAGCTTCTTATTAAACAATTAGTACACATATTGTTTTGTTACATTGGTTAACAACCCCACGACATGTCAATACTCTCCCCTTCTTGAATTTAGGTTCCCCATTACCCGCATTCCTGTCCCCTCTTGCCTTCTTGTCCTTGCCCCTGGGCTGGTGTGCCCCTTTAGTCTCATTTTGTTCTATGGGCCTGTCTCATCTTTGGCTGAAGGGTGAACCTCAGGAGTGACTACATTACTGAGTTAAAAGGGTGTCTGGGGGCCATACTCTCCGAGTTTCTCCAGTCTGTGTCAGACCAGTAAGTCCGGTCTTTTTTTTTTGTGATGCTCACCAAAACCTAACTGAAATTAATGAATGCTCAATTCTGATATCTACCCACAATGATATACTTGGAAGGCTTCTTTAACTCAGGTCTTATAATGACAAGCAAAGTAATGATTGAGAACATACAATTAAGAATGGGACATATATTATAAATGACAGATGGCAAGTAATATCTAATGTAGTTCTAGGGTTATTGTCTAATCCTGCTTCAGTGTACATTAGTGAAGGTGTGGCTAAAGGAAATGTCTTTCTCTCGATAATCTCTGGATTCCTTTCTTTCATGACCTATTCTTCCGTGACTCTTCTTTATGGTTGTACTGGGCCCAGCTCTAATCTTCTTGAGATTGGCTTGGCCCCACCCATCTCAGCCACTTGCAGCCCTGGTGAAGGCTTATGCCATCACCACTGTGTTAAAGCCTGGCCCCAGCCACAGCTGCCACCACCCCACAGACCAAAGAGCCTCTATGCACGGTGCTGACCGACAAGGAGAGGCCTCTGCACCTGGGAACTGGCTGATTAGACCATGGGAGACTCCAGCTTCCTCTGTGTCTGCTTCAGGTTATGGATCCAGAAGTGTGGAGGATGAGAAGTGGGGTGGCGGAGCCAGCAGACGTGTTGTCCGAAGACAGCCTCTCTGGAGATTTGCTTGGTCTAGGCAACAAACTGATTGCTGTGCAGTGGTGACTTGCTGAGAATGCACCCCCTTATGTATTATTTTAGGAATCCCTTGGTGATGCAAATAGTTAATGCATTCGGCTATTCACTGAAAGGTTGGTGGTTTGAGTCCACTCAGAGGTATCTCAGAAGAAAGACCTGGCAATTTACCTCTGAAATATCAGCCTTTGAAAACCCTGTGGAATGCAGTTCTACTCTGACACACATGGGGTTGCCATGAGTCAGAGTTGACTCTGTGGCAGCTGGTTTTTATACATTATTTGTCTCCTGCCTGCCTCATCTTCTTTGGGAATCTCCCTTAAAAATCATTCTTTATTATATTAATTATTTACTCAGCAAATATTTATTGACCATTTTCTATGAGCCAAGATGATGCTAGCTGCAGTTTCTTGTGGTTGTACTAAGAAATTTGATTTTTTTCCAACAATCCATCGAAGAATTGTTGTTTTAATAGCAAGGAAGTGACATAATCTAAGAGTTTAAAAAGATCACTCAATCTGCTGCATAGTAGCCCTGGTGCTGCGGTTAAAGCATTCTGCTGCTAACCACATCAGCTGCTCTGCGGGAGAAAGATGTGGCAGTCTGCTTCCGTAAAGTTTCCAGCCTTGGAAACCCTATGGGGCAGGTCTGCTCTGATCTATGCGGTTGCTATGAGTTGGAATTGACTTGATGGCAGTGGGTTTGGTTTTTTGATGTTGCTGACTCCATGGAGAATGGCTTGTCGAGGAGCAGGAGTAGAAGCAGGAAGACCACTGAGGAGGTTACTGTCCTGATTGCATCAATGGGGCTTGAACAAGAGTGGTGTCCATCAGGATGGGGAGAAGTGGATGAATTTGCACTATATTCTGGAGATAGAAAAGACAATATTTGGCCATTGTTTGAATAAGGAGAGAAATGAAGAAAACGAAGGGATTAAGAATGCCTCTGAGGTTTGTGACATGAGAAAACACGTGGGTCGTTAAATGAGATGAGGAAGATGAGTGGGAGGATGGGAGGATGGCCAGGTTTGTTGGGTAAACGGTAAGTTTTTATCCTTTCAAGGACTTGAAGGCACATCTCTGATTCACCTCTTAAAAATCTTTTTAACTGAACGCCTCTCTACCTCAGGTGAACTTATTTTTTCTATGTCCATATTGGATCACAGTTGAACATTATGCTGAACACAGCTGAATGATTGTAAAGACAATTATTAAAAAAAAAATCTCTCCCCCTTTGATTTTATAACTATTTTCCAACTTCCTTACCAATTGAGGAGTTCTGATTTCAATAATATATCTCTGTCTCATTCAATTTAAATAATGTATTTTAGTTAACTTTTTGTACTTGTGAATGGAGCTTCCTCTTCTGTCAATGCCAGTGGTATGTCTTTTGGACTTGACACTTTTATTTTTCAGTACATTGCCACCAAACATACTTATAATTACATTTTTACATTTTAAATGACCATTTCCCTTCATTCAGTAGAAAAGAAGAGCAGAAAAAGGAACCAAGATCTTTAATGTAGGTAATTTGATGGATCATTTTTGGAGGAACTAAGGGAATAAATCAGAGAAGAAATTACTCTGGAGAACATACAATTTTTATTTCTTTAAGTATTGGTAGTTAAGGAAAGTTTCACAAATCATTGGTTAATATTTAGAGACAAAGATACGGAATTAGATTGAAATGCTTCCCCAGAAACATCCCAGCTGTTTCCCCAACAGAACCTCATAGTCTCATTTTCAGTCTGGATCTAGATGGGACAATCACCATTTAAGGACAAGTGTCTCCCCCTGCCAATGTTTTTCTGGCTAGAAAAGTCAAGAGAGAAATTTAGACCAGCTTTATTGTACTATTTAGTAATTTTCAGCACGAGTCCCGTAATCATGCTGGAAAACAAAAGGAGAATAATACTAATTCAGAATATCCTCAGCAAATAATCATTTGAAATTTGATCTTAGAATTTCTTCTGGACCCCACTAGATTTTCGTTACTGTATTTTTCTGGCTTCCTATGTCTATCATTTGTCGGAACCTTGTATTCTTGACAAGTACCCTTTTTTAGCGTCAAAAAAGCAAATCAGATCTTAATGTGGCTGAGACCTTGCTGAAGAAGATTATATCTAAGAAAGAAGATTAGCACTTTGTCGAAAGTTTAGTATTACCTTACCTCCAACTCTCCTTGCCAGCTTTAGATGGAAAAGCTAAATGGCAGCAGTTTTTGGTAGGTGGAATATCAGCGTTTTCTGTTGATGTAAGCTTGGTGTATGGAACATGGAGCCGAAACCTTTGGTTTTAGGTTGGAAATTTACTTTATGGAATAAGGATTCTGACTTTTAAAATAAATACATTAATTCTCTTTTTTCCACAGGTGGAAGTGGGGGGCTGTGGTAAAAAGCAACAGCAACAACAAACACCAGTTGCCTTTAAGTTGACTCCTGCTCATGGCGACCCCACGTGTGTCAGAGTAGAACTGTACCCCATAGTGTTTTCACTGGCTGATTGTTTTGGAAGTAGGTCATTAGGCCTTTCTTCTGAGGTGCCTCTGGGTGGACTTGAACCCTCAGTCTTTCAGTTAGCAGCCGAGTGCATTAACAATTTGCACCACCCAGGTACTCTGGGGATCTGTGGTAGAGCTTAATTAGTTTATAATATGCTTAGAAGAATAAAAGGGCTTCATGGAAATACTAAACATTATTATAACTACAACTTCTGTGTTTGCAAGCTATTAACACAATTGAGGCTGATTACACATCAAAAATAAAGTGAAGACTTGGTCATGTTCCAAGTGATTTAATAAAAGTAGATAGCTGAATAACACAGTTCATTACAGAAAGTGGATTTTTCTCCCCTGGGGGAGGAGATGCTCTTGAATGAACCATTTTCCGTGTCTGCAGTCTTCAGATTAACTGGATAACTGACAAGTCTTCATTTGTATTTTGTAGATGCAAGTGCAGCAAGTGGTTTCCATTTGTTTGTTTAAATTAAATAAGCACTGCGACAGACAGTGCTAAGCGTTGCAAGAATGAGAGTTGCGAGGTAAAATATGGGAGGCCCAGTTCAGTTTGAATTTCAGATAAACAACACATAATGTTTGAGTATAAGTACGTCCCATGCAACAGTATAGTGCGTAAATTGTAGTATGTTCATACCATTTAATACTCTATAGCAATGAGAAAAGACAAACGACAGCTACACACAACAACATGGATTTCAGAAACATAGTATTGAGGGAAGACATGAGTCAGAAGGAGTGCATAATGTCTGGTGGCATTTATGTGGAATTTAGAAAAAGACGCACTGAACTATGGGTTAGGTCAACCTAGTGGTTGCCGTTGGAGGATTGTGCCTGGAAAGGGGCCTGAGGGGGCTCTGGGGCACTGGTAATGCTCTATTTCATTATCTAGGTGCTAGTTACATAGGTGTCTTCATTTTGTGAAAATTCATTGAGATGTTAAATGGTTTACGCACTTTTCTGTATGGGTACTGTATCTAAATAGAATTTACAAGAAAAAATAAAAATAGGCTGCTTTAATATATTTTAAAAAACAAATTTCTTAAATTCAGAAAGTTTCAAAAGCAAAATGTGAGAAAGTAAAAAACATGACAAAAACTCATATAGCTGTGCATTCATTACTTTATACACCTATAGTATTCTGTGAAATTAAGATCTCTGTTTAAGCTTATGGCTATGTCTAGTATCTTACTATTATTTGTTTTTAAACCAATCATTTAAATACATAAAACTAAGAATTTAGCTTTAATTGTTCATCTTTCTATTTGGTCGTATACTGAGTAATTTTTTACTGTTCAGTGGGACTGCATGAAGCAATAATGATCCGATTTGATTATGAATATTTAGTGAATTCTGTTTTTTTAATTATTTGGGTAAGAATAATGTAAATGATTAGCTGATTAATTGAAAACAAATAGCCATTAGAAAAGGAGAAAATACCAGTCAGTATTTGCTTGAAATTGAAAATCTACAAAATAAAATATCCATAAAACAAATACATGTAATTATATAAATCACCATTGAAAGACTTAATGCTCCTTTTGTTAAAAAGCGTTTAAGATGAATATGGGAAAAACTTTCAAATGAAGAACATTTTATTTGTGTAATGATACAATTAGTGATGTAGTCTTGCCCTTAATAGATGGTTGGATTTATTATTATGATGTATATGCAAAGTGTGATGATACAGTAAAGTGTTTGGTTTTAAACATAAACACCGTGGAGCTCATACCTTAAAAATGTATGTTTATTTTGGAAGACCATGTACTTATTCTAAAATGTGGCCTTGTTTCACAAACTTTTTGGTATTTTTTTCTTTTAAATTTTTTTCTACTAATATTCTTGATTGGTGGACAATCTTCATATTTAAAAGGTTGACTAAGTTTTTGAAACCAACCAAGACTCATTTAGAACCAAGTTTGACAAATGAGAGGGTAATTAAGCCAGATAACACTATATTTAGATTAAAAGGGGAATGATTATAGAATAACTTGATTTTTTTTCAAACCAAGCCCATTGCCGTTGAGTCGATTCCAACTCATAGCCACCCTATAGGACAGAGTAGAACTGCCCCAAAGGGTTTCCAAGGAGTGCTGGTGGATTCAAGCTGCTGAGCTTTTGGTTAGCAGCCATAGCTCTTAACCACTGTGCCACCAGGGCTCCGATCGTTTCTTAGGTGATTAATAAATGAACCTTGAAGCCATTTTAAATATGATGCTCCATGTATGCATTGAGTATTGGAAGCACAATGAGTGTGTAGCTTCACATGACCGCATTTTGAGGAGACGACATCGTTTGAGTCTCTGAAGTTCATTTGGCTGCTGAGATGGTTGCACTACTTTGTAGTCACCACTCTGTTCATCTCTCTTTGGATCGAGTCCATCACGTACTTGTTTAGCTGTGAGGCCCTTTCTAGGTCTATCATTCATGATTCTGACTTCTCTGACATTCCTTTATTTGGGGTTGACACTAGTAGTCACCATTTTCAAATGAGAAATATTTATAAAAGACCAAAAGGTGTTCCATAGTGCCCCAAATTAGGTGGTTGCAGTTTCTGGGAAGGAGTTGGGTAGAGTGGAGTGATTAAATGCATTAGCACCTCCCCCTCACCCCGCCCTGAAACCATTGACATTGAGTTGACTCTGACTCATGGCAACCCCACGTGTGTCAGAGCAAAGCTGTCCTCCATAGGGTTTTCAAGGACTGATTTTTCAGAAGTAGATTGCCAGGCCTTTCTTCCAAAGTACCTCTGGGTAGACTCAAATTTCCAACCTTTAGGTGAGTGGCAAAGCATGTTAACTGTTTGCACCACCCAGAGACTTGATTAATTACATAGGCTCTGAAAATAGACAGACTTCCCCTTGCACCTTGCTTCTTACCTAAGTTACCTGGGGTAGTTTACTTAATGTCTCCAAGATTCATTTCCTCATCCATAAAATGGAAATATTTTAATATTTTATGTTTTATAGGGTAATTACATATAATGAAGACAAAAACTATAAAGCACTTAATACAGTGCCTGTCACGAGGTAGGCATTCAGTACAACAAGCAATAGATTAAAAAAAGCAGCAAAACAGTAACTTGTTTAGGTCTGAACTCCTTAAACCTCCTTGTTGGCAGTTTTAGCTGTAGATATCATTACGATCTGGGTCAAGTAGAGGGTGTATTTACAGGCTGTGTTGGGAAAATAGAATATAAATTTGCAGGTGCCAAGCTCTAAACACACTCACACAGTGTGGTAAACCAGCGTCTCGCTTTCATTCTTGTACACGTGGCCAGTGAGAGCTAGGATAGGAAGCTTGTCTTCTGGTCTTGAATTCCGTGGAATGAAAGACTCAGACTGACATGGCACCTTAACTACCAAAGGGGCCAACCATGGGCAGGTCTACTGGTAACTGTGTCTGCAGGCCCTGCTGTGGTCTTTCATATTTGTCTCATGTCTTCTGATCATCTCAAGGTCTGCCTTTAGGTTGAACTTACATTTGGGACTGTGCATATATAGATATGTAAATAGTAAGTAGGTTAGGACAGGGAATTCAAAGATGCTGTGACTCCCTGGGTCATACAAATGGTTAACATGCTCAGCTGCTAACAGAAAGCTTGGAGGCTTGAGTCTACCCAGAGGTACCTCGGAAGAAAGGTCTGGTGATCTAGTTCTGAAAAATCAGTCGTTGAAAACCTATGGAGCACAGTTATACTCTGACACACATGAGATTGCCATGAATCGGAATCAACTCAATGGTAACTGTTTTTTGGTGACTCCTATTCATGCAGGAGGAGCCCTGGTGGCACAGTGGTTAAGAGCTTGGCTGCTAACCAAAAGGTCAGCAGTCTGAATCCACCAGCCTCTCCCTGGAAACCCTATGGGGCAGTTCTACTCTGTCCTATAGGGTCACTGTGAGTCAAACTCAACTTTATGGTAATGGGTTTTTATTCATGCAGGTAACAGAACTGCAGCGTTGTGTGATGCAGGAGTGGTGGCTTTGTGTCCTTGGTGGGGGGACTCCCTGCTCCCTCTTTCTACGCATCCTTGTAGAAGAGGTTTCATCAAACCTTGCATCCAGCCCACTGACTGCATTGATAGTTCCAACCTTCCCAGAA
This sequence comes from Trichechus manatus latirostris, assembly GCF_000243295.1. Classification (NCBI taxonomy): domain Eukaryota; kingdom Metazoa; phylum Chordata; class Mammalia; order Sirenia; family Trichechidae; genus Trichechus; species Trichechus manatus. The sequence continues at coordinate 7,059,735 of NW_004444018.1, forward strand.
ATGAAGCAGAAAACTATTGCTTAAAGTCAGTGGTTCCTCAGTGGTTTTAGAGTGAAGGCTCCTTTTAAACTTTAGACAATTTAATGGGCCCCCACATGCTTGTATTTTCAATGTCTGTTGCTGAAGAAGATATAAAATAACAAAAAAGATGCAGTAAATTCAGTGATGCTTTTAAATGAGTGTGTATAGTTTTGATAATAAGTATTGAAAAACTGAGCATGGCATATTATCCTATTTTGCCTACAGACAATACTTGGTGCACCCATGGGTTGCCTCTGGGGGCCTGTCGGGTGTCTCCCTTGTGGAAACAAGGCCCTAAACCCTGTCTAGGGGGTAACCATAGTGGTAAGAATCCCATTATCTATATTCTGAGTCTACTGTGTGGGGGTGTCCCCTCCCCGCCATCTCAGACAAGGGTGCATTCTCTCCCTAGCTATATCATCTCATTTGTCCAATGGGACTAAGAACTTCACTCTTAGGATTCTTGTGAAGATTAAGTGAGATAACACAAAGTGCCTAGAAGAGTCTGGTACATAGCAGGAGCTCAGACAATGTTAGCTTACATTAACAGTCATAATCATTATCTGTTAAATACATAAGTGAGATCATTTTACTTTCCTACCTAAATCTCTTCAAAGTGTTGTTAAAATAACATTCAAGCTCACCCTCTGAAGTGCTGGCCACAGTGGGCTCGTTAGTTCCTTTACTCCCTAAGCACTTTCCTGTTCTGTTCCCTGGAAGCTGCCAACCTCCTCAGGTCTGTCTTCTCTTTCACATCTCAGCCTAAGAGTCACCTCATTAAGAGGCTCCATCTAAAGCCCGTTCTCCTCAGCAGCCCCTGTTCTCCATCGCACAGGTTGTTTGTTTCTTTCATAGCATATGTCATAATTCATAAAAAATTCGTTAGCTAGTCAACCAGCTTACTTGTTTACTTTTGGTTTCATCACCAAGCGAGACAGTGCTGCCTTGTTCCCTGCACTGTCTCCAGTGCTCCTCACGGGTTCTGTCTGGCACGTAAGCCCACTGCCGTGGAATGGATTCTGACTCATGGCGACCCCACGTGTGTCAGAGTAGAAATGTGCTCCATAGGGTTTTCAATGGCTGATTTTTCGGAAGTAGATTGCCAGGTCTTTTCCAAGGTACCTCTGGGTGGACTCGAACCTCAAACCTTTTGGTTGGCAGCTGAGAATGTTAACCGTTTGCATCACCGAGAGACTCCGCTGGCACATAAACCCGTTGCCTGTCGAGTCGATTCCGACTCATAGTGACTCACAGGAACCCTATAGGACAGAGTAGAACTGCCCCATAGGGTTTCCAAGGAGCTGCTGGTGGATTCGAACTGCCAACGTTTTGGTTAGCAGCTAAATGCTTAACCGCTGTGCCACCAGGGCTCCCTCTGGCACATAGAAGGTGCTTAAAATGTATTTGTTGAATGAATGATTGTGCCTGGGACATAGTAACCAAACCAAAACCAAACCCATTGCCACTGAGTCGATTCTGACTCATGGTGACCCTGTATGGTAGAGTAGAACTTCCCCATAGGGATTCCAAGGCTGTAATCTTTACGGAGGCAGACTGCCACATCTTTCTCCCTCAGAATGGCTGGTGGGTTCAAACTGCCCACCTTTTGGTTAGCAGCTGAGCACTCAACCAATGCACTACCAGGGCTCCTAGGTACACAGTAAGTGCTTAATAAATGTTAGCTAATTGTTTTATGGCAGAAGTTCCCAACTAAGCAATTAGATGTGGTATGTCCAGATATTGCCATCAGATTACTTCAAAATGTGGTCATATTTCCATCAGAAAATACCATGAGTCCCCAGTCTCTCTCTGCTGGGTTATACAAATATAACCCACCCCCTCCCAAAGTGTTCCCAACTTATTTTTGATAATCTCCTAGGTCACTGTCATCATACGACACTTTTAATAAATGTGTGTATGTATATGTATATACATGTATGTGTGTGTATATGTATGAGTATATATATATATATTGCTTAGGATGGTAATTAGTACACGGTAAGTACTATATAACATAGCTATGATCATCATCATCATCACCACCAACATTAACATGTAGTCAGATCAAGTTTTATGTTTTCTTTTGTTACAGTCTTCTTGGAACACCACCACGCGTCTCTCCCGAGGGCCATCTTTGTCTAAAGGGCAGTGGGCCTTCCCCTGACAGAATTATCACCACTGCTCTGACCTTAAGGGACGGTCCTCCTTACCACTGCATTTCAAGTGGGAGTTTTCCTGACACTTTCCCCCCAAAAACTGAGGCCAGGTTATAACTTTTGACATTTTGCGTTAAGGCCCAGGAATAACTGAAGAGAAAAACAACAGAGACAGTGACTTGCGTAGCTCCCAGGAGTAGCTGTGCTCAGAGCCGAGGGGCCCAGATTCTCCTCAGAGAATTTGTTTTTCGGGGTCCTGGTGAGGCAGTGGTTGGCCCAGCCCTAGCCCCAGGACATGTTTGAGGAGGCCAAGAGAGAGGAATACATTTCCCTCACTCAGGAAAGCAAGAAAGCCTCTGAGTCACTACTTTGACTCAAGCCTATGTACCAATTTACATTTCCAAATCCAGGTCTAACTTCCTCTTCTAAAAAAGCTGAGTTAAATTAGAGCCTCCCTCACCCCCCTCCCCACGAACCACCGGGAGTGTTCTTGATTTACCTTAGTGTACCAAAGGGCGCATTTTGGCGTTTTTTTCCCTAAAATAAAGTAACAGCTTGTCTGGAAGGTGAATTCAATCTTCCTTTGAGATTACAGAAAACTGCTTTTAAATGTAAGATTTTCTTCATATATATACTAGCCAATGCCCTTCCTACCTTTCCACTGCAAACTTCAGACACTCAGTGCCTGAACATAAGTCCCATGTTACATACTTCTGTTTACTTCAAAGAGACAAACATACTGCCTCCCTCAGGCAGGTATGTTTCAGTCAGGATTGGCTTGGTCATGCTGTAGTAACAAACGTCTCTAAACCATTAGTGGCTTAACCCATAAAGGTTTGTTTCTCACTTAGATTTCAAGTCCCTGCAGCTTGACTGAGGGACTATGCCCATTACATTCTCTCAGAGACCCAGGATGGCTGAGCCGCTGCCACTTTGAATTGTAGGTCGCTGGTACAGTGAGTGGTTAAGAGCTTAGCTGCTAACCAAAATGTCAGCAGTTTGAATCCACCAGCCGCTTCTTGGAAACCCTATGGGAAAGTTCTACTCAGTCCTATAGGGTCGCTAGAGTTGGAATCGACTCGACGGCATGAGATTTTTTTGGTTTTGGTATTACAGGGAATAGACAACTCTGAGTCCCACATCAGCAATTAAATGAGGAGCCCTGGTGGCTCAGTGGTTAAGTGCTCAGCTGCTAACAGAAAGGTTGGCGGTTCGAACCCACCAACTGCTCAGGAGGGGAAAGATGTGGCAGCCTGCTTCTGTGAAGATGACAGTCTTGGAAACCTTAAGGGGTAGTTTTACTCTGTTCTCTAGGGTCACCACGAGTTGAATAGACTCAACAGAAATTGGTTTTGTTTTGATTTTGGCCTGGAAGTGATGGGTGTCATTTCTGCCCCCTACTAATTGACTAAAGCTAGTCACATGGCCCCACCCAACCACAAGGGAGCTAGGAAGTACAATTCTACTCTGAGTCTGAGGGAGCTGACATATTTGGGGAATAACACCTATGACCACCACAATATTCTGAATAAATATTTGGTGACTGATTTCACTTCTTTTCCTCAGATAGGCCTCTTTCTGAGGCATTCTCTACTTTCCATTTGATTCTCTTTTATTTCTCTTCTTGAGGCCTCTGTTGTTGTTGTTAGCTGTAGTCAATTCGGTCCTCCACTCCTGATGACCCCATGCGCAGTGGAACGAAACGCTGCCCAGTTCTGGGCCATCCTCATGATTGGTTATGGATAGGACCAATGTGATCCATAGGGTTTTCCTTAACTGATTTTAGCAAGTAGATCACCAGGCCTTTCTTCCTAGTCTGTCTTGGCCTGGAAGCTCCACTGAAACCTGTTCAGCATCATAGCAACAGGCAAGCCTCCTCAGACAGATGGGTGGTGGCTGCACATGAGATGCATTCACTGGGAATTGAACCTGTGTCTTCCACATGGAAGGTGAGAATTTTATCACTGAAACACCAATAATACCTCACTCTTGAAGCCTTAGGGATAAAAACAGGACCTATCATACAGTATCAGTAATGCATTTTATTTTTCAGTCTGCTGTTCTCTTTGGCTTTATTTTCCTTGCATTTATTCTTCTACTCTTGGAACCTCAGACCCGTAATGTTCCCTTCTTGCTTTGACGGTACTCTGAAAACCTGACACTGGAGCTTATGGGGCTCCTGACCAACACTGGGAAAAAGAGACCTTCGCTTTGGCTCACTTTCTAGGTCCTGCCTTGTGTAGTGTGCTTTCTCTCCCAAAGAGCCATGTATTGGTATTACCAGATTCCTGAGCCTTCCTGCGAGAGCCTTACGTTCTCTCTCTCTTCTCTTGAACTTACGACTCCAGAGCCTCGTAGGCCATATAAAGGGAATTGTGCTGTGAAAATCCAACCTTGCTTACAGTCACTTCCCTCTTCGTAAAAAAGTAGGTTTCCTAAAACGAGTTTTGCTATAACATGCATTTAGCTACTTAAATTTTTGTCTTTTCAGAATTAATGTCCACATTATACAGTTTTAGTAACCATTGTAATGTTCAGACAAAATCTGCAGTAATGTGATTTATCTACTTATACTTCTGAAGTATTAGAAATAGTAGGCTGCTATGAGTTGGAATCAACTCGACGGCAATGGGATTCGTTTTTGGTTTTGGAAGAAGAACAGCAAAGAGCCCTGGTGGTGCGATGGTTAAGTGCTCAGTTGCTAACTGAAAATTTGGCAGTTTGAATCCATCCAGTGGCTCCTGGCAATTTGCTTCCGTAAAGATTATAGTCTAATCCTATGGAGCAGTTGTACTCTGTTACATGGGGTCACTGTGAGTCAGAATTGACTCGGTGACACCTAATAACAACAAGAAGAGCTGCAGGAGTCCCTCGGTGGTGGAAATGGTTAACATGCTCGGCAGCTAACCAAAAAATTAGGGGTTCGAATCTACCCAGAGGTACCTTGGAAAAAAGTCCTGGAGATCTACTTCTGAAAAATCAGACATTGAAACACTGTGGAGCACAGTTCTACTCTGTCACACAGAGTCATCATGATTTGGAGTCAACGCTATGGCAACTGGTGTTTTTTTTTTTTTAAAAGAACTACACAAAACTAGCTTCTTCCAAGTAAAAAAGTTGTGTCTTTAAAAATTTTTTTTAAAAGAGACATTGTTTATAATCAAACCCTTTCAAAATTTTGGTGTATATTTAACAGACTTAAACTTTCCCATGATAAATTAGTTCACTCTGAGGTAAAACAGATAGTTATGCTTATCCAAACAGGGGTATAGTCTTGCTTCTAAGCCCTTTCCTTGGAGCTGCCTGTGGAGATATATACAACTATAGAAATGCCTTTGCAGCAGGAAAATGCAATGGAAAAGAAACCAGACCATGCATTGCAGTAAAAGCTAGTGATGTACTGTATTGTAGGCTGGGCAATTTTAAACACTTCGGTTAGTTTGGGCTAATTTTCTAGTCTAAGAACAGAATCCAAACATGGCTAAGCCGATGTATGAGGATTTCTATACGAAACATATGGAATAACATTATTTTTGGGAGAGATTATGGCAGGCCCTTTCTTGTAAATATAATTATCTGGGATTATGGTTCAATTCTTGGCACTGTCAGTGAGGTTTAGGAGGTTTCCAGGGGCCAGAATCTTTTGCTGTCTGTATGCTATAGCTCTCTGTATTTTAACAGAGAATGACGGCACATGAAGCAAGCAGTTTTTTTCCTGCCAGGTGTGAGATGCGCCTGCAACCAGATCACCACACAGCTGCTTCCCAGAGAAGAAAAACTGATCAGAATAAGAAAGAGAACAGTATTTCCAAGTTTGACAAAAGATTGCCCAGAACAGGCCCTTTACAAATAAGTTTATTTCCGTTCCACAAGGTGGCAGTAAGTACATTCCTAAGTAGCCATCTGCTAGGGAGAAGACTAAAGCTACGAAGAAGTGCGAAAGTAGTATTAATCTCTCTGCTGTGGGAATCGATACTATTGAAACCAGAGTAAACACATTTAAAGCCTGGGTGAGTGTTGTTCATGAAAATCTCCCTCAGCAAATCCCTTCCTTAGCCCTCAGGAGAGGAAGTGAAAGCAAAGAAGAGAAGAGCAGGTTGACTTCATGCCACCAGGTCCTGCTGTCCACCAGAAACGGGACCTTGAGCTGGAGACCACAGAACTTCCTTTCTCTATACCGCAGTCTTGAGGCTTTATTGATGTTACACAATAAGCAAGCCATCCTGTTGGCTTCCAAGCCTGAAAGGACAATCCATAACTAAAGCATGAATTAGACAAAAAAAAATTCAGAAGCACAGTACTTAGAGTGGAGTCCCTGGGTGGTGCAAATGGTTAACAGGCTTGGCTTCTAACTGAAAGGTTAGAGGTTCAAGTCTACCCAGAGGTGCCTTGGAAGAAAGACCTGGCGATCTACTCCTGAAAAATCAGCCATTGGAAACCCTCTGGAGCACAGTTCTACTCTCACACACATGGGGTCACTGTGAGTCAGAACAGACCCCACAGTGACTGGTGGTCGTGGGGCTTAGAGCAAGTGATCATAGAATGATTTGACGGCAATGCCATAGTTCAGTTAGATTTTTACCTAAGAAGATTCATTCATCTATATGCCATAAACAGCATATGAAGGTAATTAAATCAGAACTTCTTAAAATGCCAATTGTTTAGCCTGGATAAGAGAGTCAGATTACTTTATAGCTGTGTTTTCTGACCCCATTAATGCTAGAATAAGAGGAATATAAAAGATTTAAGTTAGATACAAAGAAGTTACTAAACATAGGGGCTGAAGATTCTTTTCTGCAGGTCTAACCAAATTGGATTATTTTGTATGAATTATTCAAGATCCTCCTAATTCTATATTCTGATTTCCATCTCCCCCCTAAAGGGGAGGATCAGGCACTTGGGAGCACATGATGGTGTCCACTCAGCACCAATCCAACAAATGTTTATTGGGCTCTCCCTATACTGTTTTTGTTGTTTGCCGTCAAGTCAAGTCTGACCCATGGCGGCCTCGTGTGTCAGAGTAGAACTATGCTCCATAGGGTTTTCAAGGCTGTAAACTTTCAGAAGCAGATCACCATGTTTGAACTCCCACCCTTTGGGTTAGTAGTCAAGTGCTTAACTATTTGCCCCATCCTGGGGGACCCCCCACCCTTACTAGGCCCTGAAATTCCAAGATGAGAAAAATCATTGTCTGCCCTCAAGGAAAGAAAGCCCCTACTTCTCCATGTCTTTCCAAAAATTGGTTAGTGACCTTGTTTATGACCTTTGTTTCCATATGAAACTCGAGAGTAGAGTTGATGAAGAATTTATCTAAATTTTCTGTTGGGCCCTTAAATAAATGTTTAGTGGTATAGCTAGTGCCTAGCTAGGCCTTCCTCATGAGTGAAGTGTAGCTAGTGAAATAAGAGCTTCCATGGACTTTCCTCCACTGGGACTGCAAAATTGGTTTTGTTTTCTTCTCTGATTAAAGGAAGATCCATTGAAAGTAAGTGGCAATTTCTTGGGACAAAGTGAGGAAATAAAATTTAATATCATCATTATGGTACATTCTTTGAGGATTTTACGCCTAGAGAGCTCATGGCTTAGAGTCTCTGGGTAGTGTAAATGGTTAACGTGCTTGGCTGCTAACTGAAAGTCTGGAAGTCCGTGTCCACCAGGGATAACTTAGAAGAAAGATCTGGCGATCTACTTCCAAAATATCAGCCATTGAAAACCCTATGGAGCACAGTTCTACTCTGACACACATGGGGTCACCATGAGTTGGAATTGACTTGATGACAACTGGTTATCTCAAGGCTTAAAATGTGGGGAAGCATTATTGTCCCCATTTTACAGATGGGGAGACTGAGACAATGACGAATTAAGAGATTCATCCATTCTTACATCATTTGTCAGGATAGAGCTGATGGGGAACTGTCCATATGCCTTATCTCCCACACAGGGCCTCTGTCAGACTAGACAAAGTCTTCCAGCACATTAGGAAAAGGTGTCTCCCCTGGGCAGATGCAGCCCATGGGTTCCTGGCTTGGAGAAGGAACTTGGGCTGGATTTTAGTCCTCACTCATCTCCTTTGTTAGGTACCCTTGTGCAGAACACAGGTCACACAATTCTGTGGCATCCTTATTCCTCTCTTTCACCACTTTATACTTGGGAACCAGACTCTTATATGATTTGGTGATAAAAATGAGCATTGGAAATGCCAGGCATGTGGCAGATGCTTAATAAGGGTGTGGCCAATGAATGAATTAGGCCAGGTGTGCCATCACTAGTGCCTGGTTACCCTGCACCACTGCATCACTGAACCATGGAGCTCTCCACAAGGGCATGTTTGGAGCAGAGAGAGAGGGCAGAGGTTAGACATGTTCTCAGCTGAGTGCCTCCACTTCCTAAAACTATTATAATCCCTTGGAAGTACTTGTTCCTGACTGTTATATGAGGAATAACCACTTTTCTTTTCTTTGGAGCTAACCCAAAAAACCAATTGTTGTTGAGTTGACTCCCACTGACAGTGACCCCATGTGTTACAGAGTAGAGCTGTGCTCCATAGGGTTTTATATGGCTAATTTTTTGGAAGCAGATCTCCAGGCCTTTCTTTCAAGGCACCTCTGGGTGGACTCTAGCCTCCAGCCTTTCAGTTAGCAGCTGAGCATATCAACTGTTTTCACCATCCAGGAACTCCTTTGGAGTTTACCACCAGCACCAGTTGTTGTTGCGTCGATTCCGACTTGTGGCGAACCCATGTGTGTTAGAGTAGAATCGTGCTCCATAGGGTTTTTCAGGCTGTGACCTTTTGGAAGCAGATCACCAGGCCTTTCTTTAGAGGTACCTCTGGATGGTTGTGAACCGTCACCCTTTAGGTTTGTAGTTGAGTGCTTCTCCTGTTTGTACCACCTAGGGACTCCTTTGGAGCTGATCACGTACCTATAAATAGGTGGGACACCCTACATGGGGCCTGGAAAGAGGAAATCACCAACAGCTATACTCCTACGTGCATTAGAGTCTTGGTGGGGCAGGGTGTGGTGGAGGCAGCCATCTTAGATTTCAATTAGATAAGTCTGAGCTATACTGATAAACCTTGATTGGGAACCCTTGGGTAGTAGAGTTGGGAAGTGCTTCTTCCCTTTCATCAGGGTCAGAGCAAGTTTTCAGTAAGTTGTTGCAGAAAATGTTTTTGTTTTCAAAGACTTGAAAAGCATCTTGTCAGCACTCTCTCAGATGAACGGAGAGAATCAAGCCTGAGGGTCTCATTTTATCGTTGTTGTTGTGTGCCGGCGAGTCGATTCCGACTCATAGCGACCCTAGAGGACAGAGTAGAACTGCCCCATAGGGTTTCCAAGGAGCGGCTGGTGGATTCGAACGGCCAACCTTTTGGTTAGCAGCCTGAGCTCTTAACTACTTTGCCACCAGGGCTCCTTATTTTATAGTTGTAATAAATGGCAAACTCTGAGGAGGAAGAATGTCTTTTCTTCCTCCTGCATTTTCTATAATCAAGTTTTTAGACTGAGCCTGCCATAATAGGCTCTTGATTAATACCTGTTGTTGTCAGTTGTTGTCGAGTTGGCTCTGATTCATGGCGATAACGCAATGCATAACAGAAGGAAATGCGTAACAGAAGCCTAGCCCTATGCCATCTCAGTTATCATTGGTATGTTTGAGTCTATTGTGTCAATCCATTTCCTTGAGGGTTTCCCTCATTTTCATTGGCCTCCTGGTTTACCAAACATTGTCTTTTTCTAGTGATTAGTCTTTCCCCATGATGTATTCAAATAAGCAAGTGAAAGTCTCAGACAATTTTCTGTGATCCATAGAGTTTTCATTTGCTAATTTTCAGAAGTCAATCACCAGGCCTTGCTTCCTTGTCTGTCTTAGTCTATAAGTGCCAGTGAAAACTGTCCACCACAGGTGACCCTGCTGGTATTGGAAATACTGGTGGCATAGCTTCCAGCATCATATCAATATGCAAGCCACCATAGTACAGCAAACTGACAGATGGGTGGTGGATTAATACCTAGTGGTTGCTGATAGTGCCCGGCTTGGCCTAGACATGGTGTGAGTCTAAGACCAGTAGAATACTAGATAAGCCACAGAACACTCTTTGCAAATGGCAGAATTAGATCATTTTGTGCATTATCAGTTGTTTTCACAGTACACCAACTTGACAAGTGAAACTAAATTATCCTGCATGAAAAAGGAGAGACTCCCTTCTCCTCTCCCAATAAAGTCTTGTTGTTGTTATTAGATACTGTCGAGCCAGCACCAACTCGTAGTGACCTTATGTATAACAGAAAGAAACGTCGTCCAGTCCTGTGCCATCTTCACAATCATTGCTATGTCTGAGCCCATTGCTGTGGCCATGTGTCAGTCCATCCCACTGAGAGTCTCCCTCTTCTTTGCTCACCCTCTGCTTTACCAAGCATGACGTCCTTCTCCAGTGACTGTGCAATACATCGTTTGACTTCTTGACTGCTGCTTCCATGGGCATCGACTGTTGCTCCAAGAAGTCTTGTAATTACCACAAATTTCTTTTCCTTCCATGTCCCAAATCCCTCAATTTTCTTCTTTCTTGGGGAGCTCAAGATTATATCTAGAGTCTTTAAGTCCTCAAACAAACATGATTTCTTGGTCTTTTTAATTTCTCTATTTTGAAGGAATGTTTTTCACAGCTGCCTTTATTTACTTTATTTACTTTCTTTGTTGTTTATTTGCTAGTCTTTTTCTGGGGAGGTGAGTGAACAGGTGGGGATGCACGAATGTAAGAATTCTCTGATGTAAGAAACTCAACACCGGCAGCCACACTGTGAACGTGCCCTGGTCTGCCCTGGCTTCTGAATTCTGACACGCATAATTTTTATTGCATGTACAGTTTACCCACTGGTAATAGATTTCTGCTGCTATAAAAATTTTATAGTTGTCCTGTGACAATATGACTGAGGCCCCTAGAGGAAAGTCTAGGCATATACGGATATTCTCAGATGATGAGGTTTACTCATGGGGGTGACTTCCAGGAGAACAGATAAAAACCAGCTGAGAGGGGAGGCTGCTGGGGTATGTGCTACACAAGCCTGAACTTTCTCGAGCTATGAAAACCAGAAAGATGTACATTGTCATGATGATGCTTCCAGATAGCCTATTGGTTGTTTATCCTCAATTGGAGTAACATTTCTAAGGATAATTTTGACTCGTGTTCCTTTCCTTCAGGAACAATGACAGGAATGATCCGTTACTTACCTACTCGCTTCCCAAACCTTCCACTTTGCACCAGCTGCCCAGAATTAGCACTTGAACTGAGGTCAATTGATGTAATGACATATTAGACTGATGGTTCCACACTTAAAAACCAAAACCTTTTGCTGTTGAGTTGATTCCAACTTATAGAGACCCGATAGGACAGAGCTGAAACCATAGGGTTTCCAAGGAGCAGCTGGTGGATTCGAACTGCCAACCTTTTGGTTAGCAGCCGAGCTCTTAACCACTGTGTCATCAGGCCTCCTCCCCATGTAAAAGCAATGCCAAATTGTTTATGTGTTTCGCTAGAAACTTCCATTCTTTTCTGACCAAGCTTGTGCAAACTTTATAAACTTTTGAGGTTAGTACCTGTTTTCTGCTCTGAAAAAAATTTTTTTTTCAAATCTCTATAATCCCAGTTTTTCCACCACTCATCTATCACTTTCTCATACTGTGGTGGGTAGCATGTTGATATGATGCTGGAAGCTATGCTACTGGTATTTCAAATACCAGCAGGGTCACCCATGGTGGACAGGTTTCAGTGGAGCTTCCAGACTAAAACAGACTAGAAAGAAAGGCCTGACAATCTACTTCCAAAAATTAGCCAGTGAAAAACCCTATGGATCACAGAGTATTGTCCGAGACTTTGACTCACTTACTTTGGACACATCATCAGGAGGGATCAATTGCTGGAGAAGGACATCAGGCATGGTAAAGTGGAGGACCAACAAACGGAAAGGAGACCCTCAATGAGATGGATTGACACAGTGGCCGCAACAATGGACTCAAGCATGCTGGTGATCGTGAAGAGGGAGCAGGACTGGGCAATGTTTCTTTCTGTTATATATGAGGTCACCATGAGTTGGAGCCAACCTGATGGCCTCTAATAACAACAAATTCCAGCTTTTAGCCTACTGCCAGACACATAGAAAGGACTATAACTACAGAATGAATAAATGAATGAATGGATGCCTTTGGGGTACAGCTGAGTATTGTACTGATGGAGGCTGCTGCAATCTCATTGAAACCATAGACAGCTTCAAAAGCTAACGCGTTTAGCCTTGCTACATTTGGGGAAATCACTGAGCCACAAAAATGCTGTGTATGACATAAGTTTCCAGTGGTCAATGAGCATTTCCATGGTCTTCTCTTCCTTTGTTTGCCTATCCAAAGGCTTAAAAATCACAAACCATATGCACAGAGAGTCCTTCTCTTTGTCCCAGGAAATCCACAGGAAAAAGATCAAGAAAGAGGAGCACACAGTTCAGCATTTTTTGTTAGGCCCATTATCTGGGTCTTGCTAAGCCAGCTCCAGTTTCTGTCAGGCCTGTTCTTGTGGGCCCGTGTGAATTTGCATAGTTACCTGCAGACCCTGTGCTCTAAATGTGATCAGGCATTCGCGTAACTCATCAGCTTTACAAGAAAACAGGATCAAATTTCTACTCTGGATTGTGAATCTAGTCTCAATAAATTTATAGTCAAACCACAAATGCTGAGTTGGGGCTTCAAGCCCTGTGACCCCACAGTCGTATTAGTGGTATTCTTCCTTGAGGACTCAATTTGTGTTGCCTTGTTCCTGGTTTGTACATTCTTTCATCATTTGTTATATAATAATAACGGCTTCCATTTGTCCTATGCCTTGAAAAGAGATAGTGATTAAAAAAGGGTATTAGAAACACAAGGGACCACTCAACACAGAGGTTATGAGATTTACTTGTTTATCCATTCATTTATTTATCTATGTATCAATTTTTTGTTCTGAATGCATAGCACAGGGCCTGGCAGGCGGGAGGCACTCACTCAATGTGTGGAATGAATGAGAGAAGATAGGAAATTTATATCCAGTTTTTGGAAAATATGCGGAGGCTGTGAGGAGATGGTTCTAACAAACAAAAACTTAAGATGATCCAGTGCCAGGTACAATTTTAAATACTGTACCTATATTAGCACATTTAATTGTAATAACGATCTCTAGGGATAATCTTATTAGTATTCCCACCGTATAGATGGGGAAAGTGAATACTTACTGAGGTTGAGTTGTCCAAGATCATACACCCAGTAATTGGTAGAACTGAGATTTGAAGCCAGGCATTCTTTGCCCACAGATTGTGCCTTTAACCACTACCCCGCACTGCCTCTCAAGTTACCATTCTGTAAACATTCTTGGGTGCCCATGAGAAAGGGCATACATACAGTGTAACTTATTAAAAAGAAAAAAAAGACAAGCTCTTTGTCTATTCCAGACTAGGAGCAAATGTCTGGGGTTTAGTTTGGGAGTTAGACAGCATGAGTGGAACCCATCTAACACACCAGCATACTGAAATCTTATCTCTGCTGATTTCCTACCTCATATTTCATGTTGCACATGAAATACCCCTGGACTTCTTTGTCCCCAGACACTTACACAAAGGGCACTCGATTTAATGACGTCAAGTGATCAATCTTTGTATGGTAGTCTTATCACAAGGGTTGTGAAACTATTTTTATTGTGTTTCCTTTTGAGCGACTATTAAGACAGTTCCAAAGTCACAGCAGGTTTCCATTTCTGTGCAACTTCCTTAGCACATGGCGGGTGTTCATGTCTAGACAACCCACAACGCTGCACGTGAAACTAAACCTGAAGATAAGGAATCATGAATTAGGACCACGGATTCAGTCTCTAGCGTTCTCTTTCTTATTTGTAATTTCTAATTATGCTTCTTAATTATAAAAGTAATACCTGCTTGTTGTCACAAATGAAACAATATAGAGATATATAAAGAAAAATTAATCACTATTCCCAATACACACACACACACACACACACACACACACACACACACACACACACATACACCTCCTAGAGAAAGCAGTGCTAAGAGTCTGGTATTTATCCCATTATACTTTTTTCTATTCTAGTGAAAACATATATAAATACAGGTGTGTGTATTGTTACATTCATTAGCATGAATTGTATTTTTTAATGTAGCAACATATGAAATTGCCAATATTTGTCCATTTTGACCTACAAAATTGGCAATTTCATATAGCTTGAACTAATAGCAGATCTAAATATATAGATTTTAATAATTATTCTTTAAAATTTTGTTGTGGTAGATATATATTTTGTATATTTTTTCTTCATGTCTGGAGTCTTGGTGGTGCAGTGGTTAAGAGCTATGGCTGCTAACCAAAATGTCAGCAGTTTGAATCCACCAGCTGCTCCTTGGAAACCCTACGGGGCAGTTCTGCTCTGTTCTGTACAGCCGCTTTGAGTCAGAATTGACTTGATGGCAATGAGTTTGGTTTTTTTGGTTTTCCTCACGTTGAGTCTCATTCTTCCCGCATACCTTGCCATTCACTTCTACCTGTGGCAGCCAGTGAGTATTTCTTATCACACTCACATCTTTCTTTTTACTGAAGTTCTCCATGTGAAAGCATGCCCCGCTTTCTTCAACTGGTACTGCTTGCTGTTGAGTGATGTGCCCACAAGGCATAGAGGACATTAGCAGGAAAGATTCCCTGTGTAAAGCATGGAGTATGACTGTCCTAAGCGGGCACTGAAGACCATGTTGTGCACATATTCTCAGCCTGCTAAATCCAAGATCAATAAAGCCAGGACTGGTCTTTTTCAAAAACTACCTCATTGCAGAGGGCTGTTTATTGGGTAATGGATTAATGTCCAGACCTCTTAGCTAATTAGTGTGAAACACAAATCACCCTTATGTAATAAGGCTTGACAATAAAATGAGAAGTCACAGCAGATGTTTCAACTGGGTGTCCATCCCTCAGAACCTTTGAGAAGGGCTGGATGGGCCGTTTTGTGACTTCTCTAGTACAGTCCTGATAACCTCCATGTCATGAGTAAAATTTGTATTTTTCACAATTAATTGCTTCATGGAAAAATCCAAGGATATATTAAGGATATTTTCCAGAGACCTAAATTTAGAATTAATCTTGAAAAATTGTATTTCATTCCAGAATGAGATTTTAATGGATTTCTGTGATGGGAAAAGTCTCAAGGAGACAAGACCAATGGGAATGATTAGCAGGATGGTCGTTAAGTTCCAAATGGAAAAAATAATAATAACTATCCAAAAAATACTCCCAATATTTTCTGGAAAACTTTAATAGACCTGTTATATCTAAGTCAGTATCTGAGGTTGTTACTCCAAGGGCATTCTTTTGGATGGATGCCTGACATTTCTCCTTGTTACATAAGCTGTCTTTCATTACAAGAACACATTGTGTAATGGTAATTGGTGAATGACAAATTTGGTTGTAATCATCAGATGTTCAGAAACTGAGATAGTCTGTGGCAATATGAATATTTGTTTTTAATTTGCTGATCTTGGTAATTTTCAAACCACCCAGTGTCAGGGGGACTGACTGATTCACAAGAGAGTCTTAATAATTACTGAAGGCCAAAATCACAGTGTAATGCTGAACTGCCTAGTTAGAGTTGGGTGGCCATGTGAGGGTAGTGGGGATAGGAAAGATGAAGGGGCAAGCAAAAAAAGAAAGCACAAGACTGCACTAAGCAAGTCTCCATCAAATATGATATGATTTTTTAAATGTAAAATGAATATGTGTATACAGACATATATAAAGGAATAGGCAGAGTTAGAACTTGATCTATTGACTTGTAGGGACAATTGTTATATAGTAAAAACAAGAAAATATCAGAGGAATGGGAATAGTATTATTTTAGTTTGTAAAACCAGAACTGTCTAATCAACCAGCAATGAGCCCGTGCACCTGCCAGCTCGTGAGTGTGTGTGTGTAATTTTATAGTTGTCGATGGTTGTAAATACGTACATGAGCATAGAAAATGTTATGGAAGATGTACGCAGGCATGTTGGGCAGTTTTTTCTTCAAGCATTTTGTGGTGTTACGCTTTTATTATTTTTATAATTTGAAAAGGTATTTAATAAAGAACCAGATTAGTTCAAAATAATAACATTTTTTCAAAAGAAAGAAAAAGAGGCAAGCTAATGGTAATCAAGGGCTCGGTGGCAGTTGATAATTCTGTCAGAAGAGAATCTGGTTAGCTCCCTCAGTGGGCCTTGATGCATGTTAAATAAGTTATTAGTGAGCTCAGAATGAAAGTAATAAGAGGGAATGCTCATATCCAGCGTTCGTGCCTAGTACATGTGGGTTTCAGCCTGAAGAGCTACTCTGCAGTAGCTCAGTCTGACCCTGACCTCTGTCTCAGAGGGGCTTATCTTTCAAAGGCAGGGCCTGACTGATAAAGTGCCTAGACAGAGTTTGTGGTTTTCTTGCCCAGCACACCAGATTTCAACTTGGACTGTCATTGCAGCTTCCATGAAGAGTCCCAGGAGTTCTATAAACCTGGAGGTTAAATCCTGGCCAGTACACAGAGACCTGGGAAAAGCCTTTCCAAAATGAGCCTTTAAAAATGCTTTCTGCTTCAGTGGGATGAGGAGGAGGAGGAAGAAAGGAACACATAACGTTACGTGGTTGTGGAGATTTGATCTAAGTCATGAAACTGGTTAGAGCATTTGACAGAAAATTAATGAAAGATTTTGTTTTACCTGATAGCCTGTGTCGGAATTCCAGACTCTTTTGGATTACTGTGATTGTTTAAATCTGCTGATGTTGAAAAAGAAATCTGGGGGATTCAGAGAGACGGGACACTGAGTAACTCCCATTATTTTGACATTTTACAACTCAAAATGATGAACAGGGAATATTCTTCCTCAATGTCTACCAACAATTTTCTTCCTCCTCAATTCACTGTTATATCAAAAGAAAGTTATGGATGTTGATTCAAAATACAAAGTACATCACTGCAATAGAATTTAATCCTGTATGAATATTTCTTTCAATGGAGATTATGAGTCTATCAAGGGCCCTGGTTTATTAAGTAGCCTTAATCCAGAAAATTCATACAGGCACTGCCTAACTACGACAAAGGACCAAGAGTGTTGACTGATAAGGTCTGGTGACAAATTCTGGTATATATCAGACCACTTGCAGCTAACCCCTTTGGATTTATAGCTTTTTTCCCCCCTTAAGCCAGGAATTATATATAGATATAACAAGAGAACAAAAATAGTTCTGGAGATACTGATTCCTAAGCTTATATAGAAAATACCTGGTCTTTAAGAAAGTGGGGAGTAATACAGGCACAGTAAAAGACGAGTCAACTTTGTGCAAATTTACACTCTATATTTAAGCTTAGTTTTTGACAAATTCTTCTGAAATAATAGCTAGGCCTACAAAGACAAGAAGTATTCATCTTTAGCAGTTTTTCTTCAAGTGACCTGGAATGTTCATCCCTCCACTTTCCCTTCTACATGTTTTGTTTAATTTCTCTTTTGACCGTCTTAAACGTACTTATCATAAGATGCCTGGCATAGTATTTCCAGATGCCTGGCACTATATATTTGTTGTTTGAAGGAATGCCTTGGTGATGAATACATTTAGTTAGGATAGGCTAGGTTACACTGTCATACCAATATGAAATCTCAGAGGCTTAGGACAACAGAAGTGTATTTCTTGTTCACAGAAACTGTGATGTGAGTTGGAAGGCGGCTTCTATGTCGAGTGGCTCGGGGATTCCCTTCAACTTGTGAGGTCATCATCTCAACACTTGACTTCCAGAATTGTCCCAGCAAAGAAAGAGAAAGATGAAGGAGACACACCAACCCTCCCATGTCTCGGAATGAAAGTGGCCATCACTTCCTCTCACATTCCTATTTACCAGAACACACATGGCCCTGACCCAACAACAGGGAGTATGGGAAAGACAGGGAGTCCATGAATATTCAGTAAGTGCTGATGGTCGCTGCTGCCCTTGACTTTTGGGTAACAGGCATATATTAAAAGCCAAGCAATGTTTTCCACTTCTATTTATTTATACTTCATTACCACTTGGGGCCCTGGTGGTGCAATGGTTAAGAGCTTGGCTGCTAAGCAAAAGATCGGCGGTTGGAATCCACCAGCCACTCCTTGGAAACCCTATGGGGCAGTTCTACTCTGTCCAATAGGCTCACTGTGAGCTGGAATCGACTCGACGGCAACAGGTTTGTCTTTTTTCATTTTACCACTTAGCACTGTAAAGTACTTTGTGAGGAAAAGGTTTTCTTCATGGTGAAGCAAGTTTGGAAAATGGTGTGCACTCTGTTTGCCTCACTGAATTTATAATGTGCAATTATTTATTAAAGGCTTCGAAAAGCTCCACATTAAAGAAACTAATTAGAAGAGGCAAGAAATTGTACTGTGAAGTCAATTTATGTATTTATTTACTCTATAAACATTTTGTGAAAACCTACTATTTGCCAGGTATTAAGCTAGACTTTTGGGAGAAACTGTATGAAAAAGGTCTTTTCTTTATCCACAGGAGACTTAATTCCAGGGGAGAGTCTAGAGCAATGCCATCTGAGTTGTAATACATTACAACTGGGCATAAATATTTTGCCTATTTATCAATAGTGTCTATATCTTTTTTTTGTCACGGCAAATTGTCTTGTAATTCACCTGAGCATATTCTGGATGCTATTTTACCGTATATTCATTCCACAGTGGGTAATTTTGAAAAGTAATAGCATCAGTTTACTTTTTCTATGCAGTTGACAGTTTTCCTTAATAGCATACACTATAAATTATGTTTTAAAGATGAAATATCATAGAATGCCAATTTAATAACGAAATATACAATGTGACTCTAAAATTTTTCATTTAAAAAAGTGGTGCATTCTTATGGTAAACAATATTAAACAACTCCAAAGAGAATGTATGTAAATGTTAAGACTCTTGCCTATCTCCTTTAGTCTAAATCATCTAAACCCTCTTTCCAGAAGTAACTACTACTCCAGAGATAGTCTGTGTATATGTGATATATAACACATAACACAATATATATTTATATACATATATAATAGATACTGTATTTTCATGCAAGTAACACAAGCTTTCTACATTTGTTTGCCAACCGTGCCCTCCTCCTGTGAGGTATTTTCGTAAGTGCCACTATGCCAATTTTTTTTACATGTTGCTGTAAAAAAAAATTAGCATAGCGGCACATACAAAAATACCTTGCTCGGGGGGAGGGCATAGTTGGCAAACAAATGTAGAAGGTATGCATTATTTGGGTAAAAGTACCATACATATACAATATATCCCTTTCAAAAACACAAATGGTAACTCACTACATGTTCTGTTCTGCACTTTTGATTTTCTTTTAAATTAAAAACATATCTAGAATTCCATTCTATATTTATGTATGTATGTCTACTCACACACATATTCACACCCACTGTTTGGATGTACCATAATTTATCTAGGTAGCACCCTACTAATGATCATTTAAGTCTAAATGGTTTTTAAATAAGTTTATTTTTTTAAAAAATGTATGCTCTTTAACTTTAAAAAAGCAGCCAAAGTAAACTAATACATCTTTAGAATGTGCTTTTTTTGACATAGAACCAAAACCAAACCCGTTGCTGTTAAGTCAGTTCTAACTCATGGCGACCCCTTGTGTTACAGAGTAGAACTCCTTCATAGGGTTTTCTTGGATGTAATCTTTACATATGCAGATTGCCAGGCCTTTTTTCACAGCATTGCTGGGAAGGTTCAAATCACCAACCTTTAGATTAGTAGGTGAATGCAAACCATTTATGCCACCCAGGGACCTTCTTCTGACACAACATATTTAAAAATACCCAATGGGTTTATTAAAGAGTACACTGTTCTGCATTTTTTTGTTTTGATTTTACATATAAAAATATATCCAGGAGTTCATTCCACACCCATATGCATATGTATATATATGTTTTTTATGCAACTTAATAATGTGTGTGTTTGTTTTCTTTTTTAAAGCAGGTTAACTGATCTGGGTGTCAGGAGATAACGTTCAAGCTTCATCTGCTTTTGAATCCATAGAAATGTAACAACATGGGCATAAACTGATGCATAGCAATAATTATTGACGGCCTTTCCACAGCCTTTAGGCATTTTACAAATGTTTAATTTTAAATGATTGCATCCCACTAATGAAAACATGCAGGACTGAGAACCAGGGCTTCAAACCAGTTTGTTCTGGTTGAATCCCTGCTGAAATTTGCATTTCTCACAAGTTCCCAGGTGATGCTAATGCTGCTGGTTAGGGACCAGTTCTGAGAACCATTAGTAGAGCAGTGGTTCTCAAAATTTATTATACATAAGAATCACCTGGGGATCTGGTTAAACTGTAGATTCTGATTCAGTATCTCTGGGGTGGAAAGGCAAATTCTCAGCAGAGGTTTGAACTGGAACAAACCAGTTCGAAGCCCTGCTGAGAACCCAGAAATGTAGGTAGAAGGATCAATATATAGTGTTAGCAGGACAAGGGAACAGAAAGAGCGTTCCTTTCCCTCTCATGTAAGATGAAGCGAGGGAAACACAGAAGAAGACTGGGGCCGTCCACCCGCCACGCAGTGAGCAATCCCTCCCATCTTCAGAGTGATTCACAAACATTAATGAAGCTTCCCAACAACCATATAAGGCAGGGAGGTTATAATTACCCCATTTTACAAACGGGAGCTAGAGCACGAATAGGCACACTGTGGTTCTTCCCTGACTTACACAACGGGAGAGGCCGGCTTCACCAGCTCCACTCAGACCCGGTCCAGGGTGCCTTCCTCGCCTTCCGGGGAATCTGTCCCCGCCCCGCAGACACCAGCCTGGCACTGAGGAAGCTAAGGCAAGGTCTCCACTAGGACGGTTGTTGTTAGCTGCTGTGGAGTTGACTATGGTGACCCCATGGACAACGGAACCAAACCCCATGATTGGTTGTAGATCAGACTGTTGTGACCATAGGGTTTTCATTGGCTAATTTTTGGAAGTAGACCCTTAGGCTTTTCTTTCTAGTCTGTCTTAGTCTGGAAGCTTCGCTGAAACCTATCGAGCATCATAGCAACATGCAAGCCTCCACCGACAGACAGGTGGTGGCTGAGCATGAGGTGCATTGGCCAGGAATCGAACCTGAGTCTCCCATGAGTGGAAGGTGAGAATTCTATCACTGAACCACCACTGCCCTCCAGAGCCTCCTACCCAGCAAATAAATCTAGAAGTCTCTCTGAAAAGGCTTTCTGAAAGATCTCTAATACAATCACTCCTGTTCTAAAGACAGACCCCAAAGATAAAGGAGAAAGTTTATAATTTAAATGTCTTCTTAGCCACCGTCACCTTGTATTTTCTTCATAACAATGAAAACAAAAATTAGGAATGACTACAGAAGATGATAACAAAATACCAAAGGGATTTATGATTTTTATCTCACCTATATTTTTGGAAGTTTACAATTTCAATAAATTTCAGTGGGGCTTTCTGCTTCTTTCTCTTTTCTGATCTCCTAACCCAGTGAAAAACCCTCAATGTTTATCCAAATTTTCATTTTCTTTTGAAATCTTCTGGTTGAGTTCACAGATGTTAAAATGGCATGCATTTCAAACAACGCACACATCTCTAGCTTTTGGAAAATTAAAAAAATGTTATATAAAATTCCTTCCTTTTGTATTTGACAAATAGAGTCCCCTCCAGGGACTTTTCCCCTGAAATTTGTTCAGTTTTTTTTTTTTTTGACATTTTTTTTTATTGTGGTAAAAAACATATAACAAAAAATTTGCCATTTCAAGGTATTTTACATACACAGTTTAGTGTTGTACAGTGGGGTCAGCTAGGTTTCCTGGGGACTGCGCATTTTGAATAATTCTAAAGGCTCCGGGGCGTAGGGGCTGCCCTAGCTGTTGAGTGCTTGCCTAGGGTGATTGAGACTGTGCACCGTGGCCCCAGAGTGTGAGAGCCTGATAAGGGGAGTGATTGGAGAGTGGCCTTAGTCAGCTGCTCATTTACACTCATCATGTTGTACAACCATCACCAGGATCCACCTCCAAAATTTTCCATCACCCTTAATTTTTTTTTATTTGCATTTTTATTTCAATGAAAATCTTGCTGCATTTTATTGCCGGTTATGATACTACCTCAGAATTTGGTTGCTTTTCCTCTGTGGTTGGCTCACTTCTTTTGGTTATGACTTGTGGCTGGCAGCTGCCTTTGGTACAGATTCCTGCTTTATTATTTTGCATTCTCTTCTTGGGCCTGGGTGTTTTTTCAGCCAGCACTTGGGCGCTTTCTGTTCCAGCAGAGCTCATCCACCTGTGAGTAGATCAGTTCCATCTGTCCTTAGGTCTCCTTTTTAACAGTGGCTCAATGTCAGAGCTATAAATGCCTGTGTTGGTGAGCTAATCCAGTCTCCTTGGTTGAAAGAAGGCATGACAGAATCACAAGCCACAGGGTAATAAACATTATTTGGGTGCTAATAAATTTCAAACTTTGAAAGTAGGTGTTTATG
Source organism: Trichechus manatus latirostris (assembly GCF_000243295.1). NCBI lineage: Eukaryota > Metazoa > Chordata > Mammalia > Sirenia > Trichechidae > Trichechus > Trichechus manatus. The sequence continues at coordinate 7,082,472 of NW_004444018.1, forward strand.
TCTAGCAAGAGATACTGTTTGCAGAAGGAACTTTCTTGGGGCATCTGTAATGTGTTTGGTAGCGGTGACACCTCAGTGGCATGGCAAGAGGATTTATCTCCGGTTTCAGGTAAAAGGAGGAGGAAGCCATTTGGTAGCAAGGACCTTGGAACTGCCTAGTCAGACTTTTCCATTCAAATCCCAGCTCTGCCCTGATGCCCATTCGTCTCATCTTTTATAATTGACTCTATCTGTAAAGGGGCAGCAGCATAATCCTTATTCTTCTGGGGGAAGGAGAGGTAATTTTTATTACATACCTCACTTTATTTCCCCATTGCCATACCTCCCTACTTATGTGATGTTGTTGTTTGTTGCCAGTGACTCTTGGCCACCCGGTGTCCAACAAATAGAACGTTGCCCGGTCCTGTACTGCCTTCAGGATTGTTGCAAAACTTGATTGTTGCTATGCAGTCATTGTGTATTTTGAGTGCCTTCCAACCTAGGTGGCTCATCTTCCAGCACCATATTGGACAGTGTTCTGTTGTGATCCATTGGCTAATTTTTGGAAGTAGATCATCATGCCTTTCTTCCTAGTCTGTCTTAGTCTGGAAGCTCCAAAGAAACCTGTCCACCATGGGTGCCCCTGCTGTTATTTGAAATACCGGTGGCCTAGCTTCTAGCATTACAGTAACATGCAAGCCACCACAGTATGACAAACCGACAGACAAGTGGTGAACTTCAGTATTTTGGAACTGTGATCTTTCAGTCCAAGATTTTGGGTTGGATCACAGAATAAAATCTGTGGAATTTTGTTATTTAGAAGTCTTTAAAAATACAGTAAGTTCTTATTTTGGTTGGTCTGTATGGTCTGGCCTGATGTATTAAATTGGCTACTCAGACCAATTTTAGATCATATTGATAAGCATTTATGAATGATTCTTAGCTTATTTAGGACTCTGGTGATAATGGAGATAACAAAAGAAAGAGAAGATGTAGACTTGCAGTCTTGCCAAGAATGAAAGAGGGATGAGTATAAAAAATAGGTAAATGATATGTCTGCCTTTCCTCCACGTCTCTGTTAGAAAGCTCCTGCTTGTAGCTCCTGCCTCCATTTTGGAAGGGCTAATAGGTTACAGGAAACTCTGGTGGCATAGTGGTTAAGTGGTATGCCTGCTAACCGAAAGACTGGCAGTTCAAATCCACCAGGCGCTTCTTGGAAACTCTATGGGGCAGTTCTACTCTGTCCCATAGGGTCGCTATGAGTTGGAATCGACTCGACGGCAACAGGATAGGTTCCAAAGTCTCTGGGTGATGAAAACGGTTTGTGCTTCACTACTATCCTAAACATTGGTGATTCCAACCCATGCAGAAGAAAGGCCTGGTGATCTGGTTCTGTAAAGATTACAGCGTGAGAAAACCCTATGGAGCATTTCTATTCTGTAACACATGTGGTTGCCACGGGTTGGAATCAACTTGATGGCAACAGCTTTGGATTTTTGGTCATACAGGGTATACATACAAAAATCCATTGCCGTCAAGTCCATTCCAACTCATAGGACCCTATACGACACCGTAGAACTTCCCCCTAGGGTTTCCAAGGAGCTGTTGGTGGATTTGAATGGCCGACAATTTGGTTAGCAGCCGAGCTCTTAACCACTGTGCCACCAGGGCTCCATATACATATATAAACCCAAAAAACTAAACCTACTGCCCTCTAGTCGAGTCCGACTCATAGCGACCCCATAGGGGTATGTATATGCATGCTGTAATCATACATATATATGTGTGTATCTATGTATGTAGGAGCCCTGGTGGCACAGTGGTTAAAGAGATCGACTGCAAACTGAAAGATCGGTGGTTTGAAACCACCAGCGGCTCCACGGGAGAAAGATGTGGCGGTCTGCTTCGGTGAAGAGTACAGCCTTAGAAACCCCATGGGGCAGTTCCACTCCGTCCTACAGTGTCGCTATGAGCTGGAATCGACTTGACGGCAGTGGGTTTTATATATATAAATATATACACGGACACGTATGTGTTTTAGCTTTATCACAAAATGTAGCATTCTACATACAGTCTTTAGCACTTTATTTTTTTTAATCACTTAATAATATATTCTGGAAATCAATTAATGTCAGTTTATAGAAGTATTTTCTCATTTTCCTAACTGCTTAGTACTCCATGGAGTGAATACCGTAATTTAGTCAACTGAATTGCTGTGTATGGGCCTTGAGATTGTTTCCAATATTTTGCTGTTAGAAATAATGCTGCAATGAATAACCTTGTGCATATATTTTCTTGTACTGGAGGTGTATTTTAAGGGTACATGGACTCAATAGCAATTGGTTTGGCTTTTTGGTTTTGATAGGTTACATATGTGAATTTGAAACTAGTTCTTTAGAGGGTAAAACATGTGATTGTCATATAATGAGTTTTGCAGCCAGAGAGTGAAAAAGGGACAGGTTAAGTATCAGTCAGGTTAAGTATCTCAGTCCTGGGCTTGGGGGGCTCCCCAAAGGATGCAGTGATCTACTTCTTTATGTTTAAGGTGAGGAGGCCGTGTAACTACCCCCAGTATAAAGTTCCCTACCGGCAAGAAGTGCTTGGGTAAACTACAGCTTCCACCTTCAACTTTTGCCCCAATTCCTAAATGTCCCCTCCCCTTCTGAAATATATACCTGACACCCTGATTGATGCTTCTCTGTGTAGGTACCATGGGTGATTAAATCACAGGGTTCCCATAGCATTCTTATTAGTTCTGCCGCACAGTTCCTCGAGCTGACAGCTGCACAATAGCACCTTTTGAACCGTTCTTGGTCTCGTGCCAGAAACTTATCATTTAACTCTTTTGCACTCACCTCCCCACTCCTAAGGCAAGTGGAGAAAGGAAGGAGTGTGTTTTGAAAGAAATTCCAAGTTTCTATTGTGTGTTTTCCCCTTAGTGATTGAGTTTGTCACTGATTAAAGTAGTCATGGAAAGCAGCTGAGCAGGTTGTTTTAAAATATCTACATAAAGTCCAAGTTAATCATGTTTTAACATTTATGAAATGTTTATTGAATGTTTACTATGTGCCAGGCACTTTGCTAGGCACTGGAGACAGCAGGTCAGTAGAATTCTTTTATAATTAGCATTCTCGGTGATTTTAGTATCTAAGTTGCACACCGTGACTGTGAAGTAGGAGTTAATGTCTCTGTTTTGTTGCTTTGAAAAGACTTCCATGCTAGAAAGTAAAGGACAATAATATCTTCTTTGTTCCCTGTTTTCCACAATCCAATAGATACTGCTCTTTGAAGCCCATTTTTGTAGGAACTTTTTAAGAGCTTTGTTAATGTGTCAATATATTTTCTTACTAGGGCTCAGAAGAAATTTCTCTCAGGAATCACCATCCTGGATAACTGGACTTCTCACAAGTAATTGGCTTGCTTTGATTTTGTGGGCACTGTGAAGCCTGAGACATTTGCGTTTCCCTCTTTCTGGTGGATGTTAAGATGCTCAAACCCCAAATGATAGCTCACTGCTAGTGAGAGACCCGGATGTTATCACATATAGTACCATTTTCTCCCCTAGTAACTGTAGTTCTGACTTCATTTATTTTTCCTACCTCTATTTCTCTTCTGTTTGATTTTCTCACTTATTTGAATCTTATGAAACTATTTATACACATTTAAATAAATCTCAAATTCTTTTTGAAATGAAGTGGAGGTATGCACAAATACATTAATAAAATTAAAAAAAATTACATCTAAGAAAAAGCACAGGCCAGATATATTTATGCTAGAAATTTTCTGGAGGTTTTGGGAATTTATATAGATACTTTCACTGTTCTTCAGGTCTCCAAGTAGAAAATTCATATCCTTCCAGAGAGATTTAGAGTCAAGATGGACCATAAAACCACACCGGTTGCTGTGGAGTCAATTCCGACTCATAACGATCCTACAGGACTGAGTAGAACTGCCCGGTAGGGTTTCCAAGGAGCGGCTGCTGGATTTGAACTGCCAAGCTTTTGGTTAGCAGATGAGCTCTTAACCACTACGCCACCAGGGCTCCAGATGGATCATAGAGATATCTAATTTATTTTTTGAGAATGCTTTTCATTTACTTTTGTTGGAGTTTGTATATATAGAACAGTATTTTTTCCCATTTTATAATATAAAAATAGTATAAGCTCATGTTTTAAATTTTCACGTAATAGATAAAATAAAATTAAGTTGGTTATTTTGCCTCCCCAGTCCTCTAAATTTCACTCCCAACTGTAGAACATTATAGACTTTTCTATGCACATAAAAGGATCACATGTACAGATATATTTTGGTGTTACTTGAATGAATTCTACATTTCTGTGATTAACATGTTTTGTCTCTTGACAATATATGGACATTTTTTCAATATACGGATATTTTTTCCATATATGGATATTTTTTCCATGTTAGTGTAAATAGTTCTTTTATTCTTTTTGCAGTGGTTTAGTATTCCTTTGTAAGAATACTTCATACCTTATTTGACTAGTCTCCTATTAATGGGAAACCCTGGTGGCACAGTGGTTAAGAGCTATGGCTGTTAACCAAAAGGTCGCCAGTTCAAATCCACCAGCCACTCCTTGGAAACTCTCTGGGGGCAGTTCTACTCTGTCCTATAGGGTTGCTATGAGTATTTAAGACTCCCCCTTTTCTTGCCAGTGATTATGGCTTCAACAGATGTCCTTGTACATATAATTTTTATACAAGTGCAGGAAAGATACACTTCTGGAAGCATAATTGCTGGATATGTGCTTTAAAATTTTTGATAGATCTTGCCAAATGACCCTCCAAAATGGTGGTTCTCTAAAAAAAAAAAGGGTTATTCCTATCTCCTCACAAAGAGTGGATATAATCAAACTTTTTTTCTTCTATGTGGAAGGTGAAAAATGATAGTTCATGATTTTTAATATAAATTTCATTATTCATTTATCAACTGCCTCTTTTTCTCTGGACTATATCTTTAGGCTGTGCACATTTTCCCCTATTGCATTGCCCAGCAATTTCTTATTATAAAGAGTTTTCTTTATATCAACTTTCTGTCTGTCATGGTATGTTGCAGGTTTTTGTTTTTTTAATTTCAGTTTATCAACTGCCTTTGGCTTTGTTTCCATTGCTATATATATGTGTGTTGTGTGTGTATGAAATTAATTTTTTCCCCATTTCTTTTTTGTAGTTGAATATATCAATATGTCTTTTATAACTTTTCATCACACTTAGGTATCCTCAACAAAATTGTAAGCATATTTAGTCATGCTTTTTCTGATACTTTTTATGGTTTAATTTTTTTGATCCATTGTAATTAATTTTGATTCATGAAGTAAGGTATGAATTGAGTGTTTTTTTTTTTTCTCTTTTAATTGTGCTTTAAGTGAAAGTTTACAGTTCAAGTTAGTTTCCCATACAAAAATTTATACACACATTGTTAGGTGACCCTGGTTGCTCTCCCTGTAATGTGACAGCACTCTCCTCCTTTCCACCCCGGATTTCCTGTGTCCGTTCAATCAGCTCCTGTCCCTTTTTGTCTTCTCATCTCGCCTCCAGACAGGAGCTGCCCATTTAGTCTCATATATCTACTCGAGCTAAGAAGCACACTCTTCATGAGTATCATTTTATGTCTTACAGTCCAGTCTAATCTTTGTCTGAAGAGTTGACTTCGGGAATGGTTTCAGTTTTGGGCTAACAGAGAGTCCAGGGGCCATGTCTTACAGGATCCCTCCAGTCTCAGTCAGACCGTTAAGTCTGGTCTTTTTACTAGAATTTGAGTTCTGCACCCCACATTTCTCCTGCTCCCATCAGGGTCCCTCTGTTGTATTCCTTGTTAGGGGTCATTGGTGGTAGCCGGGCACCATCTAGTTCTTCTGGTCTCAGGCTGATGGAGTCTCTGGTTTATGTGGCCCTTTCTGTCTCTTGGGCTTGTGTTTTCCTTGTGTCTTTGGTGTTCTTCATTCTCCTTTGCTCCAGGTGGGTTGGGACCAACTGATGCATCTTAGATCCAATACTATCTTTTTTTTTTTTTAATTAAAAAATATTTATTGAATACATAGCATGCTAAAACGTTATTAAGTAATGGTCTGCCAATGCACAAATGATCCTTAAGAAAACATAGCAACCAATTATTATCAATACGTTCTAAGAACAAAATTGAATAAAGTTGGCTAAAATTATAGAAAGAGAGATTAGTGAGTTACTAAAGAGAAAAAAATTTTTTTTAAAGATTCTCTGAATGGATAACTTCTCTGAGTTGACAAAGTCATTAGTTCAGTTCAAGCTTCCCAAACACTCAATTAGTGACACATAGGGAAAGATTATTCAAGCAATCCTCCACTGACAGGTGGCTGGTGGTTTTGAATGAGGCATATTGGCTGGGAATCCAATCTAGGTCTCCCACATAGAAGGCAAGAATTCTACCACTGAACCACCAATGGCCATGGTAATCTAACACCAGAATGGTTTACTTATTTTAGTTTTAGAATGTATTTGACTATGTGCAGGTGGTTTTAGTAAACTTATTTGCCTATGCTTGGAGTTTCCATGGGATTTCAGGGAGTCTGGAAGTGTGGGACTAACAAGAACAAACTGACTGCAGAACTGCCCAGTTGTGAGAGCTACTCCAAACTCCTCCAGGAGGAAGCTGGTGTGGTGGCGGCCACCGATGGTAAGGTCTATATAGTGCTTGCTTTCTTAAAAGGGTGGAGCCCCGGTAGTGCAGTGGTTCAGAGCTCAGCTGCTAACCCAAAGGCTGACAGTTCGAATCTACCAGCTGTTCCTTGGAAACCCTATGGGGCAGTTCTACTCTGAGTCAACCTGGACGGCAACAGCTTTTCTTAAAAGGATTAAAGTTTCCACTTTCTGCTGTGTTTTTACTTTATTTTTTTAAAAGAAGAGACACTATAAATTCTTTGAGCAGGTATTTATTAACAGCCTTCGGCAGTCCTGGCGGCACAGTGGTTAAGAGCTCAGGCTGCTAACCAAAATGTTGGCAGTTCAAATCCACCAGCTGCTCCTTGGAAACAATATGGGGCAGTTCTACTCTGTCCTACAGGGTTGCTATGAGTTGGAATTGACTTGATGGAAACGGGTTTGTTTGTTTTTTTTTTTGGTGATAGCAAAGTTCTTGTCAGCAGCGAGAAAGTCAGTTTGACAGATAAACTTGCTGCATAATTAAAGGATTAGCATTGCTTCTCCTGAAATGAGATGAGGAGGGGAGGAGGTTTGTGCTAACTTGTTTATGATAAAATTATTTGTTGTCATTTTGCAGGGAACCACTCTCCAGCCAAGAGGTAGTGTCAGTGTTGATGTTTTAGCCTCAGAGGCGAGTGGGAGATGACATTTACACAATGTGACCAGTGGCACATACCTGAATTGTCTCCAGCTTGTCAAATCTAGACAGTTTCCCTTTCAAGAGTGATGATGAATTCTTTTCCTTTCCCCTCCTTCATTTGAGTTTCTGTGGGGGGAAAAGTTTTCATCTTCCAGTGTATTCTAGAAGAAACTCGACTTTTGTGCAGATGGGATGCTGCTGCTACTGGTGATTCAATTTCTATCTGACCCAAGCCCCAGTGACTGGAGACGGGCTTGGGGGAAGACATATTGAAGGGATTTTGGGGTTCAGAGGACCCAACTAAAGGATTGTGCAAGAAACCCGTTCTACCTAGTATCAAAGCTTATTTTTCTCGTTCGACTCTCTGCTGCCTTCTTTCATGCAGATGTTTCCTTGTTTCCATGGAAGCAGAGGTGGTGATCTGGATGGAACATTCTCGATCTGGGCATTTGCTATAAGGAAACCTTTACCAGTTGGGGAGCTCTGGTGATGCAGTGGTTAAGAGCTCGGCTGCTAACCAAAAGGTCAGCAGTTTGACTCCACCAGCCACTCCTTGGAAGCACTATGGAGCAGTTCTACTCTATCCTATAGGGTTGCTATGAGTTGGAATCGATTCAAGGGCAACGGTTTATTTTTATCTATTTTTTTTGCAGAGTAAGATGCTTGTCTTTGGTGAGGTTCTGCCAGTGGCCCATTCACCCGAGTCTGTGCTTGGGGAGGGCACTTGCCTCTCCAAGACCCTGGGTAGCTTGTTCTTCAAGTTCTGGTGCAGCTGGTCAGCAGGGGCTGAGCCAGGGCTTGACACCAGGGTCTGTTGGATCTCAAAGTTCAAACTCTTCTCCCCACTATGCTACCTCTCAAAGGTGTTTTTTTTTTTTTTTTAATTTTATTGTGGTAAAATATATATAACAAAACTTTTGCCATTTTTAAGCGTACATTTTGTAACATTAATTACATTCACCAGGTTTTGTTACCATCACCATTATCCATTTCCACAAGTTTTCCATCACCCCAAACAGAAGCTGAGTACCCCTTCAGCAATGACTGCCTTCCCCCCTCCCCCACCCCAGCTCCTGGTAACCACTAATAACCTTTTGTTTGTATGCATTTGCCTATTCTCGGTATTTCATATATTCTAGACATGTTATCAGGAGGGATCAGTCACTGGAGAAGGACATCATGCTTGGTAAAGTAGAGGGTCAGTGAAAAATAGGAAGTCCCTCAGTGAGATTTGACACACTGTCTGCAACAATGGGCTCAAGCATAGCAATGATTGTGAAAATGGCCCAGGACCAGGCAGTGTTTTGTTCTGTTGTACACAGCATTGCTATGAGTCAGAACAAACTTGACGGCACCTAACGACAACAACAAAAACAAAAACAGATGTTTCACAGATAAATTTTAGATATTTCATGGAACCCTACAATATTTTTTCCTTTGTGTCTGACTTATTTTGCTCAGCATACCGATACTGTTTTCAAGGTTCAACCATGTTGTAGCATGTGTCAGAACTTCATTTCTTTTTATGGCTGAATAATACTCCATTGTATGGATAGACCACATTTTGATAATCCATTCACCTGTTGATGGACATTTACGTTATTTCCACCTTTTGGTTATTGTTAGTCGTGCTCCAGTGAGCATCTGTATAGAAGTATCTGTTTGAGTCCCTGCTTTCAAGTCTCTTGGATATAGACCTAGAGTAAAATTGCTGGGTCATATGGTAATTCTATGCTTACCTTTTTGAGGAATCACCAAACTGTTTTCCACAGCAGCTGTACCATTTTACAGTCCCACCAGCAGTGCATAAGTGTCCCAATTTCTTCAAAGGTATTATTTTCAGCTGGACATTAAAAAGATGGTAGGATTGTTTCAGGCTCAGATTAAAAAGTGGGAGGTGTTACAGGGAAGGAAAAAGCATTAGCAAGGTGACAGAGATAGAAAAGTTGGAGACTCTTTGGGAAGGAGAGGGAGATGCTGCAGGAAGGCAGATTCAGGCTTGTTTGAGAGGGGCAGTAGCACATGCTCTGTGTGCCTTGAGCCACTTCCCTTCACTTGCCTGTGGCACCTGTGGTATTCAGTTTACTTGAAGAGTGACAGCATCCCTACTCATGTGCCTGTCACAGTGTCTGTTGTTCTGCTTCAGGGCTTCCTCCAGGTTCAGGAAGACTACTCAGCCTGCCTTCAGGAGGGTCCCTGAAGTATAGGGGAGTTCACAACCCAGGGGCAGCCCTCAACCAAGGAGGATAAGAGTTGGTGGACAAATGCTTCAGCCCCTCATCCTTCAGAGGGGCAATTCTGAGGCACTTTCTACCTAGTTCCTCTGAGGTAAACATTCAGTCTAGTTGCACGAAGTGATACCCAGTGGTATTCAGCTCGATAACACTGCCTTTCCCTTCTTTCCTGACTTACTCTTCCTGTCCTCTCACTCCTGCTTCCTGGGGTCACCTACCAAATACTTTCCCTGCCCCCGAGCCCTGTCTGAGGCTCTGCTCTTCAGGAAACCCAATTAAGAAAGGGACCTTGAAAGGCTTACTGGGAAATGTGGATTGATGGAGTAGGAAAAAATTCATACACCCAAGACAGAACATTGTGGGATAAATACTAGCTAAATAACTGACTGATTCTTTCCAGAGTGAAAGAATTAGAAAAGTTGTCACAATAAAATCTCAGATGGAAAATTCTCATCCGTTTGTCTGCCTTGAAAAGGTTTGTAAGAGGGGGATGTGGACTCAAGGAACCTTCAGCAGTTAATTGCCTCTTAAATTATTAAGTTTCGTCTCTTCATAGTCAGTGAATAAACATCTTGAAAAGTGCAAGGCCCCTGATACACTTCATGGTACTCAGAGAATAAAATGTATTGATTTTTCCCTCAATCATTCCATTAAGAATTTAATCTGCTATCTGTGTAATCAGAGTCCCTTGGTGATACAAATGGTTAATGTGCTTAGCCACTAACTGAAAGCTTGGCAGTTTGAATCCACCCAGAGGCACCTGGGAAGAAAGGCCTGGAGAGCTACTTCTGAAAAATCAGCCATTGGAAGCCCTATGGAGGACAGTACTACTGTGACACACAGGGTCACCATGAGTTGGAGTCCGTTTGATGGCAACTGGTTTTTAGTTACATAAGCAAGCCTCTGCAGACAAAGGATTAATGTTGCTCATGTACAAGCACCCCCAACAGAAATAAGAGTAGAAGTTACGAAGAGCAAACTCCAAGGGACAAAAAGCAAAAAAAAAAAAAAAATTTCAAAGGAGAAATGCAATTAAAAAAAGCAAAGATACCACTCCATGCCCTTCGCACTGGTAAAAAATAAAAAGAGGCCTAACTCTTACTGGTGGTGGAGATGTGAGGATGAGATTTCTCACACTCTGCTGGTGGAATTGTGACGTGTTGCAGCCTTTCTTGTGACTCAGTCTGGCAATGACTATTAAAAGCACACCTATGTTTCAACACGGCAATTTCACTCTTGGGAATTCATCGCCTAGACAGAAAAGTTCCGGTTACCTCCACACACATGTTTAGAGATGTTATTTGTAGCACAGTTTATAGAGTACAAAACTGGGAACAAAATGAAGCTCCATCAACAGGTCGATTGTTGGTAAAAAAATGATGCATCTGAATCATGTATGTTTATGCTGCAATTAACACAGATTGAATCTGAACTGGATGACTTAAAAGAATTTCCACAAAGCATTGTATAAAGACTGTCTCATGTAGTCTTATTTTTGTGCCAAAAATATAGATGTAGGCACATTTTGTGTTTATTTTCTTCTGGAGCCAGAATGCCTGGGTTTGGTCCTGTTTCGAACTCTTAGCTGTGTGACTCTGGGAATCTAATGTAGCCTCTCTGTGCCTCTGGTTTTCATATATTAAATGGGGGAAAACAGTATCTTTTTCATAGGGCTGTCATGAGGATTAAATTAGTTATTGTATGCAAAGGCTTAGAACGATGTTTGGAATATAATAAGTGCACAGTAAGTGTAGCTGTTATTACTATAAAAAAAAACTAATTGCCATCAAGTTGACTCCAACTCATGGCGACTCCTAGTGTGTCAGAGTAGAACTGCTCCATAGGCTTTTCAAGGGCTGATTTTTTGGAAGTAGATCGCCAGGCCTTTCTTCAGAGGCATGTCTGTGTGGACTCGAACTGCCAACCTTTTGGGTAGCAGCTGAGCACTTTAACCATTTGCACCACTCAGGGAGTCTCGTTATTACTATAGTTTGTGTACATGTATAAACACCCATAATTGCATATGGTTTATGAGCATGGAGAAAAATACGGTATGTGTTCAGTTAGTCTGAGTTCCTTAGTGTGGAGTGGGGGAAGGAGGTTGTGGTATATGGGTGAAGATGAGAGAGGAAATGATGAAGAATAACCTAAAGGATAAAAGACATGATTGAAACAGCGTTCTTTGATAGATAACTCGCAGGGAAAAGAAAAGGGTGGAAGGGGAACCTACAGATGAGAAAAGATGAAGACCTTTCAATTCTTAAAAAACGGGCATGACCAATGATAGTGTCTAGGGATGCACACTTGGGTGGTAAGGCCATAAAGAAACACAAGGAAGGGATTTCTTTAAAAGTCTGGATAGCACTTACTCTTTGGAGGAGGGAGATGGTGGCTGGGATGGGGCTTATAACAGGGGTTTCTAAGATGGCTGCAAAGTCCTATTTCTTGGCCTCACTGGTGGTTATAATTCATTAAAATTTACATTTGTTTGGTATCATTTTCTGTGCCTGTGTTATATTTTATTTATAGTAAAAAAGTTAAAACATCCTGGTAAGTATCACACAGTCAATTTGTGCATTTATGAAAAATTGTATGTGTGTATCTAAAAACAAACACAAACAAAAGCAGCATCGGATCAGTGGATATATAAAATTACCCCTGACAGCTACAGAGAATGTTCCAGAATTAGGTTGCAGACTCTCCCTCTCCAAATCTAGGAGGCCCAAAGGCGCCAGGCCCTGCAGCTTTCCTACCGAACTTTGTCCAGACAGATGAAGGCAGGAAGGATTAGTGTCGATCATGCCTGCTAGATGTGTGAGTAATATTGTGCCTGGTAATTATTTTTGACATTTGACAGTTCTCAGCATAAACCTTTTGCAGCACTGAAAGGTTGGCAGTGCATTTGTTTTTGAAGCCTTCATATTTTCCCTTAAGTCACCAAGTATTTGAGGGATACCTCTGGGTGCCTCGTTTCAAATTAAGGTAGAGATTTTTGAAGAGTCACAAATACAGAGGGAAGCCTGCAGTTTCAAGGAAGAACCTATTATTTGGTTTAAAAAAAAGTGTGACTTTTAAACCAGCCTCTGTGTATAGAACTGGGCTTCAGTTTTTTCAGAGCACCAGGTGAATCTTTATTTCCAAATATCTCCCCCACTTGCCTGCCATACTGCAGAAATTCCATCATTAGATCAATAACTGCTTTGGTTAGTCAGTTTAAAAATGTGAATATCCCTGGGAGAAGTAGCTCAGTTATAAGACATTCATACCATAGTGAAAAGAATGCCTAGAGAAGGGAATTCTAAATTGGAGAGAAGAGAGAAGGGACATTGTAAAGAACAGGGAATTGCTAGGAAGAAAAAATGCCTGGAGCTTTACCAAAACAGGCAATCCAAAGGCACTGATGGTCTGCAATGACACATATAGGGATTTTATCAATCAGATTCTTTTGCCTTCAAGTGATGAAAACCCAACCCAATTTGGCTTAATTAAAAAAGGACAATCTATCAATTCGTATAATTAAAAAGTCACATGGTACATCTGGGACGGGGTTTCAGGTATGGCTTGATCCAGGTTCAAACAACACTCTCCATATTTGGTCTTCTCTGTTCTTGGACCTTCTTTTCTCTCTTATGGTTTCCCTCTCAGCAGGCCCTCTGCTCATGGGGGCTCCTGTAATCTCCAAAGACTAGTATAGAAGGTTCTTCTTGTCCTGATTACTGCAGCAAATATTGTGGGATTAGCTCTGATTGACTGTAATTGGTTACGTACTCATCCTTGAACCAGTCATAGTGGTCACCAGTTGCAATGCTCTGGTGGGCTATGGTGGAGTCACATGCTTCCTCCTGGAACCAGAGGTGGGTCAGCTCCATTGATGTACCCCCACTGAGAAGGTGGGCGTGGTGTTATTAGAAGAGAGGGAAGTGGGTTCTGCAAACATAGATAGCTCATGTCCTCCTTGATAAAGTCTCTGTCAGTCACAGCCCAGAGCAGGCTGTGAAATAAACTCAATGGATCATGACCAGCATTGAAAAATTATGATAAAAGGGAACTTAATAAAATAGAAGCTAAACATTAGTTTCAGTTATATAGATATGTGTATATTTAAGATACATGTGCACGAGTCTTTATATATATGTGTAAAATGTATCTTCTAGCAGGGGTCATGGTCAAAAGGGGGTAAAAATGCTGCTCCCCAGGCACGCCACCCTCATGAATTCTATGCCTGAGGCAAAGTGAGCTGGCATTCCCCTTCCCTGCTCACATCTTGCCCTTTCCAGCCTCTCTGCCTCTCTCCCTCTGCTCACCCAGCTTGGGATGACCTCTCTCCCCTGCACTCGTCAGCTCCCTCCTCATTTTCAAGGTCTGCCTCAAATGTCACTTTCTCTATGAAGAGTTCTCTTCCTGATCCCCCCCATGCGGGGTAACCAAGCTTCTCTCTAGGCTCTCAGAGAGGCTGGTCCTTGCTTTGCTCTTTGTCCGTACTGCCAATAAGGAGCCTGGGTGGCCCAAGTGGTTTGCAGTTGGCTGCTAACTTAAAGTTGGTGATTTGAACTACCTACTGGCTCCACAGAGGAAAGGCTTGGTGATCTGCTTCCATAAAGATTACAGCCAAGGAAACCCTACAGAGCATTTCTTCTCTGTAACACATGGGTCGCCATGAGTCAGAAATGACTTGATGGCAATGGAACAACAACAACGGTTACTCGCATGCACACCAGGGAAAGAGGTAGAACCATACTGTCTAACTAGAGTGTAGTCTCATGTGACTACTGGGCACTTGAAGTGTGGTCAGTCCAAATTTTTTTTTTTTTTTAATTGTGGTAAATATATATAGAAAACAAAGCATTTGCCATTGCAACATTTTTTACATGTGTAATTCAGTGAAATTCATAAGTTCACCATGTTGTACAACCATCACCATTATCCTTTTCCAAAGTATTCCACCACCATTTACAGAAGCTTATTGCCTCCTTCCCTCCTCCCTCCCACCCCTGGGAACCACTAAGGAACTTTGCTCTCTGTGCATTTGCCTCTTCTCGGTATTTCCTACAAGCAGGATCGGACAACATTGTCCTTCTGTTTCTCACTTAGTTCACTCAGCATAGTGTTTTCAGGGCTCCTCTGTGTAGTAGCGTATATCAGACCTTCATTCCTCTTTATGGCTGAGTGATAGTCCATTGTATTCCAATGGATCTTGAAGATTAAAAAATATAAAATGTCTTGTGAATAATTTTTATATTCATTACTTGTTGGAAGGATAGTGTTTTTGTATATATTGGGTTAAAGAAAACATACATATTCATCTATTTCTTTTTACTTTTCAAATGTGGCTCTTAGAAAATTAAAAATTATTTATATGGCTCTCATTATATTTCTAGAAGACTGTGCTGGGGTAGAGCATAGCAGGTAGAGGCTGAGCCCTGGAGGCAGAGAGAACTGGGCATGATGCTAGGCAAACTCCTGAAAGTCCTCATTTCTATCGTCCCCCTCCCCTGTTGCCCTCCAGTCGGTTCCGACTCTTAGCAACCCTATGGGACAGAGTAGAACTGCCCTATAGGGTTTCCAAGGAACGGCTGGTTAGTAGCTGTAGCTCTTAACCACTGTGCCACCAGGGCTCCTCCCATTTCTATAAAACCCGTTGCCATCGAGTGGATTCTCACTCACAGGGACCCTATAGGACAGAGTAGAACTGCCCCATAGCATTTCCAAGGAGCTCCTGGTCGATTTGAACTGCTGACCTTTTGGTTAGCAGCTGTAGCTCTTAACCGCTATGCCACCAGGGTTCCCCCTCATTTCTATAGTAGGTATAAATAAGAACCACACCTTGTGGGATACTTATGCATATTAATAGGATAATGAATGGCACATGGGGAGCACTTAACAAATGAGAGTTGTTGCTCCTGTTACCCACTGGGAGGCTCAATCTCTCCTTCAAGATCAGCTCTCTGTTTTATCTTTATAGCTCCACAGCCACTGACAGACAGCTTGGCTCACGGCAGGGGCTCAATAAATGTTTCTTGAATGAGAGAAATGAATGAGTGAAACAGCATCAGAAATGCCAAGAGAAAATTTCCCCAAAGACAAAATTTATCCACTTGATAATTCTGATTTAGGACAAGCCTATCAGAGGTTGCAAATCTGCTTTATGATTTGCCTGGAGGAAAGTCCTTGGCTGGAGACCATGGCGACCAGACAGTTCATGTCAATCCCCCAACCCCAGACCTGTCTCACCTCTTGCCGGTGGGCCTGGAGATTGAGCTAATCTCCTGTCTGAATGAGCATTTAAGCAATTTCAGTCCTTACCTCATTCCTTTTTTGTTTAAACTTTGGGTTTGTGTTTATTCTTATAGCCACATCTTTTTTAGTTTTACCCTTGGTATGTGTGATCAACATCATGTGAAAATTACATGTACTTTGCTGGTAACTTTATGGGATTTTCCCATGGACTATTAAATATATATATTTCTGCCCCAAGGAAATAGTGGATTCAGATCTAGCGGATTCAGAATGAAATTTTAGCATTGCAAGCCCCCTGAGGAGACTGGGGGGACCTTGGAGAGGCAGAAGTTAAAACATTAGGATAAGGAAAAAAATTTTCCTCATACCACAGAAGATTTGAGCCTCATAGAAGCTGGCAAGAGAGTTCCTGGGAGAGATGCTGTCTTAGTCATCTAGTGTTGCTCTAATAGAAATACCACAAGTGGATGGCTTCAAAAAAGAGAAATTTATTCTCTCACAGTTTAGTAAGCTACAAGTCCAAATTCAAGGAGTCAGCTCCAGGGGAAGGCTTTCTCTCTCTTTTGGCTCTGGAGGAAGGTACTTGTCATCAGTCTTCCCTTGGTCTGGGAGCATCTCAGCACAGGAACCTCAGGTCCAAAGGACGCACTCTGCTCCTGGTGCTGCTTTCTTGATGGTCCCTTTGTCTCTCTGCTTGCTTCTCTCTTTTATATCTCAAAAGAGATTGGCTTAAGATGCTGTCTAATCTTGTAGACCTCATCAGTATAACTGCCACTAATCCATCTTATTACATCATGGTGATAGGATTTACAACACATAGGGAAATCACATCAGATTACCAAACGGTAGACAATCATACAATACTGGGAATCATGACCTAGCCAAGTTGACAGATATTTTTGGGGGACACAATTCAATTCACGACAGATGCCTTCAGATACTTCTTGTCCTCCTTATGCCCGCCCCTTCCCTCCCTTCCTTCAGATTTTGGCTATAGACATTTACATAAATATGCCAGAATAAAATTCATCTGGATATGAAAGACTAGGGGTCTGGAGCTGATGCTTCTTATCCCTGAGGTGGCATTTGTGGGAACTGTTTGAGCTTGGTTAGAATACACTGTGACCCTTGGACAAGTTCTTCAACTCCTTTCAGCCTCAGTGTACTCATCTGTAAAATGAGGATATACTACTTGCCTTACAGAATTTTTATGAAGATTAAATGTGATGATGTATTTGAAAATAGTGTTGTTGTTGTTGTTAGATGCCACTGAGTTGATTTTGACTCATAGCGACCCCAAGTGACAGAGTGGAACTGTACTGTAGGGTTTTCTTGGCTGTAACGTTTACAAAAGCAGGTCACCAGGTCTTTCTTCCGTGGAGCTACTTGGTGAGTTTGAGCTGGCAACCTTTCGATTAGCAGCTGAGCACTTAACCATTTGTGCCACCAGGGCTCCTTGAAAATAATGTACCAAGTATGAAATACCTTAAAAACATGGGTATAGAATGATATATATGACTCCGGGAGTGAGCAAGAGTGCTGCAGGCCTAAGTGAAGATGGAATCTGAGGGGGACTTTCAGAGTTGGCCAAACTCAATGCTCTATCTTATAAGACTCTATCTAAGTGATAAACAATTGGAGCGTCTGTCAAATTGAAACTCTAGCTAAAGCACAGTTACGTTCTCAAGATAAACAATAGACTATAAAACAAAACAAAGCCAGGTCCCTGAGACAGTGAGCCCTCAAGAACACTGGGGGGTCCTAGTGGAGGCAGGTGCCAACACTGCTGGGTATGATAACCCCAGTGGAGGGCAGCTTGAAAGATGATCCAATAGAAGGGGACTGTGACTGCTGGGCTTCCCCATCTTCAAGGGGCATGAACCAGATGCCCATGCCACACTCCCTCAGACACCTCTTCGACCTTGGGGAGGAAAGACACCTCTTCCAAGTTTAACTACCAGAATGAAGGTGCAAGCAAAGGGCCATAGCCACACCAAGAGATCCAAGTCCCACTTGGTGGGCTTCCTGAAGGAGATACCAGTTTGGCAAGGCCTGGGAGATGACCAGTTGCCATTGAGTTGAGTTGAGTCCAACTCATGGTGTCAGAGTAGAACTGTGCTCTATAGAATTTTCAATGACTGATTTTTCGAAAGTAGATTGTCAGGCCTTTCTTCCAAGGTGCCTCTGAGTGGACTCCAATCTTTTTTTTTTTAATTGTACTTTAGATGAAGTTTACAGAACAAATAGTTTCTCATTAAACAGTTAGTACACATAGTGTTTTACGACAATGGTTAACAACCCCACAACATGTCAACACTCTCCCCTCTCAACCTTGGGTTCCCTCTTACCAGCTTTCCCATCCCCTCCCGCTTTCTAGTCCTTGTCCCTGTACTGTTGTGCCCCATTAGTCTCGTTTTGTTTTATGGGGCTGTCTAATCTTTGGCTGAAGGGTGAACCTCAGGAGTGACTTCATTACTGAGCTAAAAGGGTGTCCGGGTGCCATACTCTCGGGGTTTCTCCAGTCTCTGTCAGGCCAGTAAGTCTAGTCTTTTTTTGTGAGTTAGAATTTTGTTCTACATTTTTTTCCAGCTCTGTCCGGGACCCTCTGTTGTGATCCCTGTCAGAGCAGTCAATGGTGGTAGCTGGGCACCATGTAGTTGTACTGGACTCAGTCTGGTGGAGGCCGTGGTATGGACTCCAATCTTCAACCTCTTGGTTAGTAGCTGAGTGTGTTAACTGTTTGCACCACTCAGGGGTTCCCTATGTTTCTAAAAGGTTGTAAAAAAGCAAAAAGGACATCATGTTTCTTAAAGTAGAGGGCCAGCAAAAATGGGGAAATCCTGGATGAGATGGATTGACACAATAACCACAGCAATGGACTCAAACATACCAACGATTAGAAGATAGTACAGGACGGGCAACGTTTCATTATGTTACAATGAGGTCGACTTGAGTTGGGGTCATCATGAGTCGGAGCTGACTTGGTAACAACTAACAACAACAACAAACAAGCAAACAAAGAAGAAGATTCAACAGACACAATTATGTGGCCTGCAAAGTCTAAAATATTTACTCTCTGGCCCTTTAAAGAAAAAGTATGTCGACACCAATTCTAAAGCAAACCCTTAAACAACTGTGCAAAGACCATGATGGTGAAAAGTACACATCTATACAGGCATGGAGCCCTGGTGGCACAGTGGTTAAGGGCTCGACTGCTAACCAAAATGTCAGCAGTTTGAATCCACCAGCCGCTCCTTGGAAACCCTGTGAGGCAGTTCTACTCTGTCCTCTAGGGTCACTATGAGTCGAAATCGACTCGCCGGCAATGGGTTTGGTTTTTGGTTTTGGATGCAGAGATAGTCACACACAAAGGACCTACTGGGCACCTTCCTCTTGGCTTAGGGGACGAGCATAGCCTCATGCATACTGGGAGAAGCTGCTTTGTTTGGAGGCACTGTCCTCTGAGTGTTTTCCTCAATGCGATTTGTTCCTGGGGCTGGAGGCTGTCTACACCCCCATTCCTCTCTACAGTCTCTAGCTTTTGCTTGCTACAAAGAACATTGTGAAAATCTCCAATGTCTGCAAATGTTTATAGGACTTGGGGGAGAAGGCATCTTTACTATTTGCATCATATTTTGGGAAAAAGGAGTCTTGGTGTCCTGGAAACTTGCAGAAAGTTTTCTTTGTATGAAGAGTAGGACAGAAAAAAGGGAGTCCCTAGGTACACCCAAAATATCATTGTGTTACAAATCTGGGAATTCGCTAAGGCAAAACAGATTTGCTGTCTCAAAGATTTTTTAAGAAACCAGACATTTAAGCTAAAATTACAAAATATATGACATAATGGAAACATGTAGGAATATCTACGTGGAAAAAAAAAGGAAAAGAGAAAATAGCAGCAGCAGAAGTCCAACTAAATCAGATCCAGACGGGATGGGTGGATTTGACAATAAGGAATGAGCTTCAGGAATAATATTTTTCCTCATAGCATTGTGTCTAAATGCATTTAAAAAGCCAATTTTTGATACATTGTTTTGTTTATTAAGCTTTATTATGATGTTTGAAGTCCTGGGTGGTGCAAGTGGTTAAGCACTCAGCTGGTAACTGAAAGGTTGGTTGTTTGAGTCTACCCAGAGGTACATCAGAAGAAAGGCCTGGTGATCTACTTCCTAAAGGTCACAGCTGTTGAAAACCCTATGTGCAGTTCTACTCTGAAATAAACTCCTTGAGTTTGAATCAACTGGATGGCAACTAGTTTTTTGGAATCTTAATTTTCTCAATGAATAAAAACCATCCTCCTTGAACTTTTTTTGACATACAGAGAATAAATGCATTCATTCAACAAATATATTTTAAGTGCTTCCCTGTACCAGGTCCAGCCTGGCACTGCTTCCATTAAGATGACAGCCAAGAAAACCCCAAGGAGCACAGTTCTACTCTGTAACACATGGGGTCACTGTGAGTCGGAATCAACCCCACGGCAGTGGGTTTGGTTTTTGGTTTACTATGGACTGCCAAAAGAATGAACAAATCTGTCTTGGAAGAAGTACAACCAGAATGCTCCTTAGAAGTGTTTTGGGTTGTACATAGGGTCACTATGAGTCAGAACCGACTCAACAGCACTAACAACAACGACATGTACCAGAAACTGTCATAGGGACATGGTCCTTGTCCTTATGGAGGGTACAGCCTCACGGTGAGGTAGACAATAAGTAAATAAAGGTTTAGACATTGAGGTAAGTTCTGTGGAAAAAACATACAGGAGGTGTTGGGGTCCCCTACTTCAGAAAGGGAGAGACAGAGGAAATCTCTTCAAGGATTTGCCCTTTTAGTGGAGGATAGGTGTCAGAAGCTAAAGCAGGGTGGAGGTGGGTGGTAAGGGGAGAGAGGTGTGTGGCTGGCTGGTGTGTGCACAAAAGGGTAGGAGGGATCTGAGGGGATCTGGGGGGAGCACAGAAGTACAGGTGTGGTCTGCTACGTAAAGATAAGAGGGAGTCGGAAGAGGAAGCTTCCAGGGTGTGGGGCCGCACATGCAGAGGCCCCATGGGCAGGAAGGAGCTTTTGGCACATCTGATGAATGGATGTCGTCAGAGGGTCGGGGCTTGATGAGTGGGGAACAGGATGAATTGAAGTGGGAGAAGTGGGCAGGAGTCAGATATTGCAGGCTTTTGAAGATAGAGTTTGGATTTTATTTTTAAAGTAATGGTAATGGTGGTGGAATAATTTGGAAAATGATAGTGGTAATAGTTGCACAGTACGACGAACATAATCAGTGTCACTGAATTGTGCATGTGAACATTGTTGAATTGGTAAATGTTTTTGTTATATATATTTTTTACTACAGTAAAAATAATAGTAAAAAAAGGCAACGGGAAGCCATGAAGATTTTTAGGAAGGGAAGTGACACGATGTTGATTCATAGTTTCAAAAAGATGACAATGGCTGCTATAATAAAATCTATCATTTACTGAGCTTTTACTACATGCCAGGCACTGTGATAACCTCATTTAATTATCACAAACAAATATATTTTATCCTCATTTTACAGATGAGGGAACTGAGGCTTATGAAAATCAACTTTATTGTGGTATAATTTATAGATAATAAAATGGACCTTCTTAAAGTGTAAAGTTCAATGATTTTTGACAAATATATACAGTACTGTAACTTTCACCACAATCAAAATACAGAACATTTCCATCACCCTCAAAGGCTCCCTTGTGCTCCTTTGCAGCCCACTCTGCCACCCCAAACCCCTGGCAATAATTGGTCTGCTTTCTGTAACTCTAGATTACATTGGTCTTTTCTAAAGTTTCATGTAAATGGACACATACAGTAGGTACTTTTCTCACTAGGCATAATTTTTTGAGATTTGTCCGTATTCTTGCATATTTCTATCATTCCTTTGTATTGCTGAGTAGTACTGCACTATATGGATGTTGACAATGTATCCATTCACCTATTGAAGGACTTTTGAACTGTTTCTAGCCATTGTGAATAAAGCAGCTATGAACATTGAGTACAAGTCTTTGTATGGACATGTATTTTCATTTCTCCTGGGTAAATACCTATGAGTGGGATAGCTAGGTCTTGACCACAGGGATTTTAATGCAAGGAATTAGTTTTTCAAGTGCCGAAAGAGCTAAGAAGCCAGTTAGGGGCTGGTGAGGCAATCCAGAGATTAGCACAGCAGGAAGATTCTACCACCCCGAGGGAGGAGGCCGCGATTAACCACGTGGAACTCAGTGAACTGGGGCTGACTTCCCACTGTAGGAAGTCACGGCTTTCAGATAAGCAGAGGTAAAGGACCAGTTACCAAGGTTTATTCTGCTGAAGATATTGTATCCTGCAGGGCGTTGGCTAGGGTGAGGCGAGTGAGGCATTGGCATGGGGTACAAAATTTAACAGGGGGCTAAAAATCTCAGTAATTAGGAAAAATAATATTTTAATGCAATATTCTACATAATCAAAATTAATGCAAAAATCCATAGCAAAATGTCAACATTATGACACAATTCAACCCAGCACTTGTATGACTCACGTTAGTCATCCCACCCTAATCCTGTCTTTATCTAAAATTTTATATTTTGTTCATCACGGATATTTTTTATTACTTTCAATTGTTTAAAATATGGCTTTAAAATATTATTTCTCTAGATCACTGAGCTTTTTGTCATGTCCTTAAATTTTGTACCCAAAGCAAATGCCTCCCGCTCTCACCCTAGCCAATCCTCTGCAGGATACAATACCCTTGGGCACCAGGTGCCTGTCTACAGGGCAGAGTTAAGAGATGGATGGAAGGGTCAACACTTGAGGTATGGATGCACTGCTAGTAAGTGATGGAGCCAGGCACTGGCCCACTGAGAGTGACTCCAGAACTCACATTCTTAACCAATTTGGAATTCTAGGTCTGGGATCAGAGGACAGTAGAAATGGAAGTGGGAAGGAGAGTGTGATGATTACGGTTGTGTGTCAGCTTGGCTGGGCTATGATTCTCAGTAGTTTGGCAGTTATGTAATGATGTAGTTATCCTTCATTTTGTGATATAATGCAATCACTTCCATGATGTGATCTGATGTTATCAGCCAGTCAGTTGTAAGGGGATTTTCCTTGGGAGTGTGGCCTGGATCCAATATATAAGCATGTTTTGGCAAGGCTCGCTGGCTTTTGCTTGCTCAGAATCCTGCATCTAGCTCATCATCATCTGACCTCTTGTTCTTGGGACTTGAGCCAGTAGCCTGCCACACTGCTGCCAGTCTTGGAATTCATTGGCCTCTGCAGCCTGTGAGCCAGCAGCCTGCTGTCTGACCTGTTGATCTTGGGTTTGTCAGCTGCTGCAGTTAAGTGAGTCAGGAGAAGCCTCCAGCCTGATGCCTGACCCACAGACTTGGGACTTGCCAGCCTCTACAACCATGTGAGCCATTTCCTTGACATAAATCTCTCTCTCTCATATGTGTGTGTGTGTGTATATATATATACATAAATCTCTGTCTCATATATGTGTGCTTATATATATGTGTGTG
>NW_004444018.1:7105880-7139930 GCF_000243295.1 Trichechus manatus latirostris
TATATATATATATATATATATTTCACTGGTTTTGCTTCTCTAGAGAACCCAGCCTAAGACAGAGAGTTAGGAGGGCATGGCAGTAATTCAGGCTAGAGGTGAGGTGGTTTGGGCTATGTAATGTTGGTGGGGTCAAGAGAAATGGGTGGATTCCAGCAAGGCTGATGTACAGTTAGAGTATGAGGGTATGGTAGCACTCATTATTAAAGTATTGAAAATGTTCTGTAGCAATTGGTAATTAGGTGCTCTTTCTGGTTCGTTCAGAGTCTCTTAGCCCCATTGCCCCAGGCTTCATAGGTCTGTCTTTGGGATTCCTCCACCTGCCTATGATCCAGCAACTTAGTGGTAAGACCTGGGCCATCAGAGGGGCTCCAGGCCCATGCTGGCTTTCCTTGCACTCTTAACTGTGCTTCCCTTATGCCTCCAGTGGACTCTGTTGACGGCCACTCTAGCATCTACTGGCCCTCTTGCCAGCCCCCCAAGGCTCCAATGTGCCAGCCTCCCACCCTCAGGGTCCCAGTGAGGAAGACAGTACCCATGGCAGCACCATTCACAAATGCGCATCCGTACGAGTTGTTAAATATTTTGAACATCATACCTGGTGACAAGATATGTTTTTGAGGTAGCAACAACAGGTGATTGATTGGATGTAGGAAGTGAGTCAAAGAAAGAAATCAATATTGACTCCCAGGTTTGGTTTGAAGAATTTGGCAGATGGTGGTGCCATTTTGTGAGCTGATGAACCCTGGGGAAAGAAAAGGCGTGGTGGGGAGAAGGTGGAATTAGGAATTCAGTAGGGATATGTCAATTTTTGAATGCCTTGAAGAACTCCAACTGTACACATAAAAGGCTATTTTATATGCAAATCTGGAGGTCAGAGGAGAGTTCTGAACTGAAGATATATACTGAGGGATTGTCACCACATAGATGATATTTAAAGCCATAGGGATAGAAACAGTCACCTAGGAAGAGAGTGCAGAAAGAAGAGAGGAGGAAGGTCCAGGACTGACCAGCCGTACGGAAAAGTCACTGAAGGTAGATAAGAGCAGCCAGCCAAGGAAACCAAGATGGAAACCAAGGAGACCACCAGTAAGTTAGGGCTAAAACCAAGAGCGCACATTATTCCAGAAGCCGGAAGAGAAAAGTGTTTCCTGAGAGAAGAAAGGCTTAGTTGTACTGAATGATGCCAAGAATAAGGTTGAAAGGTTATAAGCTTAAAGACCACAGCCTTCAGTACGGATTACACTTCAACATAAAGAAAACAAATTCTCACAACCAAACCAATAAGCAACATCATGATAGATGAAGAAAAAAATTGAAGTTGTCAAGGATTTCATTTTACTTGGATCCACAATCAATGCCCATGGAAGCAGCAGTCAAGAAATCAAACGACCCATTACATTGGGCAAATCTGCTGCAAAAGACTTCTTTAAAATGTTAAAAAGCAAGGATGTCACCTTGAGGACTAAGGCACTCCTGACCCAGGCCATGGTGTTTTCAATCACCTCATATGCATGTGAAAGCTGGACAATGAATAAGGAAGACCAAAGAAGAATTGATGCTTTTGAATTACAGTCTTGCAAAGAATATTGAACATACCATGGTCTGCCAGAAGAATGAACAAATCTGTCTGGGAAGAAGTACAGCTAGAATGCTCCTTAGAAGTGAGGATGGCAAGACTTCATCTTACATTTCTTGGACATGTATTCAGGAAGGACCAGTCCCTGGAGAAGGACATCATGCTTGGTAAAGTAGAGGGTCAGTGAAAAAGAAGAACATCCTCAATGAGGATGCAACAATGGGCTCAAGAGTAACAAAGATAGTGAGGATAGTGCAGAGACCGGGCAATGTTTCATTCTGTTGTACGTAGGCTCACTATGAGTTGGAACCTATTTGATGGCACCTAACAACAACAACAGGCTTAAAAAGTGTTAGATTCTTTTTTCATAATTTACAAGATTATAACTATAAATCAGCCTCATTTTTTTCAATATAGAAAGGAAACTTGGAGTTGTTGGTTACCAACATGGTTAAAAGGCATGACCTACTTACAGTATACCAGTGATTGTCCTAAGAGTGGTTCAGTAGATGTTTGTGGATGAACAAATTGGTTTCCTAAAACCAAATGATTCTGATGCCCTTGAGAAAGGCAGTTGGCCTGACAAGTTTTCCTTTGAGCTAAACTCTCTTGGTTGCCATGTAGAACTTGGGTTTGTTAGAAAACTAAGGTAAACCCTGTTGGCAGGATGTGCTGGTTATGTAAATAGCTCTTGATCTAACTCTGAAACTCTCATACTCTGTTAAGAATATGAGACCACATACTGAATTGTTTTCAGTCTTAAAAAATGTTTTTTTTTTTCAAAGAATATTTTAAAGATTATGAAGGTAGTTAAAGGTAGCGCCGAAGCTGGTGCAGTTGCCTCTTCAGGCATCTGCTGTGAGTGCTCAATATGCGTCCAGGTTCTCTGAATTTCACTATGGTTTTTTTTCTCCACTTAAACTCTTTTGCTTACAGGCTGGAAAATGGACAAGGGAAAAAGTATTTACTGAGGTTTTTGCAATAAAGGGACAATTCGGATACATTTTCTATTTTCCATGTCAAATGCACAGAATTTCCAAAACTAAAAAAAAACAAAAACAAAAAAAACGATGCATTAAGAATGCAAACTCTTGTCCCTGCATTTCCCTTGTCCTTAGAAAATGTATGGCCAAGGAAAATTGGCCACGTTTTGACAGAATGGCCTTGAGAAGTTGGGTTCTGTCAGTTCTCAGACAGGACACAGGTCTTAATTTGTTTCCTTCCTTAATTCCATCCCCATTGTGACATGTCTGGAGTTAGTTATGTGCAATTCTGCGTGTGCCTGTGTAGAGGAAAGAATGATCTTGGCTTGAGGTGCACAGGGACCCATGTGAGTGGGGTTGATTCAGAAATCAAACAAAATAACAGTTTGAAAGTATGAATTATCACAACATTACATAGTCTGTTAGTGAAAAACGGCCTATGTCCTAGGGAAGGATGGCTTTAAGACATTTTTAAGTTTCTAGCTTTCACATCAAATTTAGTTGTGAAATATACATGTGGTGCAAAATCTATGAATTAGTAGAAAACAATATGCTAGAAAGAATGGAAGATTACAATGATCTGTCTCTTGAAATGTGTGAATTAGGGCTTGCCATGCTTCATGGGAAGAAAAAGGGGGTGATAGGAAGATAGTTCATTCAGTTATAGGAATGAGGTGAGGTCGTAAGTAGGAAAAGGAATCCTGAGGCCAAAAGTGAGGGAAACCAAGCTTGAATGGTGGGTAGAGCGTGAGGCAGATAGGGAGAGCAGTTCTAGATGGAGCAGGAATAATTGTGCCAGAATGATGCTGGGGTTTAGGGGCAGAGAGAGATGGCTCTTAATGTGGCACTGACAGCAGGGAACAGAATTGGGTTTGATGGAGTAAAGGAAATGGTAGAACTAGATAGATATTCCCTGGGTAGTGCGAAAGGTTTGCGCTTGACTACTAATCAGAAGGTTGGTGGTTCAAGCTCACCCAGAGGGGCTGTGAAAGAAAGGCCTGGCCACCTGCTTCCGTAAAGATTACAGCCAAGAAAACCCTATAGAGCAATTCTACTCTGTAACACATGGGGTTGCCACGAGATGGAGTTCACTGAACAGCAGTGGGTTAGATAGATGTTAATTGACCATTGCTTTTCAAATGTGTGTTAATATATTACAGAGGCACCAGTAACTCAAGGCATAGTTTACCAGCACTAGGTATTATCTTAAAAAAAAAAAGCACTAAACTGGCAGATGAAAATGGCATTTATTTTTGCTTTGTATACACAGATTTGATTAGTGTTGAGGCTGAACATTTTCCCATATATTTGTTTATTTTTTTTTGTGTTGAATTATCTATCATTTTTATATGCTTATTTTCAGCGTTTACTGTGCAAATCATTTTCCAAAATGAAATTAGCTTTATTTCCTTTGCTGAAAATAAATAAAATAATTAACATGATGCATGCACTCAGTAAAAAATTCAGACATTCAAAGGATAAAGAAGAAAGTGAAAATCACCCATCATTCCATCACTTAGAATATTTTCCTAATAAATACTATGATTATATTATTACTTTTATGGATAAATATTTCATTAATTTATATGAAAATTCAATCATACCAAACATGCTATTTTTAGTTTGAATTGTTTTACTTACATTGGTAGTTTCTCATGTATAAAATACAGGCATGATCCTTTAAAGGTTCCTTATAAGGTCGCTATGAGTTGGAATCGACTTGATGGTTACAGGTTAGGGTTCCATTATGGCAACACTGGTGGTTCGGTGGTAGAATTTTCTCCTTCCACTTGGTACACTAGGGTTCGATTCCTGCCCAGTGTACCTAATGCTTAGCCACCACCTGTCTGTCAAAGGGGGCTTGCATGTTGCTATGATGCTGAACAGGTTTCAGCAAAGTTTCCAGACTAAGACAGAAAAGGAAGAAAGACCTGACAATCTACTTCTGAAAATCAGCCAAAGAATACCCTATGGATCACAATGGCCCAATCTGCAACAATCAAGGTGATGACACAGGGCTGACTCGACAGCAGCTAACAACAACAGCTACAGGGTTCCATTGTGGACCCGGCCCTGGTTCCCCTATTGATGAGCATTTGTTGTTTTCAATGTTTTTAGCTGTTAAAAACCATATTGTATTTCAAAACATACTATAAAGCTACAGTAATTAAAACAGGCTCGCACTAGTATAATAACAGACATGTTGTTGTTGTTGTTGTGTGCCGTTGAGTCAATTCTGACTCATAGCAACCCTATGTGGGTTATATAGATACACGAGACCCCATAAAAATGAAATACTTTTGTACATTGTCTTAGTCTGGGTTCTCTAGAGAAGCAAAACTAGAGAAATGTATATAAGTATATTTAGAGAGATTTACTTCAAGGAAATTGCTCACACAATTATGGGAGCTGGCAACTCTAAATCTGTGGGTCCAGTGGCAGGCTGGAGACCTCTGCTAGCTCACGGGGTTGTAGGGGCTGGCGAATCCAAAATCTGCAGGTCAGAGGGCAGGCTGGAGGCCTCTGCTGGATCACAGGGTTGTGGGGGCTGGGGCTGGAGAATCCAAGGTCTGCAAGTTAGGCAGCAGATTGGAGTCTTCCGCAGGCTTACATCCCAGGAACCGGAGGTCAGAAGACCAGAACAATGCAGAGTCTGCGAGAGAAAGGGAGCTTTGCCAGAACATCCATTTATATACTGAATGCAGGCTACTCCTCCAAGGAAACTCCCTTTTCAATTGATCGACTGCTCACGTCAGATTAGCACTGAGAATCATAGCTCAGCCAAGCAGACACATAACATTAACCATCACATACATTAAAGGACTTTATCCACAAAGTGAAAAGACAACCTACTGCTTGGGAGAAAATTTTTGGGAACCATATATTGGATGTTGTTGTTGTTGTTAGGTGTTGTTGAGTTGGTTCTGACTCATAGTGACCCTATGCACAACGGAACAAAACACTGCCTGGTCCTGTGCCATCCTCACAATTGTTGCTATGCTTGAGTCCATTGTTGCCGTCACTAGGTCAGTCCATCTCATTGAGAGTCTTCCTCTTTTTTGCTGACCCTCCACTTTATCAAGCATGATGTCCTTCTCCAGGGACTGATGCCTCCTGACAACATGTTCAAAGTATGTAAGATATAGTCTGGCCATCCTTGCTTCTAAGGAACATTCTGGCTGTACTTCTTCCAAGACAGATTTGTTAATTCTTCTGGCAGTTCATGGAATATTCCATATTCTTCACCAACATCACAATTCAAAGGCATCAATTCTTCTTTGGTCTTCTTTATTCATTGTCCAGCTTTCACATGCATATAAGGAGATTGAAAACACCAGGGCTTGGGTCAGACACACCTTAGTCCTCAAGGTAATATCTTTGATTTTTATTGGATAAGGGCCTAATATCCAAAATAAACGTCTATAGCTTAACAATAGAAAGACAAACAAACCAATGAAAAAATGAGCAAAGGACTTGAATAAAAAGTTCACCAAAGAGAATATTCAAATGGACAACAAACACAAGAAAAGATGTTCAACATCATTAGCCATTAGGGAGATGCAAGTCAAAACCACAATGAGATACTATTTCACCCCCATTAGAATGGCAGTGATCAATAAAACGGATAACAACAGGTGTTGGCGAGGTAGTGGAGAAACTGGAACCCTCATCCACTGCTGGTGGTAATGTAAAATGGTGCAGCTGCTGTGGAAAACACTTTGGTAGTTCCCCAAAAAGTTGCACATAGAACTACCATATGACCCAGCAATCCCAATCCTGGGTATATACCCAAATAAAGGGAAGGCAGGCATGCAAACAGAAACCTGTGCATTGATGTTCACTGCAGCACGTTTCACAATAGCCAAATGAAATGTCCATCAACAGATGAATGGATAAACAAAATGTGGTATATACACAAAATGGAATGTTACACAGCCGTAAAGAGAAATGAAGTTCTGACTTATGCCACAACATGGAAGAACCTTGAAAACATTATACTGAGTGAAATAAGTCAGTTGCAAAAGGACAAATAGTGTATGATCTCGCTTACATGAAATAAGTAAATATATAGAAACCAAAGATGGTCACCAGGGTGGGAGGAAGGGCAAGTTTTTGTTTGGGGGGCAGTGAGCTTATGTTAGTGGTGGTGGAATATTTTGAAAAAGGATAGTAATAATGGTGGCAAATCATGAAGAATGTAATCAATGTCATTGAATTGTAAATGTTGAAGTTGTATTGGTGAATGTTTTGGTTTATGTATTTCCACCACAATTAAAAAACAAAACAGCCATGCTCTGATGACCATTCTTATGTCCTTATACATACATTTTTGCAGATCTGTCTGTTTACCTTCAGATGAATTCCTTAAGGGTGAATGGCTAGAATTAACAATACTCGTATTTATAGAGTTGCTATGAGTCAGAATCAACTCTACGGCAATGGTTTTTTTTATTTTATATTTATAGTGGGTGTCATGGATTGAATTGTGTCCCCCAGAAATATCTGTCAACTTGGCTAGGTCGTGATTCTCAGTATTGTATGATTGTGTACCATTTTGTAAATCTGATGTGATTTCCTTATGTGCTGTAAACTCTATCACTATGATGAGGTTATATGTAATTTCCTTATGTGTTGTAAAGTCTGTCACTATGATGAGGTTATACTGATGAGGTTTAGATAGCGTCTTAATCCAATCTCTTTTGAGATATAAAAGAGAAAAGCGAGCAGAGACACATGGGAACCTCATACCACCAAGAAAGCAGTGCTGGGAGCAGACCGCGTCCTTTGGACCTGAGGTTCCTGCACTGAGATACTCCCAGACCAAGGAAAGACTGATGCATCACAAGGACCTTCCTCCAGAGCCAACAAAGAGAGAGAGCCTTCACCTGGAGCTGATGCCCTGAATTTGGACTCGTAGCCTACTGGACAGTGAGATATTAAACTTCTCTTTGTTAAAGCCATCTACTCGTGGTTATTTCTGTTAGAGCAGCACTAGATGACTGAGACATCATCTGATGTGATTTCCCTATGTGTTGTAAATGCTATCACTATGATGTAATAAGATGGATTAGGGGCAGTTATATTGATGAGATATACAAGATTAGATAGTGTCTTAAGCCAATCTCTTTTGAGATATAAGAGACAGATGAGCAGAGAGACATGGGAACCTCATACGACCAAGAAAGCAGTACCAGGAGCAGAGAGTGTCCTTTGGACCTGAGGTTCCTGCACTGAGATGCTCCCAGACCAGGGGAAGACTGATGACAAGGACCTTCCTCCAGAGCCAACAGAGAGAGAAAGACTTCTCCTGGAGCCAATGCCCTGAGTTTGGACTTGTAGGCTACTGGACTGTGAGACAATAAACTTCTCTTTGTTAAAGCCATCTACTTGTGGTATTTCTGTTATAGCAGCACTAGATGACTAAGACAGTGGGTTTGGTATGTGTCATCAGATTCTCTTCCAGAAATGTCATACTATGTCACTAATTTGTTTTCTGACTTTTAATATTCTTAACTTTTATAAGTCTCAACTCTCCAAATTTGTTGATTTTTTAAATAGATTGTGATTTTTCTATTATTTTTAAATTATAAAGTCCTTTTCCCCTTAAGAAATTAGATCCATTGGTTCATTCTTCAGACATTTATTTATCGTACATCAACAAAATGCTAGACACAGTTCCAGGCACTGTGGCTATAACAGTGAATAAGAAACATTCCCTGTCGTTGACAAGTTCACATTTTAGTTGAATAACTGGAATATCTACTTTGATAAATAGCAAATCCATTTTATTTGCATCTTTTCTAGTTTTAAAAACATCTATCTAGAATCTATTTTGACATACGCTATGAGAAGACAAGCCAAATTGATTTTTCCCCTAAATTGCTAACCATTTGTTACATCTCTTACATACTTCTTTCATTCCCGATGTGGGATGCCTACTTTATCATACAACTTATTGAGCAAATGACCCTACTTTCACTTTCAGTATGAAATAACATAAAGCAGGGTTACTGTTAAATTATTAAATACTATTGTTGTATCATTCAAATGTTTGAACTTTCAAATTATAAATGTTTATTGTATTATTCATTGTTATTTCATTATATTCTAAGAATACAATTATTCCCCTCAAAGCACAGCTCCAATTTCATCACGGACTTTGATGGCAAAATAGAATTTTCTTCAGATAACTATTTTATAAAGACAGTTTCTTGGAGTACTATTGCATAAGTGAGAGATACGCACACCTGGAAGGGGTAGCACACTTATTTTTCTGAGATATAAACAGTCATATTTCTTATATATTCTGTATTTGTTCTGAATCTACAGTGAAATTATTTATATTAATTAATAGGATTATTAATTAGTACTGATACTATGGTAATGTTTTCCACTAAATCTTATGGTTTGTTTGTGTTTGCTAATATCCAGTTACTCATCCATCTCTCATCTATCCACCCACTCATCCATCCATCTATTTCCTACCTACTCCCACAAAGAACTGGGGGCAGCCTTGATATACTCGTAAAATTTTTTGATGTATGGCTTGTAGGCATTTGCATCCAAATCACCGCAAATGCTCTTTCAAAGTGCTGATTCTGGAGCCCCACCATGAACCCACTAA
This sequence comes from Trichechus manatus latirostris, assembly GCF_000243295.1. Taxonomy (NCBI): domain Eukaryota; kingdom Metazoa; phylum Chordata; class Mammalia; order Sirenia; family Trichechidae; genus Trichechus; species Trichechus manatus. The sequence continues at coordinate 7,115,068 of NW_004444018.1, forward strand.
ACTGGAATCACTAGAGGTGGGGCCCGAGCACCTGCATTTGTAACAGTCCTCTCCACACCCAAGTGATTCTGATTCATCTTAAGTTTGAGAACCACTAGCTGATATTGAGATGTTGGAGTGTAGAACGCTGATCTTCCAATGAAGTTAATTAATCTCTGTATTGAGCACAGCAGTCGTTCTAATTCTGCTGCCATTTCTTCAGCCATGTGCTGTTCTTTATTACTGGGAGTAATGCAAAAAATGTTGCCACCATCAAATGTTGCATAGCTTTGGAAATTCCTTCATCCCAATCCAATGATTTTTCTCTATGAAAAGAAACAATGCAGGGAAAGAGAATATCTGAATAGAACACACATTTTTTTTCAAGACAAGTTTGGAAGGAAACTGTTAGGTGATTTCATAGGGAACCCTTTTACCGTAAAAGCAAAGGGTAAAGACTTGGATCTTCTGAGCCACCTAATTCTACTGGAAGGAGCCCACGGGTATGTGTACTTTATGAGGGGCAGTATGGGTGGTAGAGTCTCTGCCTAACTTACACAATAAGAATCGCCTGGAGTAATTATTAAAGCTACAGATCCCACAGCTTTGCCACGAAAAGGCTGAATCAGACTCTGCAGGAAAGCAGACTGAGAATCTGGAATAAAAACCAACACCCTGGAAGATTCTTCTGCTCAGACAAGTTTACTGTTGGAGTCAGATACACCGGGGCTTAAATCTTTGCCTGTCACTTTAGCTTGGTGATCCTTGGCAAATTACTTACTCAGCTTCTCAAAGCTTCAGTTTCTCTCTTTGTAAAACTGGGATGCTTCTTCCATCAGAGATTTTGTAAGAATTAAACAAACTAATAGTGGGTTATGAGGCAGTGATGATTCAGTGGTAAAATCCTTGCCTTCCATGCAAAAGACCCAGGTTCGATTCCCGGCCAATGAACCTCATGTGCAGCTACCACCCATCTGCCAGTAGGGACTTGCATGTTGCTGTGATGCTGAGCACGTTTTGGTGGAGTTTCCAGACTAAGATGGACTAGGAAGAAAGGACTGGCAATCTATTTCTAAAAATCAGCCAGTGATAACTCTATGGATCACAACAGTCCAATCCATAACTGATCATGGGGATGGTGCAGGACCAGGCAACGTTTTGTTCCTTGTACGTGGGGTCACCATGAGCCTGACTTGATGGCAGTTAACAACAGTAGTAGGTTAAGCTGATTGCACAGTCCCAACATGTAGTCAGAGCTTAATAATTGTTACTTCCAGTCCTTCTCCCTTTAGGGTGATTATGTATGTTTAAATCCTACTGAGTTTTTAAGGAATTTAAGATTACTCATCATGCAAATAGTCCAGACTGGCCTTCTGGAAGGGGACCATATAGCAAAAATATGAGAGGAGAAAACTCCTTGCAGATCAGAGCCCTGTTTCTCAAACTGTGGTCCATGCATCTAATCAACTATGGGTTGCTTTAAAAAAGTAAATATATCCATTCCTGCTTATATTTATGGAATCAGAAACTCTAGGGGTAGATCAGCTTTTCAAACAAGTACTCTGAGCAATCCTTATATATCCTAAGTTGAGAGGCATAGAGAAGGGGCTTTTAATACTCAGAAGGTTCTTCCTCCATAGAGACCCCAGAATTGGCCCTGACGTTCAAATGTCTGTCCTGTAACAGACTCATTGCTCAGAATCCTTCCTGGTAGGATTCTTTGTTACTCTGGCTCCACTGCCCTTACTCAACTGTGCCGCACCCTTGGACATTCGGAGAGGCAGGCCTTCCAGCTGGAGCGGAAGAGAAATCTGATCTAGCATTTCCTGCTCTGCCTTCTGGTCTACATAACCCTTCTTTCATGGTCTTCCTCCACCCCCTCTTCTGCCAGCGAGGGCTGTGATTTGTGCACAACTGTTCAGTTGTGTCATCTCGGGTTGACACTGGTCCTCCTGGGAGTGTTGGCCAAGAAGACCACCTTTACTGAAAGTTGTGTAAGAAACATGATCCCTTAAGACAAAATGCTGGAAGAACAGTATGTCCTGAGGGCTGCTCCACAGAAGTGACAGGTGGTAACTGGACTGAGCCCAGAGATGCCTGAATATTCCAAGAACAAGTACCAGATTGTGTCCCTCCTAGCCTCTCAGTTTCCCAGGGATGATCTCAGCGTCTGAACATAGGGAGCACCTCAGATTCCAGACTTGTCCTAATTTCAGGAGTGTTTGGCTTGTCTGTCAATGGTCTTCAAGAGCCCGCGTTACTTTCTAAACAGGCTCCTGTGCCTCTGTTCTGGCCAATAACTGAGAGGTGAGAGTAGGTTCAAGCCCAGAGTTGGAGCTTTGCCTCTTCCATGCCTATGTGTATTGGGCAGTGGTCAAGGAAGGTCCCTCCCAAGCTTGTTAAGAGAGATCCGAATAAATGATGGGCTGAGCTTCTCAGAACTCAGGAGTGACTCTGAAGTTAGTACTCAGGTTTGTACCTCTAAGAGAAAACAAGGGGATTAAAGGGAAAGAAGGAGCACCTTGTGGTTCAGTGGTAAAATTCTCGCCTTCCATGCGGGAGACCTAGATTCAAATCCTGGCCAATGTACCTCATGTGCAGCTACCACCCATCTATCAGTGGAGAGTTGCGTGTTGCTATGATGCTGAACAGGTTTCAGTGGAACTTACAGACTAAGACAGACTAGGAGGAAAGGTCTGGCAAAATACGTCTGAAAATCAGCCAATGAAAATGCTATGGATTACTACGATCTGACCTGCAACCAATCATGGGGATGGCACACGACCGAGCAGCCTTTTGTTCCATTGTGCATGGGGGCTAACTAGATGACAGCTAACAACAGCGAAGGGGAATAAGGTTCTGCCCTCATCTAGACTCACAGGTTCGAGCTTCCCTGCCTTCTCTAAGTAGGGACAAAGACTGATACACAGCAAATAAATCTTGAACAATATTCCTCAGATCTATGACCAATCACCCGGTCTTCATGGCCAAGATGATTCACACAATTCAAGAAAACCAACAGGGTCCCCCATCTCCCTGCCCCCCACACTTATCCAGGCTGGCTCTTAATGCTGCTCCTTTTTATTTGATAACAGTTTATCCTAATGTTAATAACTTTTGTATCCTTGTCATTCTTGAGTCGAATGCCTCAACAAACTGATGACCCCAAGTTCCTGTGGGTTATTTTTCAGGCATGAGAAATTAATTGTCCAAGCATAATTCAGCAGTTCAGCTGGTGTTGGAGGTTGGGTTTTCTGGGGCAGACTCTGCAATGGAGTTTGGTGTGCAGGATGTTTATTAAAGGGTGCCCTTAGGGAGGGGAAGAGGCCCTGAGTGGGGCAAATGGTTAAGTGCTTTGATGCGATTCCAAAGATTGGTGGTTTGAGTTCACCCAGAAGTCAGAAGTACCTTGGAAGAAAGACCTGGTAACCTACTTCTGAAAAATCAACCACTGAAAACCCTCTGGAGCACATTCTACTCTGACAAACATGAGGTGGCAATGATGAATCAGAATTGACCCAGTGGTAACTGGTTTGGTGGGTTTTTTTTGGTTAGGAAGGGGAAATGCCGTAGGGGAAGAAAAGGAATCAAGAGTGCAGGAGCGGGCAGGACGGAGCCCACGGTAGCCTCAGTGAAACCCACAGGGAGCTCTGGAGTTAGAATGGCCATTCAGAATTGTCCCGCTTTGGGCTGAGATACATCAGTAATTGGATATTGGCTGCCCCAGGAAGGAACATGGCCTTGGATGGGTGCCTTTCTGCAGCTGCGGTGGCAAAGGGGCTCACAGCTGAAGCCTGTATGCCAACAGCACTTCCAGCAGCTGAGATGATGAGTCCTTCACTGGAGGGGCTTCTGGTTGGCGCATCATTATGTCTACCACAGATGGCATCCCATGAGTCCATAACACATGCCTGCGAGAAACCCATAAAGAGTGATTTTACATCACTCCCCACTTTGCACTATCACCCTCTTTCTCTCCCTCTTTTCTTATCCTCTTCAGTGCTCTCTTCAAAAAAAATCTTATTGTGGTAAAATATATACAAAAGTATGTAACAAAAAACTTGCCATTTTAATCATTTTTAAGTGTATAATTCAGTTAAATTAATTACATTCACCATGTTGTGCAACCATCACCACTCTCTGTTTCCAAAACTTTTTCATCATCCCAAAGAGAAACTAAGTGCCCATTAGGCAACAACTCCTCATTCTCACCACCCGACCCCCGCAATAACCACTAATCTGCTTTTGTCTCTGTGCATTTGCCTATTCTAGATATTTCATGTAAGAGGGGTCATACAATATTTGTCCTTTTTGTGTCTGACTTATTTTACTCAGCATAATGTCTTCCAGGTTCATCCACGTCATAGCATGATCAGAACTTCATTTCTCCTTATGGCTGAATAATATTCCATTGTATGGATATACCACATTTTGTTTATCCATTCGTCTGTTGATGGACTCTTGTGACATTTCCACCTTTTGGCTATTGTGAATAATGCTGCAATGAACACGGATGCACGTGTGTTTGTGTCCCTGTTTTTAAGTCTTTTGGATGTATATATAGGAGGGAAATTGCTAGGTATATTGTAATTTTATGTTTAACTTTCTGAGGAACCCCTAAACTGTCTGTCACAGCAGCTGCACCATTTTACATGCCCACCAGCAATACACGATGGTTCCAATTCCACCAACACTTGTTATTTTCTGTTTTTTCTTATAGTAGCCATCCTAATGGGTGTGAAATGGTATCTCATAGTGGTTTTGATTGGTGTTACCCTGATGATTAATGGCATTGAGCATCTTTTCATGTGCTTAAAAACAAACAAAAAAACCAAACCCGTTGCTGTCAAGTCGATTCCGACAGACTCATAACGACCCTACTCCTACAGAGTAGAACTGCCCCAGAGTGCTTATTGATGATTTATATATCTTCTTCGAATATATAAATGTCTACTCAAGTCTTTTGTTCAGTTTTTAATTGGGTTGTTTATCTTTTTGTTATTGAGTTGTAGGAGATTTTAAAAAATATATTCTGGATATTAAGCCCTTATCAGATACATGGTTCCCAAGTATTTTCTCCCATTCCATAGGTTGCCTCTTTGCTTTCTTGATAAGGTCCCTTGACAAAGTCCAATTTATCTAGTTTTTTCTTTTGTTGCTACGCTTTCCTTATTATATTTAAGAATCCATTGCCAAAAACAATGTCCTGAAACTTTACCCTTATGTTTTCTTCTAAAAGTTTTATGGTTTTAGTTCTTATATTTAGGTCATTGATACATTTTGAGTTAATTTTTATATATGGTATGAGATATAGAGCAAACTTCATTCTTTTCCATGTGGAGATCCAGTTGTCATTTGTTGAAGAGACTATTTTTCCTCATTGAATGAACTTGGCACCCTTTGTGAAAATCAATTGACCATAGATGTATGGGTTTATTTCTGGACTCTCAATTCTATTCCATTGGTCTATATGTGTGTCCTTTTACCAGTACCACACTGTTTTGATTACTGTAGCTTTATAGTATGTTTTGAAATTGGGAAGTGTGAGTCTTCCTGCTGTGTTCTTTTTCAAGATTGTTTTGGTTATTTTGGGCCACTTGCAATTCCATATGAATTTGAGGATTGGTTTTCCATTTGTGCAAAAAACAAAACAACAACAAAAAACAGCCAAAAACAAAACAACTGTTAGAATTTTTGCAGAGATTACATTGAATCTGTAGATTGCTTTAAGTGGCATTGACATGTTAACAATATTAAGTTTTCCAATTCATGAACATGGCTTCCTTTCTATTTATTAAAGTCTGATTTCTTTCAGGAACTCTTCAGCTCTTTGTCTTTTTCTTTCTGCTTCCATTCAAGGTAATTTTCCACCTAGCTTTTAACTAGGTGAACACAGAATTGTTATTGTCTGTATTAGCATTCAACGATTCCATCCACATTGGACCCTGGTTTGAGAGTTGGGTTTTGAGCACTGACCCAAATCTCAGCACTCTCCTGAATATTTCACTCAGGAACTTGTCTGTGGCATAAAGAATGCACATCTTCCATGTAGCTAGCTTTCACAAATGGTAGGGAGGAGGATAGATGAGGAGATTTGGCCATTACTTCATTGACTGCCTGGGAGAGGAGAGCTCATCTGATTGACAAGAAAGGTCTCCTGTTCTTCCTTAAGTACTCTGGAGTTTTCCTTCCTGAGACCATGTGTTTGTTCAGGAGTTCATGCTGCACCAACATCATCCTCTGACACAGGCCATCACCCTTTCTCAGTATCTCAGCCTCCTCTTGCAAAAAGAGAACACCCAGAACCTGCTTGGGTTTGAAATAAGGCAGCAACCCAGAGCCCATTTTCTGTCCTTGATGCTTAGCTTTGCCATTTCCCTTGAGGAATATCTTCTGCCCAAGTTTATGTTGGAATTAAACCCTCCGTCATATCGCCTTGTTCCTAGTCTTTGGCCCTACTGAAAATGAGCTAGCTACTTATTAGGGGCCAGCTTGGGGCAGAGCTCATATCCATTAATTTTTTAGGACATGTCACTGAATGTCCTTTAATAATAGTGCCCAAGACTTATAGTCCTGGTTCTCAGGCAGAGCGGCCTTAGCTCCTACCATCGCAGCATCAATGACAGCTGCTTTGTATTTGCTGCCAGATTCAGCTGAAACTCATGGGAAATCAGATCTGATGGGGGTCTTAGTTCTGATGACTACACTAACTTCATCTGATCAGATTTCCAGTTAGTCAGGCTGGTCTCTGAGCCCTTTGTCCTGTTGTTTCCTTTAGACCAATTTGGAATGGTGGTGCTTCATGAATAATCCATGAACACTAACCAGCTGCATGCAAAGGGGCATTTCCATTGCATCTCTTTGCCATGGAACTTTAGATAGTTCTGATGTAATTTGTAAGTAATCAGGAAGAGCCAGAGCCTGATTTAAAGAGATCTTTGAGGGTTCTTTCAAGTTTCCCAAGAGAAGACACTATATTAACTTATCTGGAAGTGGTCATGACAGGGATATTTTCCCTGGAGGGTATTTAATGTCACAGTTGGATGGATTGCAGGGACAAAAATATATGGAAATGAAGATACTTCTCAAATTGTTTGCAATAAAGCTTTATGCCTGCTTCTAGGGTTTTTTGGGTGTCTGTTGTTGCCTTAGTCACCAAGTGGTGTGAGTTAAAACAAAAGCCATAATTAAATTGAACCCAGTCTGGAGAAAAAAAAAAAAAATTGGGCAACTCTTTGCTTAAACAGAAGCAGGTGGTAATGGAATGTTCCGTGGAAGTGAGATGTGAAGAAGGAATGTAGATTTCTTTTTTTCATTGAAAACAGTTAAAAATATTTGTGGTCTTTTGTGCCACGCTGTGATTAAGATACATATATACACATACATATATATACGTATGCAATGTAGTTTTAATTAGAGAGTGGTCTTCTGTGGTAAGAGTGGGATTTTGTTTGTGAGTCTCTGTGTTTGTGTGTGTGTGTGTGTGTGTGCATATTTGTGTGTGTTAGTTTATTTCAAAGGTTGTTTTAAATAAAGAAGGCTGCCTGGGTGGCGCAAATGGTTGAGTGCTCGACTACTAACCGAAAGGTTAGTAGATCAAGTTCACCCAGAGGTGCCTCAGAAGAAAGGTCTGGCTATCTACTTCTGACAGGTCACAGCCATTGAAAACTCTACAGAGAACAACAGTTCTACTCCGACACACATGGTGTCTCCGTAACTTAAAATTGACTTGACAGTTATTGGTTTGATTTTTTTTTTTTTCACTAAAGATGTTTTCCCATTTCAGTTAAAATTTGATTTCATTTATACTAAATTTAAGAACTCATCCGGGACATAAAGAATGCACATGTTTCATGTAAGTTTCACAAATGGAAGGGAAGATGGGTGGAAAGACTTGGCCATCACCCTACTGGCTGCCTGGGATGGAAGAGGTGATCTTGTTGACTAGGCAGTTCTCCTGTTCTTCCCTAATTGCTGTAGGGTTTTCCTTCCTGAGACCGCATGTTTGTTCTATGGCACTTTCTCAATAGAGGAGTATGTTTCCGGGCACAGGGAATTCAGAGGAGGCCACTGCCCAACTGTATGAAGTGCCAGATAAATTAAAGGACGTCAAGTTAACTTTGAATTTCAGAAATACAATGGAACATTTGTTAGTATAAGTATGCCCCATGCAATATTTGGGACTAAAAATTATTCATTGCTTATCTGAAATTCAAATTTCACTAGGTAACCTGTATTTTTATTTGCTAAATCTGGCAATTCTATCTCCAGTGGGTGATTCTTCATCTGATTGAAAGTGATCCAGATGCTTGTTGAAATCTTGGATTTTTTTGTTGCTGTTGTTGTCACTGCTCTTTGTTATATCTACATTATATCTACAAAGATGCTTTGAGTTTTAAAGCTCCTGTTTCTTCATCAAAGTGGAAACCAATTTCATTATTTTTGTTTTTTAAATAAGGATAATATTGCAGCCAGTATGTTCATCCACTTGTGAGTTACCATTCATTTTTCTTAGTTGAATACACAATGTAAATGCTATAGTAATTTACTGAGTTGGTTCTTTGAGGATTTAAAAAAAAAATTTTTTTTATTGTCCTTTAGGTGGAAGTTTACAGAGCAAATTAGTTCCTCATTTGTTAGTTTGTACATCAAGTACTCCATGACGTTGGTTGCATTCCCCGCAATGTGTCAGCACTCTCCTCATTTCCACCCTGGGTTCCCCGTTTCCTTTCCTCTGGATTTTCTACCCCTTCCTGCCATCTCATATTTGCTTTTGGGCAAATGTTGTTCTTTTAATCTCCTAAAATTGATTGTTCTAAGAAACACATTTCTCTCAGGTGTTATTGTTTATTTTATAGGCCTGTCTATTATTTGGCTGAAAGGTGGTCTCCGGGAATGGCTTCAGTTCCAGGTCAGACGGGTGTCTTAGGGCCATAGTTTTGGGGGTGCCTCCAGTCTCTGTCAGACCAGTAGATCTGGTCTTTTTGTGAATTTGATTTTTGTTCTACATTTCTCCCACTCTGTCTGGGACCCTCTGTTGTGATCCCAGTCAGTGTGGTCAGTAGTGGTAGCCAGGCACCATCTAGTTCTTCTGGTCTCAGGGTTGTGTAGACTGTGGTTCATGTGGTCCATTAGTCCTTTGGACTAATTGTTGCCTTGAGTCTTTGGTTTTCTTCACTCTCCTTTGCTTTGGACGGGAAGAAACCAATAGTTGTATCTTAGATGGCCACTCACAAGCTTTTAAGACCCCAGACTCTATTCACTGAAGTAGGATGCAGAACATTGTCTTTATGAACTATGTTGTGCCAATTGATGTAGATGTCCCCCAAGTCTGTAGTCCTCCTTTGAGCCTAGGCAGGGGCTGATTAACTAGTAAGTGAGGTATGCACATCACCCATGTGAAATTGTGCAGTATGGATTAGTAAGTAAACACAATTAAGCCCGTGTGTACCTTGCTTACTGTAAGCCCATGTGTACTTTGCTTATTGGGTAATCTGTCCTTAAACCTAGGAACTTCATCCTGTGAGGTGTTTGATCATGTCTAAGAAGTTTCCATGACTGTGCCCCTTGTGTCCTCTATTGTCTATATGAATATACATACAGCATCTACAATTATGCATGTAGAAATATACACAACCAAATCTATAACTGCAGGTGGGTACACTCCCTTCCACCCTTCCACACCTCTTTAGCATGCCAATCTACCTATGTATCAATTTGTAAATTATTGTTTGCTAACACCATTGTTGCAGGATTGTCTGTGTTATAGTCATTACCGTAGTTGCCCTTTATTCTTGCGTTCCTCTCAGTGTCTTCCTTTGTCTTAGTCATGTTGTGCTGACTTCCCCCATCTTGTGTATTTCCTATAACTTCACTGATATTAACATACGTCTTCTATCCAGTTAATAATTTTCCCTCCCTTCCCCTCCTATCCAACCATCAAAGAATTTTTCTTTTCTGTGTGTAAACCTTTTCTTTTTCTTTTTAATGATAGTGGTCTCATACAATATTTGTCCTTTTGTAATTGACTTATTTTACTCAGCATAATGTGTTCCAAATTCATCCATGCTGTGAGATGTTTCCCAGATTTGTTGTTATTCTTTATTGTTGCATAGTACTCCATTGTGTGTATGTACCACAGTTTGCTTATCCATTCAACCATTGGTGGGAATTTAGGTTGTTTCCATCTTTCTGCTGTTGTGAATAATGCTGCAATGAACATGGGTGTGCATATGTCTATTCGTGTCATGGCTCTTATTTCTCTAGGGTATATACCTAGGAGTGGGATTGCTGGATCATATGGTATTTCTATTTCTAGCTTTTTAAGGAAGCGCCATACTGTTTTCCATAGTGGTTGTGTCTTATTGTGGTAAAATATATGCAAAATATACAACAAATATATAACAAAAAACTTGCTATTTTAATCATTTTTAAGTCTATAATTCAGTACAGGTGGCGCAATGGTTAAGAGCTATGGCTGCTTAACCAAAAGGTTGGCAGTTCGAATCCACCAGATCCTCCTTGGAAACCCTACGGGACAGTTCTGCTTCTTCCTATAGGGTTGCTATGAGTCAGAATAGACTCAATGGCAATGGGTTTTTGTTTTTTTTTTAGTTAATGAGAGCGCTAGAGCCCTGGTGGCACTATGGTTGCAAGCATATCTTCATGTGTCTGTTGGCCGCCTGAATGTCTTCTTTGGTGAAGTGTCTGTTCATATCCTTTGCCCATTTTTAAAATTGAATTTTTCGTCTTTTTGTTGTTGAGGTATTGAAGTTTTCTATAAATTTTAGAGATCAGACTCTTGTCAGATATGTTGTAGCCAATTTTTTTTCCCCAATCTGTAGGTTCTCTTTTTACTCTTTTGGTGAAGTCTTTTGATGAGCATAAGTATTTAATTTTTAGGAGGTTCCACTTATCTAGTTCATCTTTTGCTGTCTGTGCATTTTTTGTTATGTTGGTATTCTATTTTTAAGCCATATATTAGGGACCCTAGCATTGTCCCTATTTTTTCTTCCATTATCTTTATAGTTTTAGGTTTTATGTTTAGGTCTTTGATTCATTTTGAATTAGTTTTTGTATATGGTGTAAGATATGGGCCCAGTTTCATTTTTTTATAGATATACACCCAGTTTTGCCAGTACCGTTTGTTAAAGAGACTGTCTCTTCTCCTTTTAATGGACTTTGGCCCTTTGTGGAAGATCAACTGTCCATAGATGGATGGATTTACATCTGGGTTCTCAATTCTGTTCAGTTGGTCTACGTATTGTTGTACCAGTACCAGGTTGTTTTGACTACTGTGGCTGTATTGCAGGTTCTGAGATCAGGTAGTATGAGGTCTCCTACTTTGTTCTTTTTCTTCAATAATGCTTTACCTATCCAGGGCCAATTTCCTTTCCATATAAAATCGGTGACTAGTTTTTCCATCTTCTTAAAGAATGCTGTTGGAATTTGGATGGGGATTGCATTATATCTACAGATCGCTTTGGGTAGTATTGACATTTTCATGCTTTGAGGATTTTGACAAATAAAAAGATTACAATTGTGCATTGGTGAGACCAGTTATAAAAATAAAGGGAGCTTATTAAAGCACATAATAGGACTGAAGATATTCAGTCAAATGTGTGGTAATAGTATAGGTCTGTAACGTGCATTTTTCCTGGAAGCTGAATGAGTATATTATTTGAACTGGCTTGAACAAATAATTGAGAAACCATTTTTTTAAGAACTAGTAGATATAAATGTGAGCCTTCCAAACCGGACTCTAGATTAGAAGGCACGGGCGCTGAGCGTGTTTAACCACAATCTGCGTAAGAATTTGCTAGAGACTCTTGTAAAGCTTTGGTTAGGAAGTGAAGGAAGGTACAACAGAGAGTAGGGTTTATTCCTGGCTGTAATAAGAGTCGCTCATACCATCCACTTCATCCACTTCAGGATGGGGCATAACAAAGGATGAAGCAAACATTGACAGTCCTCTCTCTCATGTATCTGGGAAATTTGCCTTGGATTTATGAGCCAGATAAATTACTTTTCTACGAAGTGTAATCATAAATCACCCCAGAAAGATTGAGATGGTATCATTTCCTTGGGAAGAACAAGCAAGAGGTGGTGTGGCAGCCAGAGAGTAATTATAACGCAATTAAACATTCCAGTCACTCCCTCCCACTCATGATTTATGGCTGGAAAAAGTGTACCTAAAGGTCTGTATTTTTAAAAGGAGGTCAGAGCTGTCGAGTAGCCAAGAACAACAAAAAAGACATCTAAGATTCCCAAGTGGAAGATTAGTAAGTTGCCATTTCTTTCTTAGAAAGGAAAAGATACGTAGAGCAAAACTAATTTAAATCCTTACGATTTTTGTAAGAGTCTGATGACAATCTATCAGTTTGGGAAAATTAGGATATAATCTGAAATATGATTGCAAACTACCTTAGAGTCCTAGAATGTTGGAGTTTGTTGGGAAGTTCAAGATCATTCTCTTCAGCCACATAGACTACAGTAACCCATTGGACAAACATTTATTGACTTCTTAGGGGCCGGTGGTGGTTCAGTGGTAGAATTCTTGCCTTTTATGGGTGGGGGGGACCTCGAGTTCAGTTCCCAGCCAGTGAACCTCATACACAGCCACCATCCACCTATCAGCGGAGGCTTGTGTGTTGCTATGAAACCTGCTGAACAGGTTTCAACGGAGCTTTCAGACTAAGATGGACTAGGAAGAAAGACCTGGTGATCTACTTCTGAAAATCAGCCAATGAAAACCCTATGGATCACAATGGTCTGATCTGCAACTGATCATGGGGATGGTGCAGGAGCATGGTGATGGCACAGAACAACAACTAAGTGCATAGTGCTAATCTAGGTACTTTGAGTAAAGACGAAGTAAAACACTGTGCTGTGTAGATTTGGAATTAGAGTTGGGTGGTCACTTCTGTTTTTTATGAACCCAGACAAAGCATTCACCTTCACTCAAGAAAACGCTCATTCATAACAGGTCTGGTTCTAATCTCCCTCAGTTTACCAATTGGGATAATATATATACCAAATACTTTCCTATCTGTAATACTTCTTTTCAGACAAACTCAATATCATCTACTAAGCAAAGTGGGAACAGTTGCAAAGCAATTCCTGTGGAGAAAATGATGCATAAACATAGAGGGAAGGAAGAAATGCAAGAGTATGCTACGTGAGGTGGGAAGGCATCTTAACAAGCAGCAAGCCTGGCCAGTTTAAAGTCCTCCGCGCTGGCCTTTTTACATTTCCATGGAGGCAGGAACAAACCGTGTGAGTCGAGCAAAGGATCAGGCAATGGTGGGAGAAAAGCAGAAGAGAGCTTGGCTTCTTCCCAGTGGGAAAAACCACTGGTGTAACCAAGACCTGGCTAAGCCCTGGGGAATTAAGGATCAGCACCATGTGAGAGGTGCTTAGTTCAGGCTGGGCCAAGCCAACTGCTGACTCAAAGGCTGTGGATTATATTTATTCTGCAATGTGCAGACATGCCTGGTTGCCACGGCCTCTGGGCACAACAGGGATAACGATGGGATGCATCAGCCTTGCTTCATCTTCCGTCACGAACCTGTGCCATGTGCCCACTGACAGTGGACTCTGCCAGGCAGTTCCCAGGGCCTCAGGAGAGGTGTCTGTGCATGCACCCAGGCAGTATGGTGCAATTTTCTCATGAGCTCTCTGGAAACTGCTTTACCTTCAAAAGCAAGGAAATGGAAAAATCCTTTATAGGAAAAAAAATCTTCGTATCAGCAAAAGTCTGAAAGATAAATATACTCTATTACTTCCCAAAATCAAAAACCTGTTGCCGTCAAGTCTATTCCAACTCATAACGATCCTATAGGACAGAGTGGAACTTCCCCATAGGGTTTCCAAGGAGCAGCTGGTGGATTTGAACGTCCATTCTTTTGGTTAGCAGCTGAGCTGTTAACCACTGCACCACCAGGGCTCCATGGAAAACTGTATTGTTTTCCATGGACAGGTAGTATTTAGAACAAAAACACATATATACACGTAGATAATCATGTTAATGTTCAATACAACTTGGGCTTGCTAAGCTGGAATGGAGACAAAGGAGTCATTTGTTAGTAGTCAATGTCTATGGAAAAGCCATACAAAGAGAACTTTAAAATTTTTATGCTAAAATAGGATAGATGAAAAATGAAAAAACGTCAGGCTTCGTTGTGTGTATGTTGTATATGTGTGTGTGCACATGCATGCATTCATATAAGTTTGTGTAAATGCCCATAATAAGAAATTATTGAGCACAACTTCTTTCAAGTATTTCTGAATCCAAGTTCTCTGGGCATTGTTGCAATGCATGTCTCCTCCCCTTGCATCTATGTGGGCTTGTAACTGGGTCTACCAATACAGCTGAAGTGATGTTATAAGACCTACAATGCTGGGTAATAAAACATGATGTAGCTTCTACCTTTTCCTCTAGGACCCTTGTGCTTGGAGCCCTGAGCTGCCTGTGCAGCTTACCTGTGGCCGCCATGCTTTGAGGAAGCCAAGCTGCACAGAGAGCCCTTAGGACGGCCTCTGGCGGGCAGTCCTAGTCCCCTCAGTCCAGGACCCAGAAGTGTGAGTGAAGGAGCTTCTAGATGATTCCAGACCCAGCTGTTGAGTAACCCCCACCTTCAAGTCCTTCCAGCTGAGGCCCCAGATATCATGGAGCAGAGACAAGCCATCCCTGCTATTCCCTATCCAAGTTTCTGACCCACCGAATCTGTGAGCATAAGAACATGGTTGTTTTAAGCCACCAAGTTTTGGGGTAATAGCAAGTAGAGCATGTCCTGGAAGATGATGGTGGGGTGACATGCCCTTTCCTACAGGGAGAGAAGCAGGGTCATGTTATAACTTTTATTCTTGGCTAGGCACTTTTGTTCTTGTGGGCCACTGCCTCCACACACACACAAATATTAAAGATTAAATTTTATGACTCTGTTGGTACAAATATGAATATGTTAATGTTATACTCTAAAATACTTTCTTTGACCCAAAAGTTAACTTTTTTCTTCTGATTTTAAAATAAAACATTTTCGTGGATCCCTTGAAAGTACTGTGGTTCCGAGGCAGTGTGCTTTCTGTGCCTAATGGGCAAGTCGGCCCTGTACAAGGGATCCAGGGGATTTCTCTCTGAGCAAGTCCGACTAAGAAGAGGTTGCTGAGAGAACACAGGGATCTGGGCATAGATCCAATATGGCCTAGCAACAAAAAACCCAGACCATCTGGGAACTGCCCTGTGTCCCAGAGCATTCATTGTTTCAAGTGTCCATGGTGTAAATGGTTGGGGTTGGGGGACTGGCCTGCCCAAGGTTAGCCTCCACTCAAATACTGCGAGGAGTCTGTTTCTAACAGAAATTGAACTTGACCTTCTAGGGCTTCCGGCATTTTTCTTTTTGCCAAGATACAGTTTTCTATTTAAGAAGGGAAAAGGCTTTGCAATCTTAAAGAATATGTAAGCAATATATAAGTATCCAGACTTAAACACAAACCAAACCCAAACCCATTGCCGTGGAGTTGATCCCAACTCATAGCAACCCTATAGGACAGAGTAGGACTGCCCCCTAAGGTTTCCAAGACGCAGCTGGTGGATTCAAATTGCTGATCTTTTGGTTAGCCTTGAAAGCTCTTAACCACTGCGTCTCCAGGGCTTCAGACTTATGCAAAGGTAGACTGATATGGAAGATGCCACAGATTTTGTTTCTCCAGGCATTATGGAAGCTACCATCATTGCAATGTAATGATTGGTCTGTTAAAGATCAGTGAAAAAGAAAAGCCTGAGTAGAAATCTCGTGTCTTGGTCAAGGTTCTCCAGAGAAATAGAACACGCACACATACCCACATATATATGAAGAGATTCATTTTAAGGAATTGGCTAATTATATGAGCTGACAAATCCATAGATCAGGCAGTGGGCTGGAAACTCAGGCAGAATTTCTTCTTCTCTGGGAAACCTCAGTTTGTGCTCTAAAGTCTTCAACTAATTGGATGAGGCCCACCCACATTACTGAGGGTAATCTTCTTTACTTAGAGTCAACTGATTGTAAATGTTAATCACATCTAGAAAGTACTTTCACAGAAACCATCTAGACTAGTGTTTGACCAAACAACCGCAAACAACTGGGCCTCATCAAGGTGACACATTAAATTAACCATCACAGCACCGATGATCTTTTGCCTGTTTGAGAGAAGTAGAGAGAAGACAGAATCAGAACATGGGATGTCTGAGGCCCCAAGAGTTAGAGGGAACAGAATGAGAAAGAGAGGAGAGAGGAAGTTGTCGGGTACTTGACTAGATGAGAGATAAGAAAGTTCAGGAAAAATACGTGGATGTCAGCTCTGTTGATTCCTTCTGAGGGCTCTGAGGGAGACTCTGTTCCATGCTTCTCTCCTAGCTTTTGGTGACAGCAGTGATCCTTAGTGACATCACTCGAGCCTCTACCACCTTCTTCATATGGCCATCTTTTCTCTGTGCGCCTCTTCATTCTCTTTTTCTCTTTCACAAGGACACCACTCAGATTGGATTAGGACCTGCCCTACTCCAGGATGATCTCATGTTACCTTAACGTCTTCGAAGACTCTATTTTCAAGTAAGGTCATGTTCACAGGTAGTGGGGTTTAGGACTTCAACGCATGTTTTTGAGTGACACAACTCAGTCCATTGCTCTCTCTCAAACATCCCTTTCCCCTTTACAGTAGAGTCATTGTCAAATGTTGTAAACATACAAGAATGTAATGTAAATACAAGGTGAGGGCTAGGAGAGTATAATCTCTCCCTTGGGAATGGCCAAGGTGAGCCTGTCAAGCAACCTGATGGAATCCTTACCTTGCCCAATGATACTTTTTGCAGCAGAATACCTTCTTAGGTACTTGAAAGTCAGGGAAGCCTCTCTTGCCATTGGGGAAACTGCCGCTACACGTTCCTCCAACCCACCCCCTCCACCGCCTCAGCTCTGGGAAGCCTGCTGTGTGTTCTTCATTGGGTCCTTTAAGTACATTAAAGGAGCTGTGCCCCTTGCCTGTGTCACATCAGTCTCATACATGTGACAACTGTGCAAATAAGAATAAATGATAGGATTGGCACCTAGAAAGCAAGAAGAATTGAAATAACACCATACATGGGCAGTTTATCAATTGTATGCTACATTAAAGATAATATCTTAGTTTCCTAATGCTGCCATAACAGAAAATACCACAAGTGGGTGGCTTTAAGGAACAGAGTTGTATTGTCTCACAGTTTTGGAGGCTAGAAATCCAAATCATGGCGTTGGTTCTAGGAAGGGTCCTTCCTTATGGGTAGCCCTGGGTGTTTCTTGGTGTTCCTTGGCCCACAGATAGTTTCTTTATGTGGTCTCTTGCCCCTGTCTTTGTGTCTGTGTCTGCTCTTTTTAAAAGACACCGCTTAGAAGGGATTAGGTTTAGGACCCACTCTACTCCGTTGTGACCTCATTAACATAAGAAAAGAAAACTTGTATTTCCGAAAAGGGTCATTGTTCTAGTTTTCTAGTGCTGCTATAACAGAAATACCACAAGCGAATGGCTTTAACAAACAGAAGTTTATTCTCTCATATTCTAGGAGGCTAGAAGTCCAAATTCAGGGTGCCAGCTCCAGGGGAAGTCTTTCTCTTTCTGTTGGCTCTGGAGGAAGGTCCTTGTCATCAATCTTCCCCTGGTCGAGGAGCTTCTCAGTGCAGGGACCCTGGGTCCAAAGGACGCACTGTGCTTCCGGTGTTTCTTTCTTGCTGGTATGAGGTCCCCCTGTCTCTCTGCTTGCTTCTCTCTTTTATATCTCAAAAGAGATTGGCTTAAAACAAAATCTAATCTTGTAGATTGAGTCCTGCCTCATTAACATAACTGCTGCTAATCCCACCTCATTAACATCATAGAGATAGGATTTACAACACATAGGAAATCATATCAGATGACAAAATGGTGGACAATCACACAATACTGGGAATCATGGCCCAGCCAATTTGACAGATATTTTTGGGGGACACTATTCTATCCATAACAGTCACAGTCACAGGTTCAGGTGCCAGGACTTCAACATAACTTTTTGAAGGATACAATTCAATCCATAACATACAAGGAGAAGAAGACTGTTTTGCTGACTGTCAGTGTAAGCAGTGCAGAATAATGGGCTCCCAACAGCCCATACTTACACCATGATGACTATTCAAGATTGAATGAGTGTCACTGAGTCTATAAAGAAGCCAACAACCAAGACTTCTTGTTGTAGTCTATTTGCAAAAAGAAGCATGGAAGAAAAACTTGATGCAATCTTTTGAGTAAAGGGCAAGAAAACTCTACAAGAAAGAATTGAAGTTAACAATTTTTTAGACACTGAGGGGTGTAATATGAAACATCTCGGTTGGTTAGGACCCTCTCTGCACCATTGTAATGTCTCCTTAGGATGCCGACTGCCTTGGTTGTCATTGCATCTGAATCAATCAATTCATTTCTGTCAAGATACCTCTCCAAATCTCAAGGTCAATGAAAATCTCAGAGGATTTTTGTTAAAGTAAAGAAGAAAGAAAAGTGAGTGATCCTATTGAGTCACTGGATACATTTTTGCAAATTATTTGTGCTCCCCTGAATCTTTTAGACTCCAAAATCTAAGGCAGAAGTCCTTTGGGAGTTTCATATGAAGCAGAGAAAGCCCGTCATAATGGCAAGACACAGTTACTGTATTTCTTGATAACACAAAGCAAGCCGTACCTGCAGGACTTGGTGTCACATGCAAGGGTAGTAGATATTCAACTTCAGGGTCAGATCTCCGTACACTCTTTGGCTTCTGCTGATCACATGATGGGAAGCATTCACTTTCTGTCTGTGCTTCCTTCTTTCTTGCTTCAGGATGGGAAGGAGGTTGGTTTGAATTTGAACAGCCTCAACAAATGAGAAATAAGGTACTTAAAAAATTTTTTTTTATTGCATTTTAGGTGAGAGTTTACAGAGCAAATTAGTTTCTCATTAAACAATTAATACACATATTGTTTTGTGACATTAGTTGCCAATACTGTGACAGGTCAACACTCTCTGCTTCTTGACCTTGGGTTCGCCATTTCCATTTGTCCAACTTTCCTGTCCCCTCCTGCCTTCCCGTCTTTGCCCCTGGGCTAGTGTGCCCATTTAGTCTTGTATATATGGCTGAACTATGTGTTTTATTGTTTGTTTTATGGGCCTGTCTAATCTTTGGCTGAAGGGTGAACCTCAGGAGTGACTTCAGTATTGAGTTAAACGGTTATCCGGGGGCCATGCTCTCGGGGTTTCTCCAGTATCTGTCAAGCTAGTAAGTCTGGTCTTTTTTTGTGAGTTAGAATTTTGTTCTACATTCATCTCTAGCTCTGTCCAGGACCCTCTATTGTGATCCTTGTCAGAGGAGTCAGTGCTAGTAGTCAGGCACCATCTAGTTATGCTGGGCTCAGTCTGGTGGAGGCCGTGGTAGTTGTGGAGAAATAAGGTGCTTTTCTTATCTGATCAATCCCATGGATGATTAACAAACAAACAAATAAACAAACAGAAAACCCCAAAAAAGAACAGTTGCTGTTGAGTTGACTCAGACTCACAGTGACCCTATGTATGTCAGAGTAGTACTGTGCTCCATAAGGTTTCCAATGGCTGATTTTTCAGAAGTAGATCACCAGGCCTTTCTTCCAAGGTGCCTCTGGATGGACTTGAATCTCTAACCTTTGGTTAGCAGTTGAGCACCATAACAGTTTGTAGTACCCGGAGATTCCTTCTAACTCTAAAACCTCTACGTCTTTTCCCTAAATGGGAAACATCCCCCTACCTCCCCTAACTCCACTCCCACCCTTCCCCACCCTTCCTTAAATCCAGAAAGATATTAATCCCATTGGCATTGCAGAATCTTGTGCTTGGGAGCTGAGATTAGGGGTACTGGATGCAGGAAGAGAAATCTGAGGAGTGTTCTCAGTAGGCCTGGAAGACTCCTGCCCCGTCCTCCCTCGGGAGCTACAGAGCTGAAGGCAGAACCAGGCCTGGCCGAGGGCAGTGCTTTGAGGAAGGAAGGCCTGCAGCAGGACTTGCAGGAAGTCCTGCAACACAGATAGAATTCAGGCCCCAATACTCTGAGAATTCTTCCTTTTTGGGAGCTAATAGTTTCCAAAGTCAACAGAGACACCAACAGTGTTTGCGGAGCAGAAATGGAGGGGCTACTGGAGAATGACAGACTGTGCTCTAGCAAGCTGTTGTTTCCTTCTAGATTCTATTGAGCTAATTAACCTGTTGCTTACCATTACTTTTTAAAGTAAAACTTGGCTCAAACGGTGTAGATTCATTTAGTCCACTTTTTGCAAACTCATCTTTTAAAATGCAAAAAAATGTGTTTGAACAATAGTAAAGTAGGAAAGAATTTTGTTACAGGGAACTATGAAATCCTTCCTGGGCAGATGCAAACTTTAGGGGGAAAGAAATAGAGGAGGGCAGGAAAAAATTAAAATAAATGAATAAACAAAACTCCTTTGTTTTTTTGTTTAGAACGATGACAGGATTCCTGAAGTCATTTTTATCCCTCTCTAACTTAGAGATGGAGTCCTTGGGTGGTGCAAATGGTTAATGGGCTTGTTTGCTAACCAAAAGTTTGGAGGTTTGAGTCTGTCCAGAGGTGCCTCGAAAGAAAGGTCTGGTGATCTACTTCTGCAAATTCAGCTACTAAAAACCCTATGGAGCACAGTTCTAGTCTGACACACATAGGGTTGCCATGAGTTGGAATAGACTCTACAACAACTGGTTTGTTTTTTTTTTTGGTTTAAATTGCAAACTGGCATAATTAGGAGAAAAGGGATCAAAACCAGAGTCTGGAAAACAGGAAAGTATTTCAAAAATAGGTTAAGATGTTAAATGACTTGAAAGTCTAGACTTTGTCTGGGTTCTCCCATCACAGAGTTGTAACGAAGGGGCAGCTGAGGGGCAGGCATCCTAGACATGGTGGGAACAGGCTATGCACAGGGAGAGGCCTAGGAGACAGAGAAGCCTTCTTCTTACCTTTCTTCTTCTTCAGTATTTTATTAGTGCATATACCACCAGGTGGAGTGACTCAGACTGTAACTACACTGGAGAGACATGAGGTGGTTTAAAAATATGTATTGCCTACCTTATCATATGAGATGATTACAAAAGGTAAGCCTGCTAGATACATGTGGGTGTTATAGTGATGCTACTTTTGAGTCACCAGAGGAAATTATTTTGTGAGGCTTCCTTTGGTTTTATAAGGAAAGTTTGCCTTAGAGGAGAAAGTGACTTTTGAGCTCCAAGGATCTGTGTGCCTTTTTCCTTCTGTTCTCTGGAGCTGAGTCATCCACGTTCTCTTGGTCCCATTTTATGAAATCTTTAAGATCTGTGATCTAGACCAAAAACGGATCACACACTACTCCATAGGTAGTGCTTGGGAGGAACAAGTGTCATATCTCATTCAGAGGGACCAATGACATAAATAAGGCCAGATCCTTGGGTGGCGCAAATGGTTAAGTGCTCCACTTCTAGCTGAAAGGTTGGCAATTCAAACTCACCCAGAGGTGCCTCGAAGACAGGCCAGGCAGTCTGCTTCTAAAAGGTCACAGCCTTTAAAACCTATGGAACAGTTAGACTCTGCACACGTGGGGTTGCCGTGAGTCAGAATCAACACGATGACCATGAACAACAGCATAAACTGATACGGTACCTTGAAGGATATGAGGAAGGTCATTTTAGTCCCTTCTCTAGAACTGCAGACAAGTTATAAACCTGGTTACTATAAGCTTCACCACATACGTGTCTGTTCCTTCTTTTGGCGAAGATTCTAGTGAGGGCTGAGATCACCTAAGAGTTTGAACAGAGAAAAAGAGGGAGGAGGAGGAGGAGAAGGGGTAGAGGAAGGAAAAGCAGAAGGAGAAGAAAGAGAAGGAGGAGGAGGGAAGAAGAAGAAGAAGAAGAAGAAAGAGAATGAGAACCAGAAGCTAATTCTACACAGAGGTGCCTCTGCATGTTCTGTATTTCTGTTTGTAATTCCCTGACTAAACCGAGGCTTGGCTGGAAATACTGGTA
This sequence comes from Trichechus manatus latirostris, assembly GCF_000243295.1. Classification (NCBI taxonomy): domain Eukaryota; kingdom Metazoa; phylum Chordata; class Mammalia; order Sirenia; family Trichechidae; genus Trichechus; species Trichechus manatus. Next base: position 7,137,094 of record NW_004444018.1, read on the forward strand.
TTTGCCAGAAATGACAAAAAAGATGGAGAGCAGTAAAAAATAATGAGAATGAAGAGGACTGAAAACTAGAACTCCTCAGTTCCTGCCCTGTGTCAACATTAAAATGAGCTAACGGGTTGCATGCAGATGGCTGTATTTCTGGTTTTAGAAGCCACGGCCGGGCCACCTTGTGTATTTGTTCTCTCCAGGTCTTTTACTGATGTCCTTTGTCATCCATTCACTCATTCATTCATTCATGGGTTCTAAAACGGGATGCAAAGGAGCCCTGGTGGCACAGTCGATATGCACTCAGCTGCTAACTGAGAGGTCAGTGGGTCAAACCCACCAATGACTCCACAGGAGAAAAGACCTGGCAATCTGCTCCTATAAAGATTACAAGCTAGGAAACTCTATGGGCGGTTCTACCTTGTCCTATAGGGTTGCTATGAGTTGGAATCGACTTGATGGCACACAACAAAAACAACAAAAGGGATGCAAGGATATATTTGCAACAAACCTGGTCCCAAGAAACGTCAATGTATTTTCCCTCAGTTTTTAAGCATGTCATCCTGGGTAAGCAGCTGGAGGACCCAGGCTCTAGCCTCTCATTACTGGGCCCCAATAACACAATGGCACATAGGCTTCACATATGTGCACAGTGCTTATGATGACATGATGACATTTCCAGAGGATCTGGATTCCATTTTTTTTCTTATTTATGATTTTGTAAATTTCCATATGTCTTCTTCAGTATACATAATTTATCTAATCACTCAGGAGTGGGCAAGGATAAAGAATAAGAGCAAAACAACAGAAGTCAGAAAGAATTATTATGAAAATTCTGTGGCTGTGATCTTCAGGAAAGCAGGCTGCCACATCTTTCTCCCGAGGTGTGGCTGGTGGGTTTGAATCACCGACCTTTTGGTTAGCAGCTCAGCGTGTAACCAATGACCCACCAGGGCTCCTCTTTTTTTTGTTTTGGTTATTGATTACATACATTATCTCTATGTCTTTATAAACGTGATGTTATTTGTTACTTGAATGCCACACTAAAACTTGGGATTTAGGCAAGTAGGGGGGCTAGCGAAGATTTTAGAGGAGGGGAAAATGAGATCTGATTTGTATTTTATGAAGATGATTATGGTGAAAGCAGAAAGGGTGGATTTGGGGGAAGCCTTTGCAATGACCTAGATGAGACAGTATAGGGCTGAGCTGGTGCAGGGACATGATGATGGTCAGTGGGCTTAACATCTCCTGCAGAAGAAAGCATGCGTCTTTGCTTTGAAATTTTGCTTTCTCTCAGTTTTATGGAAGAGAGTAATTTGGACAGAAATTTGTTTGTCGTTGTTAGCTGTTGTCAAGTCGATTCCAACTTAATGGCAAACCCATGTGTGCAGGGTAGAACTGCTCCACAGAGTTTTCAAGCTGTGACCTTTCGGAAGCATATTGCCAGGGCTTTCTTCCGATGCACATCTAGGTGGAGCCGAACTGCCAACTTTTTGACTAGCAGTTCAGCACTTAACTGTGCCATCCCAGGATTCCAAATTTGTTAGAAAGGACCCTAACTAAAACATCAGGGGAGAAATCACTCTGGGCCCTGTGTCTTTCTGAGCATGGCCTCCTCAACCCTGGGTGTGGAAAAGCACCAGGCACACAACAGCAGTTTGTGCCTTCTGTCGCCAGCCCTTTTCTTTCTAACGAGCAACCCAAAAAGAGAAGGGCTCCTTTCCACCTCTTTGTGACTTCCTCTGTCTAGGGTCTCCAGAGAACTCTCCAGAAAAGAAATCCAAAAAGGCTCCTTGTGTTGTGTGACCCCTGTGAGGTATGGGGCATGAGGGATATCCATGAGGGCAGCTAACTAGCACAGGCCTTTTGGGGACATCACAGAAGGTCAACGTTTTAGATTCAAAATTGGAAGCAAGCTCAAGGAATCAAGAATTGTCTATAATGACCGGACATGGGGGCATGGTGAGAGGGCCAAGATGGGAATTATGAAAAGGAACTTCAGTGCAGCTGTTCTCTTTATACCCAGGCCCAGAGCAGAAGAATAGTGCCTGAAAAACAGAAGGGCACAGGGTCCTTAAAAGGCCCCTGGCAGTGGGAAACACAAGCCCTGCCATGGCCTGAACTAAACTGTCAAACTTGCAAGCTTCCGGCTGAATGGGCACTCAAGGCTTCTTGCAAAGAGGAGATCAGGTGCTTGAAGTCCGAGTTGGCACAATTACCTCCAGGCACCATTTTGAAGTGAGGCATTAGCAGTTTCCTATCTGAGCAAACAGGAAGCCTATTAAAAATGCCCATTGTCCCTTCCTGCCTGTGCTGAAAGGGCTGTTAAAAGACCAAGTCCAAGCGGCTCCTGCCAAGTCAAGAAACTCAGGGAACGTGCAGCTGCTGCTCCCACCTGTGTCTATCTGAGGCCAGCTAAGCGATTTCCTCTCCAGGGCACCCACATTCTGGATCCCGGGAGCCTGCAGAGTAAAGAGGAAGCAAAGTGTTGAGCAGGAAGGGAGAGGGAAGTACAGTTCACAGTTATCATTTGTGGAAAGTAGGCAGCGCCTTCCCCTTCTCCCTCCGCTTCAGCAACAATCAGGAATGCATCTCTGCCCCACCCCCAACCTCTGAAATGTTCTGGCTGGAAATCAAATCCACTATGAAACACCTGCCTTCCACTGCTGTCCCACAAACACAATATACCCCATGTCACTTGGCAGGGCAGAGAAAAGGGGCCCATTAAAGAAAAGTCCCCAACGTTATTAACATTATTAAGAAGTGAAGTCCTGCCCATTGCTTGTTTTCTCTCTCTCTCTCAGTCTCTGACACACACACCCACTCACCCACACACACACACACACACACAC
>NW_004444018.1:7140030-7165364 GCF_000243295.1 Trichechus manatus latirostris
CACACACACACACACACACACACACACACACACACACACACACACACACTGGACTCTAAAGATTTGCACATGTTCATTGCAGCTCACTGTCAATCAAACTGAATAAAAGAGGCAGGCCACACTCCTTGGGGGCTAGACTTCTAAGGATAACAGGTGTATACGTAGGGGTGTGTGTGTGTGTGTAGTCCCTGGGTGGTGCAAACAGTTAAAGTGCATGGCTGCTGACTGAAAGTTGGAGGTTAGAGTCTACCCTGAGGTGCCTCAGAAGAAAGGCCTGGCAATCTGCTTCTGAAAGATCACAGCCTTGAAAACCCTATGGAGCAGTTCTACTTTGCACACATGGTAGAGACTGGAAGACAACTGATTTATTGGGTGTGTGTGTGGTGGGGGGGGGGGGTGTTTGGTGGTTACCAGTGGACAGACCATGGTGGGGGCAGAGTAAGGACAGACCACAGTGGGGATCATACTCAGGAGTTTCAGACACTGGGTGGAGGCTCTCACACTCCATGTGGAATGACGCTGAGTCCACAGTCGGTGTTCCCAGCCTCGGAGGCTCTCAGAGGCCCCTGCGCGGGGAGGCCCACGCCTGTGTGGAATGGAAAAAGAGGCGTGGATGTGACTGGGAGGAGGCTGGGCATGTGGAGGCTTCACATTTCATGAGTGGAGTGGTCGCTGGACTTACGGTCGCGGGCGGGAGTGGTGTCTGCGTGACAGAGCTTCTGGATGACAGTCACACGTGACGTCGCCGTCCCCCTCAGGCTGAGACAGGTGGTCCCGTGTAAAGAGCACCCCGTGGGTACGCTGAGGGGCTGTGTCCCCCCTCGCCTCTCAGATTGCTTATGTTGGTGGCTCCTTGCCAGCCTCGGGCCTCCTGGCGGCTCGGCACGCAGCGGCCTCAGACAGTAGGGCTCTGTGCGCACTGTCTCCTGTGGGCAGCCGGCTGTTTTTCTATAGAGGGGACTCGTCATTAGGGAACCCCGAGGATGAGTGGGGGGCACCTTGGGCTGTTTTCCTTTCTCTTTGGCCTTCATTTACTTATCCTCTCCGAAGGAGCATGGGCCGCAGGCCGGTGCCCGCAATTCACTTGTCCTGCTGAAGGCCGCTTGACAGCTGCATAAATCACGTCGTGATACCACTAATAGGTTGCTGCCCGAGACTGTACCGGACCACCCAAGCGCAGCTCAGGGACGGCCCTCCGAGGCCTGCACACAAATACAGTAATGCAAATGGCTTAACCCTTTGTTACTCTCCACCCCCTGGAACAAACAGGCTTCAAAATGTCCCCTCTCTCATTCCCATTCCCCTCCAACAGTCCTGGTCTGTTTCTCAACTTTTCTCCCCCACCCCCAATTTCTTGCACCTCCCTTCCCTACCCCACATTCTTCCCCTCTCTCCAGATTTCAAAGGCTTGTGCACCAGCAGGTAATGAAACGAGGGAGGCCTTGCCAGGGCTTTTGGCAGGGGAGGTGGGATGAGGTGGGGAGGATTCTTAGAGTGAGGGGACAGGGAGATGGTCAGCAGAGACTGCGCAAGCAGAGAAGCAAGAGAGAGTGCAAGATTCTGGCAACTGCAACTCTTACTTCTTTGGCCTGAGGGGTAAGGCGGCCCCATGCTGTGTGCCTGGGCCTCCTGGAAGCCCAGTGACAGAGATCCCAGCTGTCCTAAATACAGAAAGGAAGGAGAAGTGCACAGTCAAGTTGAAGAGAGAAAATCATGTCTCGTTTCTTTGTCCAGTGGAAAACTGAACCTAGGTTCATCCCTTCAGCCAAATCTCTTAAGTGCTAACAGTGTGCTCAGAGGCGGGCAGTAGTAGCTCAGTGGTAAAATTCTTGCCTTTTGTGCAGGCGACCTGGGTTCGATTCCCGGCCAGTGCACCTCATGTGCAGCCATCACCCATCTGTCAGTGAAGCTTGTCTGTTGCTATGATGCTGAACAGGTTTCAGCAGAGCTTCCAGACTAAGAGGGCCTATGAAGAAAAGCCTGGAGATCTGCTTCCAAAAACCAGCTGGTGAAAACCCTATGGATCACAACTGTTGGATTTGTAACCTATCATGGAAATGGCACAGTGTATTGTTCTGGTTTGCATGGGGTTGCCATGAGTTGGGGCTACCTGACAGCAGCTAAAAACAACAACGTGCTCAGCACTGTGCGAGGTGCCAGGACACCAAACTGGATGAAACAGTTGAAACAGTGTCCCTGCTGGCAGGGGGCGGGGAGGGGGGTTGTTCACAGTCCTGTACATCTCAATGTGGCAAGGCCTTGCTCGCAGGATCCCATTACTGCTCTGTCTTCATCTCCTGCAACTGGCGCCTCGCTCCTTCTCCTGCAGCTGCGCTTGCCTCCACCTGCTCCAGGACACACCAGGCTGCTCCCTTGAGGAGCATTTGCTGTTTCCTTTCCCCTGGAATATGCATGGCTCCCTTTCTCACATCCCTCAAGTCTTTGCTCAAATGCCATCTTCTCAGCCTAGTCTCTTCTACCCACCCTGTTTAGAACTGCAAATGACCCCCATTATGACACCTCTGCCCTCTTCCAGAAACGCTTGTGGCACAGTGGTGAAGAGCTACAGCTGCTAACCAAAAGGTCAGCAGTTCAAATCCACCAGGTGCTCCTTGAAAATTCTATGGAACAGTTCTACTCTGTCCTATAAGGTTGCTATGAGTCAGAATTGGCTCAAGAGGTATGGGTTGTTTTATTTTTAACCCCCCTTCCCTGCTTTATTTTCTTTATAGCACCATTAACCACTTTGAAATATATAATTTCCCTATTTAGTTTGTTTATTGTGTGCCTCCCCCTGCTAGCACGGGTAACTCTTTGAGGGCATGTGTTTTCGATTGTTTTGTTCACTGATGTGTCCTGGATGCCTAGAATGTGGCCTCCAAAGCAGATGCACAACAAATATTTGTTGAGTAATTAAGTGCTAGAGTAGAGGAGTGTGCAGCCGGCCATGAGCACCTAGGGGGACAGTGATGTATTAGCCTATAGGGATTGGGAAGGGAGCATCGTGAGTATGGAGTTTATCAGCCCAGGGATTAATCGTCTATTCTATTAGTATATGAGAGTAGACTGCCTACAGAGGTTTGAAGGCATGAGGAATACTAGATGAATTAATGCTCCTCTCTGAAGTTCTGGTAATGCATCTCAGAGAAGGCCAGAAGCCTGCAAACGCTCTGACTGAGATGTTTTCCTCTTGGGGATCTGGCAAGTGTTGGGCTTGTTCCCCTCTTTATAGAGGGGATGGGACTTCCATAGAAATTAAACACCTTTGTTGAAGAGTTAATATTCAAATCCAAATCAGATATACTTGGTGTCTTTCAGAATCGAGCAATTCTTTCCCAGATATTCTGTCCCATTTCCTCATTACCACATTGCACTCTGTTCTTGATTTGTTAAATAGAGCCCTAATTATTTCATCATTAAAGGATATCTGTATCTCTCAGTGTCTGAACCAGAAAACCAAAACCAAACCAGTTGCCGTTGCGTTGATTCCAACTCATGATGATCCCATGTGTAGAACTGTGCTCCACAGGGTTTTCTGGGCTGTGACCTTTGGGAAGCAGATTGCTAAGCCGTTCTTCCCAGGCGCCTCTGGGTGGGTTAACACTGCCAACCTTTCAGTTAGTAGTCAAGCGCTTAACTATTTGCAACTGAAATGAGAGAGGAAATGGCTCATGTCTTTGACTTTTTTTTTTCCTAAATACTAATCATTTTGAGTTGGAACTGGTGAGACAGAAAAAACCAAAGAGATAGATAAGAGGAGAGCAAGGAGAAGAAGGATGAGGAGGAAAAGGAGGAAGAGAGAAGAGAAGGAGGGGGGGGGGAAGGGAGGGAGAGAAGAGACCCAACCTCGACACTGGCTTCAACCATTTAACTTCTGACTTAATTCTCTTTTTTAGCTTTTGTTTACCCTCCCCCTCCCCACTCTCTTGCAAAACACTTTAAAAGAACATTTACAGGAGGAGGATAAAGGATCTTGCTTTCTTTTAATTCTTTTTGATTTATGTTCCTTTGTCTTGAAAGCTCCTGTAATCTCCCATATCTTCAGAGCCAGTTCCCCGCTGACAGGGTGAAGGCAGTAAATACTCCCCCGGCTTTAGATAAACCATCCCAAGTCGGATCATTAGCTATACAAACGTTCTCCCTAGAGCCCTCTCTTAAATATGTGGAACTCTAGAACTTCTTCTTTGAAAATGAAGAAAAGCAAACATCACAGTTTATGTTTTTTAGAAGCATGTAACCAGAGCTTTTTATTGACTCTGGTGGGAGTAAGATCTTATATACTGAATTGGTCTGGTAACTTCTTTATTGCAGCGTTTATTGAACTGCTACTATATGCCACTAGCTAGGGCTGTGGGGAGGCAAAGATAAACATGACGGTGTCATACCCACAAGGAGCTTGTAAAACATTTAGGGACCAATGTAAACAGTCTTCTAAGACCCCACAATAAACTTGGTCAGATAACCCCACTAAACTGTCTTAAAGATAGCATCCTATATCTTTGCATTATTGCACATTTAAGCAAGTTATTTATACATTTCCTTCTGTAATTAGTTTACTATTTTGCTCTCCCACTAGTCTGTTGTTGTTGTTAGTTGCCATCAAATTGGCTCCAACTCATGGAGAACTTATGTATAAAAGAATAAAACACTGCCCGGTCCTGTGCCATCTTTATGATCATTGATATGTTTGAGTTCATTGTTGTAGCTCTTGTATCAATCCATGTCATTGAGGGTTTTCCTTGTTTTCACTGATCCTCTACCAAACCGGATGCCCTTTTCTAGGGATTGGTCTTCCCTGATGTGTCCAAAGTAAGCAAGCCAATGTCTCACCATCCTCACTTCTAAGGAGCGTCTGGCTGTATTTCTTTTAAGACTAATTTGTTCATTCTCCTGGTAGCCCATGGTATATTCAATATTCTTCACCAACACCACAGTTGGAACCAAAGTATCAATTCTTCTTCTATCTCCTTTTTTATTGTCCAGGTTTCACATGCATATGAGGCAATTGAAGATCATGGCTTGGCTCAGGTGCTCCTTAGTCATCAAAATGACACTGTGATTTTTAAAACTTTAAAGAGCTCTTTTGCAGCAGATTTGCCCAATGCAATACATTGTTTGATTTATTGACTGCTGCTTCCACGGGCATTGATTACATATAATTGATTATATTGATTACCATATGTTATATATACAACTCTCTTGCTAGCACATTCTCTCTTTTCCTTTGTTGGCTTTGAAGAAGCAAGCTGCCATGAATCCTACAAACTGCAAAGAACTGAATGCTTCCAAAACCCAGGCAAGTGGGGAGTTGGCTGCTGCTTCTGTTGAGTTGCCGATGAGGACCTAGCCCTGGCTGAAATCTTGCTTGCAGCCTGTGAGATTCTAAGCAGGAGATCCAGCTAAGCTGTGCCTAGGCCTCTGAACCACAGAAGCAATGAAAGAATAAATGTGTGTTACTGCAAGCTGCTAAATAGGTGGCAATTTTTTATTCAGGAAAAGATACTGATTTTGAAACTGAGAGGAGGATGTTGCAGTAACAAACACCTAGCAATGTAGGAATGCCTTGGAGCCAGGCAGTGGGTGGAGGCTGGAGGTATTTTGAGGAGCATGATAGAGAAAGTCTGTCAGGCTTTGTTGGTAGACATTGTACTTTAAGAATGCTGCCAGTGAGGGTTCAAAAGGCAATGAGGAACATGGTATTGGAAACTGGAGGAGGGGAGATTCTTTGTTATGGAGTGGCAGAAAACTTTGTGAAATTGTTTCCTGCAGTTAGATAGAAAACAGAAGTTGTAAGTGATGGACACGGTTATATAGTTAAGGAGGTTTCCAAGCAACACATTCAAGGTGCTGGCTGGATTCTTCTTGCTGCTTATAACGAAATGCAAGAGGAGAGAGATAAATTTGTATATTCAGTCTCTCAGAAGAATAGAGTGTATTAATTTTCTGTGACTGCTGTAACAAATTACCACAAACATTCCTGCCTCTTCCAGCTTCTGGTGGCTGCCAGCATTCCTTAGCGTGTGGCTGCTTCACTCCAATCTCTGCCTCCTTCTCTGTGGTCAGATCTCCTGCTTCCATTTTATAAGGACACTTGTGATTGTGTTTAGGACCCACTCACATAACCCAGGAGCTCTGGTGGTGCAGTGGTTAAGTGTTTGGTTGCTAAGCAGTTTGAATTCACCAGCCACTCCATGGAAGCCCTGTGGGGCAGATCTACTCTGTCCTATAAGTTTGCTATGAGTTGGAATCGACTCAATGGGAACGGGTGGTGATGAGCTACGGTATGTAAAATCCAGCTTCCCCTGCTCTTCCCTGGACACGTTCCCAGAGTTGGTGGGAGAGCATATTTTACATAGGAAACAAATTGCATTATTTTGCATTTAAAATGGATAACAGAGTTGGTGAATTTCCTTTGGCTAAGGTGTTTTGTTTTGTTGCTGTTGTTATTGTTAATTTTCATTTTCCTTGGCTTCACTCTAACTTTACATGGTGTGTTTTCTCTTCTTTATGGCAACTTCGATCAAAATAATATGGTGAGATATTGAAACATTATTAACCCTAACTTGCTCAGGTTTTTTCTGGCCTTGGAGATTGAAGCTTGGTGCAAATGACTGCAGGTTTTCCAAATCGACATCCCAATGTTGGTCCTTAAACTCTATTTTTAGCATTAGAAGCTAGTCTCTCCTCAATGTAGTTTAAAGTGTTGTTTTTAATTTGAAAAAAGGCTACAGATGGCTTGGAATCTCTCCAGTTCAGTATCTTGTTACTGTATCCTATACATCCGTCTAAAGTAGATGGGCATGGTTTTGCAGATGTGTTTCAGAGAATTGAGGGGATTGAGTTTGGGATCCTCTAGTGGAATGCCATTTAGTTGATTGTCTGGTATTAGAACATTTGGGAGGGAGGAATAGTGTGGTGATTATAATCTCAGTATTATGGATTGCCCTAATATGTTGATATCCTAACTCCTACACGAGTGAATGTAACCTTGTTTGGGGAAATAGAGTTTTTCTTTGCAGATGTTATCAGTTAAATTAACAAAGTCATATGGAAGTAAGGTGGGTCCTAACCCTAATCCCCTTGGAGTGGCATTTTATAAAAGAGAAGAACAGACAGGGAAACAGAGTCACACACAGGGGAAGACAGCATGTGAGGATCCATCTACAAGCCCAGGAACACCAACGAACGCTCGGGGCTGCTGGAAGCTAGACGGGACAAGGAAGGATCTTTCCCTAGAGCTGCAGAGAGAGAGAGAGCATAGTTTTGCCAACACCCTGAATTTGGACTTACAGCCTCCAGAACTGGGAGAAAATAAATTTAAAGCTGCCCAATTTATGGTATTTTTGTTAGTGACAGCCCTAGCGCATGAAGACACTGGACCTCTGCAATTTAGACATATACCTAGTTACTCACAAGTTTCTTAGAGGCTCAAGTTCCTAAGAAGAAGGTGGATAATAATGGTGCTTACTCATGGATGAGGATAATTCATGTAAAATGGTCAGCACTCTACCTGGCACATAGTAAGAGCTCAATAAATATTAGCCATTATTATTATTATTATTATTGAAAAGTATTGGGATCTTGCACTTTTCAAAATTATTTTCACTTTCTGTGGCTTACGCCATAACAGTAAGAATTAAATTGTAGAAAGAATGGAAGGAACCATGGGGATTACTTGACAGATGAAGACATTAAGGCCTGGAGAGATAAGGTGGCTTTCCTAAGGTTATAAACTAATAACAAATTATCACAAACTTGGTGGCTTAAAACAATGCACATTTATTCTCTCACAGCTCTGGAGGTCCGAAGTCTGAAGTCAGCTTCACGGGGCTGGAATCTGGGTGTCCGCAGGGCTGCGCTCTTCTGGAAGCTCTAGGGGAGAATCCATTCCTTGCCTCTTTCAGCGTTTGGTGGCTGCTAGCATTCCTTGGCTTGTGGCTGCATCACTCCAATCTCTGCCTCCATGGTCACATTGCCTCCATCTCTCCTGTCTTCAAGTCTTCCTCTGCCTCTCTCTAATGGATTGAATTGTGTCCCCACAAAAGTCATGTGGAAGTCCTAAGCTCTGGACCTGCATATATGGCCCTGTTTAGAAATAGGGGCTTTCTTTAGTAATGTTAATGAGGTAACTCTGGAGTAGGTGGGTCCTAAACCTAATTCTTTCTAAGTGGTGTCTTGCAAAAAAAAGCAGAATAGACATAGACACACACAGGAGAAAGAGGCCATGTGAGGAACCATCTATAAGCCAAGGAACGCCAAGGAACGCCCAGAGCTACCACAAGGAGGGACACTCCCCTAGAGCCGATGCCCTGATTTGGACTTCTAGCTCCAAAACTGTGAGACTATAAATTCTTGTTCTTTAAAGCTGCTCCCTGATGGTATTCTTTGTTACAGCAGCACTAGGAAACGAAGACATTTTCTGTTATAAGGACACTTGTGATGGTGGTTAGGGCCAATCCAGATAATCCAGGATAATCTCCTCATCTCAAGAGCCTTAACTTAATCACATCTGCGAAAACTTTACATATGTGGTAATATTCACAGGTTCCAGGGATTAGGAAGTAAACATGTCTTTGGAAGCCATTATCAGCCTACCACAATGTTCTTAAACCTACATTGGTGGTTCTCAAATTGTGGCCCCTGTACCAGCAGCATCAGCTTGTTAGAAATGCACATTCTTAATTGGCAGCCCCATATATCTACTCAATCAGAAATTCTGGGGGTGGGACCCAGGAAGCTGTGTTTTAATAAGCCCTCCAGGTGATTCTGATGCATGCTTAAGTTTGATAGCCAGATCTTAAACTAGTGTTCTTTTCTTAGTACCATGGTGCCTGGTCTGAAAAAAGCCAGGACCATGGAGTCAACACTGACTCATGGCGCCCCAATGTGTGTCAGAGTAGAACTGTGCTCCACAGACTTTTCAATGGCTGATTTTTCCAAAGTATGTCACCAGGCCTTTCTTTCGAGGTGCCTCTGGGTGAACTGGAACCTCCAACTTTTCGATTAGCAACCAAGCACATTAACCATTTGTACTACCCAGGGACTTTGCCTGGTCTAAAGTACTCTTTTACAAATATTTTCCTTTAGAGTTCATTCAGTGATTCCCGGATACCTTCATAACTTGGTCTCCACTTCCACGTCATCTCTGATGGATGGGTAAATGCCTGGAATGTTTTGTTTTAAAGAAACACTACCTTGATTGATTAGCAAGGTCTGTCATGGGAGGGAGAAGCGGTGCTATGGGCTTGTCATCCCTACTTAGCCTTTAGTTCTCTGCCATAATTTGTGATTTTAAAAAAAACCACACACCACATTTTCTTTATGACTATGTTATGAAGGGAGACACTTAAATTGTCCTTGGTTTGTACTATTTTGTATTGTGTTTGCAACCTTTGTCATGTTAGGAGAGATCTTATTTTGTATTAACCACAAATACCTGCATGAGTAAAGCAAAGCAAAGCATAGCAAAGCAAAGCAAAACAACAACAGAAAGGACTTACTCCTTTTTTTTTCAGGTCATAGCTACAAATGGCTCTGTATTGATGGACTGCTCTTTATTTTTATTTGGTAGATAGACCTGAGGGCCTGGACGGGAATTTATTCCCCTCCCTGGAAGCTACCCCTGGGCCCTAGTCCACACCCACAGAGGACTCTGTGGTTACTTTTCATAAGCTGCCATAATTTTCAAAGCCCAAAGGGCTCATAATCAGATTTGGGAAAGCTGCTCTATTTGTAAGCATCTGAGGCTGGCTTTCACTGAGGTTTTTTTCCCTGAAGGGAACAATGAGTGACAGCAAAAGACATCCTTTTTTTCCCACTTGGGGATAATCCTTTGTTTAGCAGGTCTTTATTGTTGCAGAGGAAGTTTACTTAGCTTCTGATCCCATCAGCCAATTCAGTAACAACCCCAACTACCCCCACCGACCCCAACACCTCCCCACAATCAAAAGCCCACTTCTGAGAAGGAGCGGAATCCTAGGGAAACACTTTGGTGCAAATTTATATTTTTTAGGCAGATCGCTTTCTCTTCGGAGTACTTAGGTGGCTCAAATGGTAAAGGACTCACTGCTATTCTAGTCCACCCGCAGACTCCTTGGGAGAAAGGCTTGGTGTTCTATTTCTGAAAAATCAGCCATTAAAAACCCTATGGAGCACAAGTCTGCTCTGATACACATGGGATAGCCATGAGTCAGAATAGACTCTAAGGCAACTTTTTTTTTCTCTCTTCAGGCTTGTGTATTTCATCTTTCCACCTATAATCTCATACCACACAAATGTGAACTGTTTTTAGCTTGAGCTGTAGCAAAAGGCATCTTTCTGCAAAGGTAATTCCTTTGTCCTCAAGATGGGAGAGACTCTGAACTGCTGTATTTTTACCACCACCTCTCTGCCTCAAGAAAAGTCCGAACGTCTAAAACGTGATTCTAAATCACATAAAGTTCTTAATATTAATCAAGTGAGTCTTCAATAAGGTTTCTTTGCTAAATTCCTTCACTTTTCATAAAACCAAAATACCAAACCACTTGCTGTCCGACTCATGGTGACTATATGTGTGTCAGAATAGAATTGCGTCTGTAGGATTTTCAATGACTGGTTTTCTGAAAGTAGATTACCAGGACTTTCTTTCAAAGACTGTTTGGATGGATTCAAAACCACCAACTTTTTGGTTAGCAGCTGAGTTGGGTTAACTTTTTGTGCCACCTAAGGACACACTTTTCATAGAGTGGATTTATTTAGGCTTCTTCAAGGAAATTTTTCATTTTCATTTTTCCGATCTCCCCGCAGCCTCTCCAACATTTGTTATTTCCAGTTTTTTTTGATTTGTGCCAGTAATGCCAGGGTGAGATGGTATCTCATTGTGGTGTTGATTTGCATTTCTCTAATGGCTAGTTAGAGAAATTATTTCCTCATGTGTCTCTTGGCTGCTTGAATGTCTTCTTTGATGAATTGTCTGTTCATTTCCTTTGCCCATTTTTTGATTGCATTATTTGTCTTTTTGTTAGAGGTGTTGGATTTTCTTGTAGATTTTAGAGATTAGAACTTTGTCTGACTTGTAATGTCCAAAAATTTTTTCCCACTCTCTAGGTTGTCTTTTTACTCTTTTGGTGAAATCTTTTGACAGGTACAGGTGTTTAATTTTTAGAAGATCCCAGTTATCTAGCTTATCTTCTGGAGTTTTTGTGTTGTTGGTTATGGTTTGTAGCCTGTTAATGCCGTGTATTAGGGCCTCTAGCACTGATCCTATTTTTCCTTCTATGAACTTTATAGTTTGTGGCTTTATATTTAGGTCTTTGATCCATTTTGAATTAATTTTTGTATATGGTGTGAGGTATGGGCCCTGTTTCATTTTTTTGCAGATGGACATCCAGTTTTGTCAGCACCGTTTGTTAAAAAGACTGCTCTCCATTTGATGGGCTTTGGACCGTTGTGGAAGATCAGGTGACCATAGGTGAATGGATTTTTATTTGGGTTCTCAATTCTGTTCCACTGGTCAATGTATCTGTCATTGTACCAGTACCAGGCTGTTTGACTACCGTAGCTGTATAGTAGGTTCTGAGGTCAGGTAGGGGACTTCTCCTACTTTATTCTTCTTCTTCAATAGTGTTTTACTTATCTGGGGCTTCTTCCCTTTCCACATAAAGTTAATGATTAGTTTTGCCATCTCTTTAAAGAATGTTGTTGGTATTTGGATTGGGATTGCATTGTATTTGTAAATTGCTTTGGGTAGAATTGTCATTTTCACAATGTTGAGTCTACCTATCCATGAGCATTGTATGTATTTCCATTTATGTAGATCCCTTTGGGTTTCTTGCAGTAGTGTTTTGCAGTTTTCTTTGTATAGGTCTTTACATCCCTGGTTAGATTTATTTCTAAGTATTTTATTTTTTTAGGGACTATTATAAATGGTATTGCTTTCCTGATTTCCTTTTCATTGTTCTCTTTATTGGTTTATAGGAATCCAACTGATTTTTGTACGTTTATCTTGTATCCTGCTACTCTGCTGAATCTCTCTATTAGTTCCAGTAGTTTTCTTGCCGAGTCTTTAGGGTTTTCTATGTATCGTATTATATCATCCACAAACAGGGACAGTTTAACTTCTTCATTACCAATTTGGATGCCCTTTGTTTTTTTTCTTGCCTTATTGGTCTAGCTAGGACTTCCAGCACAATGTTAAACAGGGGTGGTGATAAAGGGCATTCTTATCTTGTTCCTGTTCTTAAGGGGAATGTATTCAGCCTCTCTGCATTGAGAATGATGTTGACCATTGGTTTTGCATAGATGCCCTTTATTATGTTGAGAAATTTCCCTTCTATACTGATTTTGCTGAGAGTTCTTATCAGGAATGGGTGTTGGACTTTGTCGATTGCCTTTTCTGCGTCAATTGAGAAGATAATGAGATTCTCTTCTTTCCTTTTATTTATGTGGTGGATTACGTTGATTGATTTTCTAATGCTGAACCATCCTTGCATACCTGGTATGAATCCTACTTGGTTGTGGTGTATTATTTTTTTGATATGATGCTGAGTTCTATTGGCTAGAATTTTGTTGATAATTTTTACATCTATATTCATGAGAGATATTGGTCTGTAATTTTCTTTTTTTGTGGCTTCTTTGCTTGGTTATGGTATCAGGGTTATGCTGGCTTCACAGAATGAATCTGGAAGTGTTGCTTCCATTTCTATGTTCTGAAATAGTTTGAGTAGTACTGGTATAAGTTCTTCTCTGAATGTTTGGTAGAATTCTCCAGTGAAGCCATCTGGGACAGGACTTTTTTTGTTGGGAGTTTTTTAATTACCTCTTCAATCTCTTCTCTTGTTATAGGTCTGTTCAGATTTTCAACATCACTTTGTGTTAGTTTGGGTAGATGGTGTGTGTCTTAGTCATCTCTTGTTACTCTAACAGAAATACCACAGGTGGATGGCTTTAACAAAGAGAAGTTTATTCTCTCACAGTCCAGTAGTAGGCTACAAGTCCAAATTCAGGGCATCAGCTCCAGGAGAAGGCTTTCTCTCTCTATCGGCTCTGGAGAAAGGTCCTTTTGATGCATCAGTCTTCCCTTGGTCTGGGAGCATCTCAGCACAGGGACCTCAGGTCCAAAGGATGCGCTCTACTCCTGGCACTGCTTTCTTGGTGGTATGAGGTTCCCACATGTCTCTGCTCGCTTCTCTCTTTTATATCTAAAAAGAGATTGGATTAAGACACTATCTAATCTTAAAACTCATCAGTATAACCTCATCATAGTGATAGAGTTTACAACACATAAGGAAATCACATCAGATTTACAAAATGTACACAATCATACAATACTGGGAATCATGACCCAGCCAAGTTGACAGATATTTTTGGGGGCCACAATTCAATCCCTGACAGTGTGTTTCTAGAAATTAGTCCATTTCCTCTGGGTTTTCAAATTTGTTGGAGTATAGTTTTTCATAATACTCTGTTATGATCCTTTTAGTTCAATTGGGTCTGTTGTAATGTCCCCCATTTCATTTCTTATTTGGTTATTTGTGTCCTCTCCTGTTTTTCTTTTGTCAGTCTGGCCAGTGGTGTGTTGATTTTGTTGATCCTTTCAAAGAACCAACTTTTGGTTTTGTTGATTCTTTCTGTTGCTTTTCTATTCTCTATTTCATTTATTTCTGCTTTGATCTGTATTATTTCAGATGGGCTTTTTTTGCTGTTTTCTTTCTATTTGTTCGAGTTCTGTAGTTAATGTTTTGATTTTTGTCCCTTTCTTCTTTTTATGTGTGCATCTATTGCTATAAATTGTCCTCTGAGGACTGCCTTTGCTGTGTCCCAAAGGTTTTGGTATGATGTGTTTTCATTCTCGTTTGATTCCAGGAATTTTTTGATTCCATCTCTGATTTCTTCTATTACCCAGTGGTTTGTAAACAGGGTGTTATTCAGTTTCCATGTAATTGATTTTTTTTCCTTGCTCTTCCTGTTGTAATTTCTACCTTGATGGCATTGTGGTCAGAGAAGATACTTTGTATTATATCAAAGTTTTGGATTTTGTTGAGGGTTGCTCTGTGACCTAAGATGTAGTCTATTCTAGAGAACGTTCCATGTGTGTTGGAAAAGAGTGTGTACTTTGCAGCTGTTGGGTGGAGTGTTCTATATATGTCTATGAGGTCAAGTTGGCTGATTGTGCCCTTAGGTCTTCTGTATCTTTGTTGAGTTTCTTTTTAGATGTTTTGTCCTTTACTGAGAGTAGTGTGTTGAAGTCTCCTACTATTATAGTGGAACTGTCAATTTCTCTTTTCAGTGTTGTTAGAGTTTGTTTTATGTATTTTGGAGCCCTGTCATTGGGTGCATAGGTATTTATTATGGTTACATCTTCATGCTGGATCATCCCTTTAATCATGATAGAGTGCCCTTCTTTGTCTTTTATGGTGGATTTTGTTTTAAAGTCTATTTTGTCTCAGATTAGTATTGCCACTTCTGCTCTTTTTTGCTGGATGTTGGCTTGGTATATTTTTTTCCATCCTTTGATTTTTAATAAATTTATGTCTTTGTTTCTAAGATGTTTCTCTTGTAAACAGCATATTGATGGATCCTGTTTTTTTATCGATTCTGTCACTCTCCGTCTCTTTATGGGTGTATTTATGCCGTTTGCATTCAGTGTAATTATTGATAGGTGTGAGTTTTTTGCTGTCATTTTGTAGTGCTTTTTTTGGTGGTGCTGATGTTTTCTTTGTTCCTCTTACTCTCCTGTGCTGAATTCCTTTTGTTTGTGGATTTTTTTTTCATTTATTTTGTTTTTGTAGGTTTTGTTTTTACTGAGACTTTATGTTTTTCTTCTTTATTTTTATGAGTACATTTGTTAACTTTCTTTGTGGTTACCTTGAAATTTACCCTTATCTTACTAGGTTTGAACCAGTCTATTATTACTTGGTATCGCCTTGCCTTCCTCTCTATTAGAAGGTTCTATACCTACACTGTTTATTCTCTCTTTTTTTGTTCTGATGTTGTCATTTACAGATTAACCTCTCTAGCTCCATATTGTAATTCTTTTGGTTTTGGATAGTCCTTGAGAATTCATTTCCTAGGTTGGTATCTGGCTGGTATGATGTTGCATCTTAGATTCAGTCTGTGGTCTGATGTTGTCTGTTCTCAAATCGAAGAACTCTCTTTAATAATTCTTGTAAGTTTGGTTTGGTTTTTACACAGTCTCTTTATTTCTGTTTACCTGGAAATTCCTAATTTCACCATCATATTTGAACGAGAGTTTTGTAGGATATATTATTCTTGGTTGGCAATTTTTTCCCTTCAAGGTTTTGTATGTCATCCTATTGCCTTCTTGCCTGCATGGTTTCTGCCGAGTAATCAGAGCTTAGTCTTATTGTTTCTCCTCTATAAATGTTTTTTTGTTTTTGTCGAGTTGCTCTCAGGATTCTTTCTTTGTCTTTGGTTTTAGCCAGTGTGATTATGATATGCCTTGGTGATTTTCTTTTGAGGTCTATTCTATATGGGGTTCGTTGAGCTTCTTGGATGGCCAGCTTTTTATCTTTCATAATATTGGGGAAGTTTTCTGTCAAAAGTTCTTCATTGATCCTCCCTGTGTTTTCCATTTTCTCTCCCTGTTCTGGAACCCCAATCACTTGCAAATTTTTGCTTTCGATTGTATATGGGATTGATTATTATAGCAAGCATATTTTTAGACTGAAAGATAGTTTCGTTTTAATTTTGCCCCATTGCCCATTGCCATCAAGTTGATTCCGACTCATAGCACCCCTACAGGACATAGTAGAACTGCCGCATAGTGTTTCCAAGGAGTGGCTGGTGGATTCCAAGTGCTGACATTTTGGTTAGCAGCCAAGCTCTTAACCACTACGCTACCAGGGCTCCAAGTATAAATTTGAGAAGATAGAATTCACCATATTCAGTCATTCATGCAACTCTGTATAAGCTGTGATTGAGGATTATTACTAGATGTTAAAATGTGTTCCATGCTTTCTTTTCTGTCTTGAAATCTAAGTCTCTCCCCAGAGAAAAGTATGACTCACCTGCCCTTGAGGAAAGTATTTTGGCTGTCCTGCTCCCTAACTCACCTGGCAGATGTTTGTGAGGTCATAGGCAAGGCTGAGCCTCTGGGAACATACTCTCCACATAGTGTAATTCTAGATGAGCAAATGTGGTTGCATACTTCATTCTGTCATTGTTTGATGCATTTCTGACTGCAGGAAGGAAACTAGGGAGAAATAATAATAATTTCCTGTACAGGCAATGGAGACTGGATTTGGGGTATAGTCAACAGGTGTGGAGACATCTGTAGCTCTCCAGCAGTGCTTTCTGAACAGTGCTTTATAAACATAATTAATTCCACTTCCAACTGACCTGACTGTATTGATGGAATAGAACCAGATCAGAGGAATAAACTACCAAAAGCAACTAATTTCTTTTGGTGAATTCTATAATCAGAAATCTTTTCTCTTGAGAAACACTTACGGAGTTGACATCTTAAAACAACAAAACAGCTGGATAATTATAATTTTTTAAAAAAATCAATTTCTTAAGTTTTTGAAATTTTTGCTTAAATGTAAGGTGGCAGAGTTTATTCTTTTTATTCTCCAGGCTATCAGAACTTTGGAGAAGAAAACAATAATTTTCCTAACTAGACTACCCTTGAAAAGTCAGACATGATTTATAGCCAGTATCACCAGGGATGTAAGCTTGAAGGTAAGAACAACAAGCAAATCACTGAAGTGTTTTGCTTCACTTTTTTTTTTGTTTTTAAGGAGCTGTTAGGTTGTTTTAACTAAAATATGCTTCCGTAATGAACAGAAACAAAAATGCATTTAATTCCAACCATTAGTTTTCTTTCAAATCTTTTACCCAAAATGTGCAAACTTTGATTTCAACTCTTATATAAAAGGTTTTACATCGCATTTTTGACTTAGTAAGGACCTACAAATGTTTGATTTGAATTACATATATTGAGCAAGACATCTGTGAGTTCTGGTTTTAGCAGAGGACTTGTCTGTCATAATGCTGCTGTGTGGCTTGTTTCGGCCAGTTGTGGCCTTTCCTCTCTCCCGATATACAAATGCTTGCTTTTCAATTACAACTTGATTCATCTCCAGAAAGTTACCAAAATAAACTCACTATTAGTGAGCTCATAGAAAAATATTGTCCAGGTGCTTTAGCAAGCAGGGGTCATGATCTTTAGCCTTCTCACTGACTTATCCTCTCTACAACCCTCAAGAAAGCCTTCTCTAAATGAACCTATAGCCTTTAAGTGTCCTTAGGAATTTGAACAGATTGAAACTGCCTGAAGCCATGGGGTTTACTGAATGGCTTTAAAAAATAGGCATTTCAAAGAGCGAAAAGGAGTGTGCAGAGGAGGGAGGCCTTCTTCAAGATGGCTCAACAGTTTCTCTGTTAACAATAGACAATAGATATATATTTTGGGGCTACTAGATATTCAGGAGTTGGCTTGGCAGCCTAGAAGCAGATGCTCCTAACTTTTAAAAAATTAAGGTGGCGCATCCCTGTAAGTTAAAAAAAAAGTATATATATATGAATGAAAACATGTTTATATATGCATTGCATTGCACTTATTTATAAATCATATACATGTGCTACCAGTTCCCATTAAGTCAATTCCTACTCATGGCCACGACATGTATGTTAGAGTAGAACTATGCTCCATAGGATCTTCTTTCTTTTAAATAATATTTTCTTGCATTTTGGTTGAAGGTTTACATAGCGATTTAGGTTCCCATTCAGCAATCTCTACACAAATTTTTTAGTGACATTGGTTACATTCTTCAGAGTGCATGAACATTCTCAATATTTCCGTTCTGGTTGTTCTGTTTTCAATAATCTAGTTTCCCTGCCCTGTTACAGTCTCATCGTTGTTTTAAAGTAATTGTTGACTGTTTGGTCTCACTTAGGTGATTTTTTTAAATGAACACAGTAGTCACAGTGATACATTTTATTTTGTGAGCCAATGTTATTTAACTAAAGGGTGGCCTCTATCTAGTTTTAGTTCAAGGTGTAAAGAGTTCGTTCCAACTAGTTGCTGTTGAGTTGGTTCTAACTCATAGCAATCCTATATGACAGAGTAGAACCACCTTATATTGTTTCCTAGGTTGTAATATTTATGGAAGCAGATTGTCACAGCTTTCTCCTGCAGAGTGGCTGGTGAGTTCAAACCACTGACCTTTCAGTTAGCAGCCAAGTGCTTAACCACTGTGCCACTAGGGCTCTTGCCATTGTTCTCACAATGCTGTGACATGGCAATAGTCATGCTAAGAGTCTTGAGGAGTCCTCTAGTCTCAACTGGTCCAGTAAGTTTTTTTTTTTTTTTTTTTTTAAGGAATTTAATCTATTCCACATTTTTTCCCAACCTGTCAGGGTCCATCTATTGTGGCCTTGATTAGAACGGTCAGTAGTGGCAACTGGGCACCATCTAGTTCTTCTGATCTCAAAGTGGATGAGGCCATGGTTTGTCAAATAGTCTGAGACTGTTTGCTCTGTAGCCTAGTTTCTTCTCTGAGTCTTTGTTTTCCTTCTTTCTCTTTTACTCTGGATGAGTAGAGACCAATAGTTGTATCTTAGATGGCTGCTTGCAAGTTTGACCCCAGACACTACTCACCAAACTAGGAAGTAGAACATAACTTTATGAACTATATTATGTCAATTGACTGAGATGTCCCACAAGACTATGGTCCTAATCCGTCAAGCCCCGAAAACCAATCCTGCAAGGTGTTTGGTTATGTCTAAGAAGTATTCATAACTGAGCCCCCATGTGCTTTATTGTATATATGAATATACATGCATGCAGTCACATAGATGCATAAACATATACATATGCACACACATATATATATACACACATATACTGTATTTTTACTCAAATAACGTGCACCTTCTACGTTTGTTTGCCAACTTCTCCTCCCCCTGTAAGGTATTTTCGTAAGTGCTGCTGTGCCAATTTTTTTTTTAACATGTTGCTGAAAAAAAATTAGCATAGTGTGCTTAGGAAAATAGCTCACGGTGGGGAGGGCAAGGTTGGAAAACAAACGTAGAAGGTACACATTATTTGCATAAAAATATGATATATTCACATATACATACCTACACACATATATGTCTACATGTCTACACGTATACTCACACATATATTTTTTTGGTTGTTGTTGCTGTTGTTTCAAGATCAAACTGCCAACTTTTTGGTGAGCAGCCAAGCTGTTAACCACTGCACCAGCAGGGCTCCATATATGCCATAGCAATTGCCAAAATGTCCTTATTTCTTGTGTAGATTTTAGTGACATCATTTATGAAGCTTACCATAGTTTATCAAGCTGTGGACACTTCACCCTCATTCGATGTTACCTTTCCCATCACCAAAAATAACAAGTGTCTAGGGTTGCTATGAGTCGGAATCGAATCTAACGGCAACAGGTTTGTTTGTTTGTTTGTTTTTGTTTTACTATCTAGAAAGTGAATCTCCCTCCCAACCTCATACCTGGTAACCACTAATGAACATTAGTTTCTGTATATTTGCCTGTTCGTGCCATTTTGTAAAAGTGAGAACATACAATATTTGGTCTTTTGTAATTGCCTCATTTTGCCCGACGTAATATCCTCCATGTTTATCTACCTTCCCAGATGTTTCGGGAACTCATTTTCATCTATCACTAAGTAGTATTCCATTGTATGTACCTACCACATTTTACTTATCCATTCATCCATGCATTGATGGGCACTTAGGCTGTTTCCAGCTTTTTGCTATTGTGAATAATGCTTTGATGAACATTGTGTGCATAAGTCTGTTCATGTCACTTCTATAGGTTTTATTATATCCGTAGTCCATAGGGTTTTTAATGACTGATTTTTTGAAAGTGGATTGCCAGGCCTTTCTTCCCAGGCACCCCTATGTAGGCTCAAATCTCCCTTTTGGTTAACAGCTGAGCATGTTAACTGTTTGTACCACTCAGAGACTCCTGTACATGTCTTATTTACCAATACATAATGTACATTAAAGCACATACAGAAATAATACAAAATTTAAAAGAATGAAGTAAAGAATAAAAGTAATATTTTCTAATTTTAATATTAGAAGTTCTAATATTTTCTTATTACATGCAATTGTTCACCACTGGAGTATCCTCATCCTCCTTTGGGGTCCACTGCTCTGGAGAACACAGGGAAATATATGGCCCTTGAATACACCCAGTCTATCCAGGGAGCATAAACTAACCCTCTGCATGTGGAGTTGAAGAAACATTGGACCAACAGTTGGTTCACAGGGATCTTGATCTGGCAGTGCCACTGAGCAACCTGGAGCTACCACTTCATTTCTTTTGTAGTCCATCTTCTCCAACGAAAACAGAACTTACCTTGTTCACTCTGGGGTCCCTTGAAACCCAGACATAGTGTGTTTTGGGAGAGATGAATTCTGTGGCCCCTGGGTTAGATGCGTAAGGCTTGGGGAAGCTGAAGAAGGTGCTGTGGAGAAGTTCTTGCAAATGAGTGGGATTCAGATAACCTGAGAAGATGAAGGAGGGGGTTCCTGACTGCAGTGGAGGCAGCTCCAACGAAGGGCTGACTCAGGAATGAGGGTAGCAAGTATGGGAAACCAGGAAGCACTTCTGCTTGGACCAGAAAAGTTGGGGACTGGTGGGAAATATCTCTGGGTAGGTAAACAAGGGGTGCTCAAATCTAGAGCCTAAAAAGTGAAACAGAGAAGTTCAGCTTGATGCTTTAGATGGAAGTAAGTCACTTTAGTAATAAGATAATTGTAATTTTTAAAGTATGTCAAACTACTTTTTTGTTTTGTTTGTAATACTGTGATAGCTTGCATGTTGCTATGATGCTGGAAGCTATGCCACTGGTATTTCAAATACCAGTATGGTCACCCATGGTGGACAGGTGTCAGCAGAGCTTCCAAAATAAGACAGACTAGGAAGAAAGCCCTAGTAATCTATCCCCCGCCCCCTGCAAAAAAGCCAGTAAAAACCTTATGGATCACAGCAGAATATTGTTCAATATAGTACTGGAAGATGAGCCCCCTAGGTTGGAGGGTACTCAAAATACACAGTGGCCACAACAATGGACTGAAGCATACCAAGGATTGTGAAGATGGTACAGAACTGAGCAGTGTTTTGTTCTGTTGTACGGGGCTTCCATGAGTCAGAGCTGAACTGACAGCAAACTAACAACAATTTTTAATGAAAACTCATGTGGTAATGAATTGAAAGGAAAACAAATCTGGAAGCAAGGTAGTGGTAGGGAAGGCTGGTGCATTCATTTACTCATTCAGTCAATCTTCCAATCACTGAGCATATGGTTAGGTTATGGTGTGCTTAATATATGTCAGGCAAACAGGTGAGAACAATAGTCCTATCCTTTCCATCACAGAGCTTTCAAAATCAAGCGAGATATACTAAATGAACATTGATTGATATGATATTTAATTCAATCAATTTAATTGATATTTAATTTAAAAGTGTGATAAACAGTATACAAATGAAGAAATTGTGCATAAGGACAAGAATAAATTTGTGACTTATTTCATGGGAAGAAAAGGGGAAAGTTAATTTAAGAGAAACATCAAAGGACTAATAACATGGTTTCCAAGGCAGATTAGGAATAAAAGTTGAACTGGAACAGTCAAAATGACTCCAGTGTATCTCGCTTGGTAGGAAAATGTTCTGTTGAATTCTCTACTTCCGGTTTTGCTGATTTTTATCCTTGGGTGTCATTTGTCATGTTCTTCTAGCCCCTGTATTTCCCCACAAACTGTTAGTTTAATCTGGAAGCTTGAATAGATTCAGGTTCAATTTTCTGGCTAGACTATATCATGGGGTGGGACTCTGTACTTCCCATTGCCTCACTTCTTGGAGTTATCTACTCCTTGACTGTCTTTTTGTGATGTTAATGTTGATCAGTGGCTTTAGGTGTTGTCATTCTGATTAATCCATTATGAAGTTTTCAACAGTCTTCCACCTAATGATTTTAGCAGCTACTGATGATTAGAATCCCTGTTGTTGTTGTGTGCCATCCAGTTGATTCTGACTCATAGCGGCCCTATATGACAGAATAGAACTGCCCCATAGGGTTTTCTAGGCTAAAATCGTCACTGGAGCTGCTTGTCAGGTCTTTTTTCCCTCAAAGTGACTGGTGGGTTTGAACTGCCTACCTTTCGGTTAGCAGCTGAGTAACCATTGTGCCATCAAGGCTTCTTATTAGAGTCTCTGGGTGGTACAAATGGTTAACGTGATTGATTGCAAACTAAAAGGTTGGAGGTTGCAGTCCACCCAGTGGTACCTTGGAAGAAAGGGCTGGTGATCTACTTGCAAAAAATCAGCCATTGAAAACTCTATGGAGCACAGTTCTACTTTGACACACATGAGGTCACCAAGAGTCAGAAGTAATGTGATGGCAACTGGTTGGGATGATAATTAAGGACTGTCAAATGGCAATTTTCCAATTCTGTGATTCCTTTTTAAATGGATTGGCTAGAATTCCCTCATCAACTATTTGACTGTATTGAAAAACAGTTTGAAGAAAGAAGGCTGTATAAATGCTTGATCCTTTTCCTTTATTTACAAATTTTCAGAATAATGAGTTGCTTCCCTAACATCCTCCAAAGGTGATCAATGAGTTTTGTTTAGTGCTTTCAGTATAATTATGAATTTATGAATTTTTAACAATTTTTAACACAATCCACTGCAGTAATTATTATTTATTTTTCATTATAAGCCTTTTTATTATTATTTGATTTTTTTTCTTTTATTGTACTTTAGATGAAGGTTTGCAGAACAGTTTCTCGTTAAACAGTTAGTACACATATTGTTTTATGACAATGGTTAACAACCCCACAACATGTCAACACTCTCCCCTCTCAACCTTGGGTTCCCTATTACCAGCTTTTCTGTCCCCTCCTGCCTTCCAGTCCCTGTCACTGGACTGTTGTGCCCCATTAGTATCGTTTTATTTCATGGGGCTGTCTAATCTTTGGCTGAACGGTGAACATCAGGAGTGACTTCATTACTGAGCTAAAAGAGTGTCCGGGGGCCATACTCTTGGGGTTTCACCAGTCTCTGTCAGGCCAGTAAGTCTGGTCTTTTTTTGTGAGTTACAATTTTGCTCTGCAATTTTCTCCAGCTCTGTCCAGGACCACCTGTTGTGATCCTGGTCAGGGCAGTCAGGGGTGGTAGCCGGGCACCATCTAGTTGTACTGGACTCAGTCTGGTGGAGGCTGTGGTAGCTGTGGTCCATT
The DNA here is from genome assembly GCF_000243295.1 of Trichechus manatus latirostris. Taxonomy (NCBI): domain Eukaryota; kingdom Metazoa; phylum Chordata; class Mammalia; order Sirenia; family Trichechidae; genus Trichechus; species Trichechus manatus. The sequence goes on from NW_004444018.1 coordinate 7,163,264, forward strand.
AGTCCTTTGGACTTATCTTTTCTTTGTAGCTTGTTTTCTTCATTCTCGCTTGCTCCCAAAGGGGTGAGACCAGTGGAGTATCTTAGATGGCTGCTTACAGGCTTTTAAGACCCCAGACACTTCTCACCGAGGTAGAATGTAGAACATTTTTTTTAAAAACTGTGTTATGCCAATTGAGCTAAATGTTCCTCGAGACCATGGTCCCCACAGCCCTCTGTCCAGCAGTTGAGTCCCTCAGGGAGTTTGGAAGTGTCTATGGAGCTTCCATGACCTTTCCTTGTACAAGATGTGCTGGCTTCCCCAGAATTGTGTACTGTCTTACCCTTCACCAGAGTTATCGTTTATCTATTGTCTATTCAGTATTTCCCTCTCCCACCCCTCCCATTCCTCATAAGCAACAGAGATTGTTTCTTTTTGTGTGTAAACTTTTTCATGAGTTTTTATAGTAGAGTATTTATCCTTTTGTGATTGACTTATTTCACTCAGCATCATGTCCTCCAGTTTCATCCATGTTATGAGATGCTTCACAGATTCATCATTGTTCTCTATTGTTGCATTGTACTCCATTGTGTGTATGTACCATAGTTTGTTTATCCATTCATCTGTTGATGGGAATCTAGGTTGTTTCCATCATTTTGCTATTGTGAACAATGCTGCCATGAACATGGGTGTGCATATGTCTATTCCTGTGATGGCTCTTATTTCTCTAGGATATATTCCTAAGAGTGGGATTGCAGGATTGTATGGTATTCCTATTTCTAGCTTTCTAAGGAAGCACCATATCATTTTCCAAAATGGTTGTATCATTTTGCATTCCCACCAGCAGCGCATAAGAGTCCCGATCTACCTGCAGCCTCTCCAACATTTGTTATTTCTAGTTTTTTTGATTCGTCTCAGTAATGCCAGGTGAGATGGTATCTCACTGTGGTTTTAATTTGCATTTCTCTAATAGCTAGTGATCGTGAGCATTTCCTCATGTGTCTGTTGGCCACTTGAATGTCTTCTTTGGTGAAGTGTCTGTTCATTTCCTTTGCCCAGTTAATTGGATTATTTGTCTTTTTGTTGTAGAGGTGTTGGATTTTCTTGTAAATTTTAGAGATTAGACCTTTATTTAACTTGTAATATCCAAAAAATTTTTCCCAGTCTTTAGGTTCTCTTTTTACTCTTTTGGTGAAGTCTTTTGATGAGCATAAATGTTTAATTTTTAGAAGATCCCAGTTATCTAGCTTATCTTCGGAAATTTGTGTGTTGTTGGTTATGGTTTGTATCCTGTTAATGCCATGTATTATGGCCTCTAGCATTGATCCTATTTTTTCTTCTATGAACGTTATAGTTTTTGGCTTTATATTCAGGTCTTTGATACATTTTGAATTAGTTTTTGTATATGGTGTGACGTATGGGTCCTCTTTTCATTTTTTGCAGATGGACATCCAGTTTTGCCAGCATCATTTATTTAAAAGACTGTCTTTTCCCCATCTGATGGACTTCGGGCCCTTGTCGAAGATCAGGTGACTGTAGGTGGGTGGATTTACATCTGAGTTCTCAATTCTGTTCCATTGGTCAATGTTATCTGTCGTTGTACCATTACCAGGCTGTTTTGACTACTGTAGCTGTATAGTAGGTTCTGAGGTCAGATAGTGTGAGTCCTCCTACTTTATTCCTCTTCTTCAATTGTGCTTTACTTATCCATGGCTTCCTCTCTTTCCATGTAAAGGGAATGATTAGTTTTTCCAGCTCTTTAAAGAATGTTGTTGGTATTTGGATGTAGATTGCATTGTATTTGTAAATTGCTTTGGGTAGAATGGTCATTTTCACAATGTTAAGTCTACCTGTCCATGAACATGGTATGTTTTTCCACTTATGTAGATCCCTTTGGGTTTCTTTCAGTAGTGTTTTGTAGTTTTCTTTGTATATGTCTTTTACATCCTTGGTTAGATTTATTTCTAAGTATTTTATTTTTTTAGGGACTATTATAAATGGTATTGTTTTCCTGATTTCCTTTTCATTGTTCTCTTTATTGGTGTATAGGAATCCAACTGATTTTTGTATGTTTATCTTGTATCCTGCTACTCTGCTGAATCTTTCTATTAGTTCCAGTAGT
>NW_004444018.1:7167535-7216826 GCF_000243295.1 Trichechus manatus latirostris
TTACCTTGAAATTTACCCTTATCTTCCTAGGTTTGAACCAGTCTATTATTACTTGGTATCGCCTTGCCTTCCTCTCCATTAGAAGGCTCTATACCTACACCATTTGTTCCCTCTTTTATTGTTCTGATGTTGTTGTCATTTACAGATTAACTGCTGTAATTCTTTTGATTTCAAATAGTCCTTGAGAATTCATTTCCTAGGTTGGTATCTGGCCGGTATGTTCTTCTGTCCTAGATTCAGCCTGTGGTCTGATGTTGTTTGTTCTCAGAAAGAATGACTCCCTTTAATAATTCTTGTAAGGTTGGTTTGGTTTTTACATTGTCCCTTAATTTCTGTTCATCTAGAAATGTCCTAATTTCACCATCATATTCAAATGAGAGTTTTGCAGGATATATTATTCTTGGCTGGCAATTTCTTTCTTTCAGAGTTTTATATATGTCATCCCATTGTCTTCTTGCTTGCATGGCTTCTGCCAAATAATCCAAGCTTAGTCTTATTGTTTGTCCTCTCTATGTGACTTTTTGTTTTTCTTGAGCTGTTGTCAGGTTTTTTGTTTGTCTTTGGTTTTAGTGAGCGTGATTATGATATGCCTTGGTGATTTTGTTTTGGGGTTTATCCTATATGGGGTTCGTTGAGCTTCTTGGATGGTCAGCTTTTCATCTTTAATGGTACTGGGGTAGTTTTCTGTCAGACGTTCTTCAATGATCCTCTCCACGTTTTCTGTTTTGTCCCCCTGTTCTGGAAATCCAATCAGTTGCAATTTTTTGCTTTTGATTGGATCCCACATACTTCTCAGGTTTTCTTCATTTTTGTTCGTTCTTTTTTCTGATTTTTCCTAGAGTTGTATCCAAGTGTTTATCTTCAATTTTGGTGATCGTGTCTTCCATCATTTCAAACCTGTTCCACAGCCCTTCTATGACACTACCTATTTCTGAAATCTTTTTCTTTATCTTTTGCATTTCTAATTGTTGTTTTTGTATGATTTCTAGTTGTGAATTTATTTTAGCATTTTTTTCCTGTATTATTTTCCTGAATTCTTCCATTTTTTGGTCTGTATTTTCTGTGAATTTGTCTGCCTTTTCCATGAATTTGTCTATTTTTTCCTCATTTGTGTCTAGTTTTTGCTTCAAGTCTTGGATAGCTCTAAATATTAGAGATTTGAATTCCCTATCAGGTAGTTCTAGTTCCTTTTCTTCTACTGGAAAGTCATCTGGTGTTTTATATTGGACGCCTACTGGAACTATCCTGTCCTATTTTTGTATATGTTTTGATATTGTCTGCTGTCTTTGGGACATTTAGTAGTTAGTTTCCTCTTTTATTGATTGTAGATTTGGTTTTTTTTTCCTGCTTTTTTGTTTTATTTGGTTATGTCTGAGCTGGCGGGCTGTGCTTTCTTTGTTCTTTGCTCGTCTGTGGGCAGGATACTTTTTGCCTCCTTCTCCAATGGGCAGTGTCAGTCACTCAGGTATGGTACAGCAGGGTAGGTCCAGCTGAAGGGAAGTTGCTGGGATAGGTTGTATGTGGCACGTACTAGGGCCAACAGGCCAGGTTGGGAATGAGTGCAGGGCAGGTTTTGGTAGGCTGTGCCTGTGCTGCTTGGGAGTGTGATGTTCAGCACATGGTGCAGGTAGGCAGGAAGGAGGGGGGAGATTGTGATGTGTGGAGCTAAGATGGGTATGGGAAAGAGGAGTGAGAGGAGAGAGGAACAGGTGCCAAAAACATGCAAACAAACAACAGAAAAGAGTGCTAAGGGAGCTTGCCATTGGAGTGGAGAGAGAAGACATTGAGAAATGGAGAAAAACAAAAAGAAGAAAAAGTGTGCAAGAAAAAATATATTAAATAAAAATTGGAAAAAATAAACAGTCCTCAGGGATCTCACCAGTGCAGCCGCAAGGACTGAGGAAGTTGCTCCCAGGCAGTGAAGTATAGCCTGGCTAGATGGGGGTAGAGGTGTCACAGAGCATCAGGCATTCAGGAGACAGGAAGAGAAGGTAAGTATAGACAGACGAGAAACTGAGGAAAGAAGAATGACAAAAAGGGAAAAAGAGAGAGAAGAAAACAAAACAAAGAAACAAGAAAAAAGAACTGCTGTCACGAATCCTACTGTGCGTGTGTGCAGAGTTAGGGAGGAGCTTTCAAGCCGTGCAGTACTGCCTGGCTAGAAGGGGCTCCCAAGCTGATAAAAGAAAAAGAAAGCAAACAAACAAATCAAATCAGAACAAACAAACAAACCAAAAAAGCACCGGGTATCCCACTAGCGTGGCAACATGGGTCAGGAAGCAGTTTCACAGTCGAGCGGTGTTTCGAAGACTTTCAGGAAGAAGCAAAGATGGCACACAGAGCCAGGTATTTGAGAGAAAGAAGGGCAAGTGGTAAGAGGAAGGAAGAAATCAAAAGAAGTGGAAAAAAGCAACACCAGCAGCCAACAAATGGCACTCAGGGAGCGGGCCAGTGTGGGTGGGTGGAATCCAAGTGGCACCAGGTTGAAGCTGGTGCTTCCTGGCTTAAAGACTATGGCCACAGGAAGCAGAGGAGGTGGAGTGGGGGTGAAGAAGAGTAGAGGGTGGGAAAGCATATATCGCTGGTTACCGTTTGTTCTGTCTCCTGCTGGAAGCTCTGTGAAGCTGCTTTCTCGTACCCTCTGTTTGCTGATCTCTGATAGGAATCCAAGATACCAGATCCATGCTGGGTTATCTGATAGGGGACATCTGCATGTATGTCACTTCACTCTCTGTTCTTTGTTCCTTATTCCATTCGGTGCTTGGCTGAGTTCTTTATCTCTTCATTTGATGCTTAGGGTTTCAGGATTGATGTTTGTCTCTGTTTGACTTAGTTTTTCAGATCTTTCCTGTGGACGGACGGCATGGTGCTTCTGTCTACAGTGCCATGTTGCCCAAAAGTCCCATTATTATTTTTGATGTTCAAATGATTTCATCTTTGGTCAGTGGAAGTAGCCTCAAGTTGGTTCCTGTTTCCTTTAAAAGAACCCAGTAGTCTTGATAGCTTCCTGGATCTCTGGTGTGATGAGAGGTTCTAGGCTCCTTGTCTTAGTTTCCTAGTGCTGCTGTTAACAGAAATAGCACAAGGGGTGGTTTTAAAGAACAGAAATATACTATCTCACAGTTTTCAAGACTAGAAGTCTAAATTCAGGGCACTGGCTCCAGGGAAAGTCTCTCTCTCTCTGTCAGCTCTGGGGAAAAATCTTTATCTTAGCTTCTCTAGCAAGCCATTTTTTGGAGTTCCTGGGCTTATAGACTGGTCTGCCTCCTTCGTTTTCACTCATGGGTGTTCCCCATGAGTCTGTTTTCTTCTGTGCATAATCTGCTCATTTGTATCACAAACGTCATTGGTTTAAGACACACCCTACACTGGTATGGCCTCACTAATATAATAAAGAAAACCCTGTTTGCAAATGATATTATATCTGCAGGCATGTTGTTGTTAGGTGCTGTGGAGTTGATTTTCAACTCATAGTGACACCGTGTGACAGAGTAGAAGTGTATCATAGGATTTTCTGGGCTGTAATCTTTACAGGGGGCACCCTGGTGGCACAGTGGTTAAGAGCTTGGCTGCTAACCAAAAGATCAGCAGTTCGAATCCACCAGCTGCTTCTTGGAAACCCTATGGGGAAGTTCTACTCTGTCCTATAGGGTTGCTATGACTTGGAATTGACTCAATGGCAACGAGTTTTGTTTTTTTGTTTTTGTTTTTAATCTTTATGGAGCAGATTGCCTGTCTTTCTCTCATGGAGCAGTTGGTTTGGTTCAAACCACCAACATTTTAGTTAGCAGGAGTTAGGATTTACAACACATATTTTTGGGAGACACAATTCCATCTATAACATTCCTCTTGTACATTTCTTGTGCCAGACCTGGAATGAGTCATTTCTCCAAGGAGCCCTCATTCCTATTATGGTATTTAAAAACCACAATCTGGGCACAGCAAACATATTTAATAGAGCTTGATTCTGTCATATTGACAACTTGGTGAGATCAGGGCATACACAAAATCTTCAAAGAAATCCTGTATGTTTGATCTTATTAAACAAACAATGATTTGGCACTTGGCATCGTGGAATCATTTGTAAGTTGGCACTTCCTCTGTAGACTGTCTAATAAAGCTAGTGAAATATGGCTTTAAATGTTGTTACTTATTTTTAAGGCACAAATGAAAATGTCACTCATTTATTACCACCTTGTACATGCTGGGGTACTTACAGGTATGTTGCAAAACTTTTCTCATGGGTAACAGTGAGGAGCGACTTTTTGTAAGAAAGTCTTCATTAAAACTTATGAGCCCCAAATTGCATCATGTGCTGTTGTAGATCATAAAATAATATGCAAATCATTTGGCATGTTGGAGAGTGTCATGTAGGATTTTATCTTAGAAAATTAATAGACAAATACTCAAGTTAGACATGCAGAAACTTGTTTAGTTTATTGCAAGGTAGTCATGGCAAAGCATGCAAATAAGACCTCACAACATTCATTTAGAACTGGAAAATCAGAGTTAACAATTACAATTAAAATGTTACTTCGATGGTTAGGGTCCAGATATTTAGACTTAAGGCTGTTTTACCTTTTACGAGAGGTCTTGGGAGGGAAGCTTGCCCATGGCTTGAACTTGGTGAAGAACCCTCACTCTCAATGAGTGAGCAGAAATTTAGGGTTTATATGTGAATTTGTCACCTTGGTTCAACATGAAAAGGGCCAGTGTGATAACAAAGACTAAAATGTTATGTCTATTTTTCCAGTAGTAAAGATTAGGCAAATGCCGCAGCTTTTCTTCAAGGTTAGATAGAGATTAGGGAGGTTGTTTAGACTTATGTCTCAAGGCTAGTTTACAAAGATTAACATGTTATGTATTCTTTCTTCTTTTAGCACAGCATGTCAGGTCAAAGTCAACTTAATTAAAGGTTGTTTACTACCTTCTTCACATACTTTTACATTTAAGTTCAGAAAATTTCTAAATAACTTTCTTATGCCTCAGGTTTCTATTGACTTACAGTGATTACTTATATGTAAGAGAACATTATAAAGGTCGATATAGTTCTATTTCTAAGTTCATATTATGAGGCTTATACTTAGGTATTTTGAAAATGTGATAGTGACTTACACTTTATGGGATTTGAGATCATTTAGAAACATACAAAATAGAGAAGAGGAATTATGGGTTAGGGAAAATTTTTTCTTCATTTTTCAAAGTATTCCTTAAAAATGTAACCCTTTTCTTTCTCATTAAGAAAATTATACAATTATAGAAACTCTAAAAGAATAGAAAACTCCAAGTGTTTGAAGAATGAAGGATATTGATCCCATTGAGAATAGTGTTATCTGGTTTAAAGAGCAGAAAATACATCTTGTCACTTGCCATTTGCCCTCAAAATAAGGACCATCACTCTTCCATAGCTCTAGGCTTGGGTCACTGACTTTCCCTGGACTGGTGTTCAGAAGAATGTTCTTTCTGAAACTGTTTTGAGAGTGTGATGTGTTTTCTACCACTCAGATGCCATTGTGGCAAAATGATTTGCTGTTCTTCTAGACCAGAAAGTATACTCCCAGGGCTCAGAGTACACCACTGAGAAGAATGGGCCCATGGTAAATTTTTAAAATATTAGCTTAGATCAGCACATCAGTCAGACTTTGGTTAGAAAAGCAAAACCACCATGGATTTATTATAGGGCTTTGACCTTATGCAATTGTGGAAGCTGGTTAACCGTTTTTGTGTCTGATTTGGACCTTGAAGTCCACAAAGCAGATGGTTAGGAAGGGAAGGTGGATGTAAGTGGGGGAAGAGTGAGGTAAGAACAAACTGGAACCCCCAAGCAGGAGCTAGAACCTACGAGGATGGACTGGAATCCGTGTCAGTCTTTCACTACTTGGATGATTGCAAGCAAAGCATACAGCTGGCCCAGGAGCTGGTGAAGATGAAGGAGAATCTGGGGCAGGTGGAGCAGCTGCAGGTCTAGCTGCTGCCCCACATCAATGAGGTGATCCGGCAGACAGGAATGAGCTGTAATAGTACCTGGTATCCCCAAACCGACATTTTGAGGCTAATAATAATATGGCTGCTGCTTCACTTCCACCTTCCCAGTCTTTTCACAAAATTTCTCTTTGTCCAACCCTAATCAGAAACATACAGGGAAGGGAATTCTGGGAAAGACAGTTCAGCCTAGCCCTGGTGACACATAAAAAAGCCACCACACCCTTGTCAACTTGGCCCCTTTATTCACCACTTTAAATCATACTTTACTCCCATAAAGACAACAGACATATACAGTTATGAATCTGCCTAACATTATGTAACTGCTCCTTGTTCAACCCAAAACACACTAGCCCTTTCCCTAAAAGAGAATTGAAAGTCCCTTTTCCATCTTTGGGTGATGTTCACTTCTTTTTTGGTAGCTAAATCAGAATTGCCCAGTGTTATGGACTGAATTGTGTCCCACCAAAAAGTATGTTGAAATTCTAATCCCTGTACCTGTGAATGCGACCTTTTTGGGGAAATAGGGTCTTTCTTAAAAGATATTATCAGTTAAGTCATACTGGAGTAGGGTGGGTCCTAGTACTAATCTCTTCTGAATGATGTCTTATATAAGAGGAGAACAGACTTAGAGAGAGAATTATACAGGGGGAAGACACCATGTGAGGATCTGTCTACAAGCCAAGGAACCTCAAGAAATGCCCCAGGTCTACCAGAAACTGAAAGAGACATGGAAGGATCTTCCCCTGGAGCCTACAAAGAGAGAGATCATAGTCCTGTCAATGCCCTGAATTTGACTTTTAGCCTCCAAAACTGTAGAAAATGAATTTCTGTTCTTTAGAGGCATACACCTTGCGGTATTTTACTAAGGCAGCCCTAGGAAACTAAGACACCCATTGACATCCTAGTGGCGCAGTGGTTAAGCACTCAGCTGCGAACTGAAAGTGTGGTGGTTCAAACACACCACAAGCTCCATGGGAGAAAGATGTAGCACTCTGCTTCCGTAAATATTTACAGCCTTGGAAACCCTATGGAGCAGTTCTATTCTGTCCTACAAAGTTGGTATGAGTTGGAATCAAATGAAGGCAATGGGTTTTGTTTTTTTTATAGGGGCATGGAAAAGGAGAAGAAAGAAAATTTGGTTACTATATACACAGACATTCTTCAAAACAAGAAAGAAATTCACAGTTTTCCACAGGTGGTCACTTGGTGAGAGCTGGTACTTAAACTACCATTTCTGCTTCCCATTCCATATTCTCTTTGCCCTCAACAAGTACCTCAGTTGGTCACGGTTTGTTGCCTGTTGGGGTGACCCAAACCTTCACGCCTGAAGGGGTAAGGCCATTAATCACATTGTGCAACCGTTACCCTTAATTGATGCCAAATTTCCCCTCATTATGAACAGAAACTCACAGCTTCCTAAACAATGGCTGCCCCTCTCCCCTGCCCTTCCACCCCAGTAACCACCGATAAACTTGTTCTCTATATATTTACCTATTCTCGCTATTTCATCTAAGTGAGATCATACAATCTGTGGCCTTTTGTGACTGACTTATTTCACTCAGCATAATGTTTTCAAGGTTCATCCATGTTGTGGCATGTATCAGAACTTCATTTCTCTTTATGGCTGAGTAACAGTCCATTGTATGCATCTATACATACAATACGTTTTGTTTATCCATTCATCTGTTGATGAACACATGGGTTGTTTTCACCTTTTGGCTTATTGTGAACAGTGCTGCAGTGAACAGTGGTGTACACAAACATCTTTTACGACTTGCTCCCAGCCCAGGAAGGTAAGACTCCACACAACATTGTATTGTTGTTATTGTTAGTTGCCGTCGAGTTGATTCTGACTCATGGCGACACAACATTGTAATTGCCCACTTACCTGTCAATATCATCCTCTGGATCACTAAGTTCTGTGAGTTGAATCTGGGCCCATCTTGCTCACCACTGTTTCCCTGTACAAGGCCTGCAGATCTGGATACATAGCAGTGTCCCTGAAACTAGTTTGAATCATGAGTCAAACACCTCCAAAGCAAAGACCCGACCCACCAAAAAGAGGTTTTATTTACCTGTGAACTCTTGATGTTTTTATTGCCAACCAGATAGTTGCTGAAAAGTAGTTTTTGAAATAGATTTGGAATCCATGACTTTTTGCTTACACAGTCTAATGTCTGATCTCATATATAGCATAAGGTGCCACCCCTCAAATAATGTTAAGATTGAGACTTAGTATTCTCTTTATTTTAATTGTTAAATCACAATTCACCTTTGAAACCCAGATTATTCAAACATAGTGAAATGAGAGGATTGGTAGTTATCTGATAAACATAGATTTTGCAGCAATGCTAATCATGGAATTTGGAACAGAAGAAAAACTCACGTTTAAGATTAGAATACTATTACAGTTTTGCTTTCAAGGTAAATATAACTTTGTATGTGTGTGTCATGAGGTCCTGGATAAAATTTTTCCAGACTAGTGCTTTATAAAAAATAAAAATTATAGACTATAAATTACTAGTACAAAAATATTTTATTAATATTATCATGTATTTACTGTTTATACACAAACTGCTTCCCAAAGATATTTGAAGAAACTCATATTAATATCTGTATGTAACAAATTCTGACATAGCAATTACTTTGTGCCAGGCACTATTCTAAGTTCTTTATTATTATCTATATTAACTCATTTAACTCTCACCATTTTACAAATGAGGAAACTGAGGTACAGAGAGGTTAATGAACTATCCCACGGTCAGATAGGTAGTAAGAGGCAAACCCATACCCAAGTAGTCTGGCTGTAGAGTCCGTGTTCATGTTCACAAACACTACACTGAATATGAGGATAAAAATTGACAATTCAATATCATACAGGAGGGAGAGAAGGAAATGGACCTATAGCAACAGTTAATGTAGTTATTGTGGCTGAATAGTCACTGTAGTTCTCAACTTCCTAGAGCCAAGGCAAAAATGGAAACATATCTGTAAAAGGAAGTGTGATGGTTAATGTTATGTGTCAACTTGGCTTGGCCAGGATTCCCAGTATTGTATAATTGTCCTCCATTTTGTGGTATTGTATTGTATTGTATTGTATTGTTGTAAATCTTAAACCTCTAGATGTTAATGAGGCTGGATTAGTGTGGGATATATCTTGAGTCATGCCCTTACTAAAGGATGTGACTCAAGTCACAACCTTACTCAAGTCACTGCCTTACTCAAGTCACCACCTTGCTTCAAGTAAGAGGAGTTTCCTTGAGGGTGTGGCCTGCATCCAATACATATGAATGCTCTGGCAAAGCTCTCTCTTGCTCTGGATCCTGCATCTGGCTCATCATCATCTGACCTCTGGTTCTTGGGACTTGAGCCAGCAGCCTACAATCTGACCTGCTGATTCTGGGATTTGCCAGCTTCCACAGCCCTGTGAGCCAGCAGCTTCTTGTCTGACTTGATTCACCAGCTTCCACAGCCTTGTGGACCAGGATCCTGCTGTCTGACCTGCCGATTCTGGGATTCATCAGCTTCTGCTGCTCTGTGAGCCATTAGCTTATTGTCTGACATGATTTGCTAGCTTCTGCAGCCCCACGGACCAGGAGTCTGCCGTCTGACCAGCTGATTTGGGTTCATCAGCCCCTGCAACCACATGAGTCAGGAGATGCCTCTAGCCGGATGCCTGACCCATGGATTTGAGCCTTGCCAGCCTCTATAACCACATAAGCCATTTCCTGGAGATATATCTCTTTATATGCACACACACATGTATATGTGGTATATATACATACACACACATATATATGTATGTAAATATATACACACATACATACACACACACACACACACATATTGAGGACTAAGGTGCACCTGACCCAACCCATGGTATTTTCAATAGCCTCATATGCATGCAAAAGCTGGACAATTAATAAGGAAGACCAAAGAGTTAATGCATTTGAATTATGGTGTTGGCAAAGAATACTGAATATACCATGGACAGCCAGAAAAATTAACAAATCTATCTTGGAAGAAGTACAGCCAGAATGCTTGTCTTAGTCATCCAGTGCTGCCATAACAGAAATACCACAAGTGGATGGTTTTAACAAAGAGAAGTTTATTTCCTTACAGTAAAGTAGGCTAAAAGTCCAAATTCAGTGTGTCAGCTCCAGGGGAAGGCTATCTCTCTCTCAGCCTTCTCATCAGTGTTCCTCCAGACTAGGAGCTTCTCAGTACAGGGACCCCAGTCCAAAGGATGCGCTCTGCTCCTGGTACTGTTTTCTTGATGGTATGAGGTCCCCCTGTCTCACTGCTCACTTCTGTCGTTTATATCTCAAGACATTGCCTCAGGATACAATCCAATCTTGTAGACTGAGTCCTGCCTTACTGACACAACTGCTGCCCATCCTCCCTCATTAACATCATAGAGGCAGGATTTACAACATATAGGAAAACCACACAATACCAGGAATCATGGCCCGGCCAAAATGATACACACATTTTTTGGGGGACATAATTCAATCCATGACAATGCTCCTTAGCAGGGAGGATGGCAAGACTTCGTCTTACATACTTGGGACATGTTATTAGGAGGGACCAGTGCCTGGAGAGACATCATGCTTGGTAAAGTAGAGGATCAGTGAAAAAGAGGAAGACCCTCAACAAAATGGATTGACACAGTAGCTACAACAATGGGCTCAAACATAGCAATGATTGTGAGAATGGTGCAGGACCAGGCAGTGTTTCGTTCTGTTGTACATAGTGTGTCTGTCGCTACGAGACATAAACGACTCGATGGCACCTAACAACAACATATATATGCTTCATTGGTTTTGCTTCTCTAGAGACCTGAGCTAAGAAAAGAAGTAGTAAAAAAAAAAAAAAAGCAGTTGCCATTGAGTCGATTCTGACACATGGTGACCCCATGCATTGCAGAGTAGAACTATGCTTTCTAGGGTTTTCAATGGCTGTGATCTTTTAGAAGTAGATCAACAGGTCTTTCTTCAGTTGGTGACTGAGCACTTAACTGTTTGTGCCACCCAGGGACTCTGAAAGCATATCAGTCCCAAATTTCTGATACTGAGTTAAAAAAGTAACATTATGCAAGTGTTTTGGGGGGATATAAAGCCTCCACTCCTAGGATGGCGGATTCAGCACTTATTTGGGGGAATGGCTGAGTGTAAAATGAACTCCTCCAGGTCTGCCTCCCAAGGGATGGTATGTGCAGTGGAGATAACAAGGGAAGGGCCTGGTGAGTGGCCTCTGGGCTGGAGTGTGAGGGACATGGAAGACATACCTTGGAGGGGACATACCTTCTCATCAAGAGCACAGAAATGGGCCTGCAAACAAGAAACATCTGTGGCTCTCGGGCACATTCTTGGCATTTCATTTCAGAAAAATGCCTGATGGCCAAAATGTCAGAAACGTGCTTGTAAATAACAAATTCCTTAGAGTTACTGAACACATCTCAATCTCTTTCAAGAATGCTTGCAGTCACCACTTTGATGCTTACATAAGCATATTGTTTGCACACCCGGTTTTCTCTTGTCTAATACAACATATTTTTCCCCCTCCTGCAATAATTTTGAAACATGTAGTTATTCACCAGAGACTTAGTCCCGAATTCTGGCACCTGGGTGTGCTTTGTCCCGCTCTGTGAAGCTCTTGTTGAGTGTGTTGTGGGAGAAAGCCGGCAAGGCTCCCACTAAAAGCACAACTGATAATACAGGGTCAGAGTCATTTATTCAACAAACATTTAATAAGTATTTAACAAGTAGTTTATGGTGCTCTTGTCAGGCAAAGAATATGGACTATACCGTGGACTGCCAGGAGAATGAACAACTCAGTCTTAGAAGAAATACAACCAGAATGCACCTTAGAAGCGAGGATGGCGAGACTTCTGCTCCCTTACTTTGGAGGCAACGTTAGGAAAGGCCAATTAATAAAAAGGACATCATGTTCGGTAAAAGTAGAAGGTCAGTGAAAATAAGGGGAACTTTCAATGAGATGGGCTGAGACAATAACTGCAACAATGGATTTGAGCATACCAACAATCATAAGGATGGCACAGAACTGGGCAATGTTTCGTTCTGTTATATGTAAAGCTGACATGAGTTGGAATCAACCTGACTGCTACTAACAACAACTCATGTCAGGGTCTGTGCTAGGGATTTGATAAGGAATATTTGTCTATTGGGAACGTCAAATAGAACAGAGTGGTAAGTGGTATAATAGAATTAAATATAGGGTGCTGTGGAGGCAGATGTGATGGGCACCTATATAAGAAGGGGGTAAAAGTGGGCAGAGAAAGATCTCTTGAAAAGACAATGTCTGAACTGAACAGTTGGTCTGAAGATGGGGGGTGAGGGGTGGAGAAAAAGCAATGCTAGAGAGAAAGGCCATTAGGAAGAAGGGGCAGCATCAGAAAGGCCTGGAACCATGGGGCAGCATGGTGTTCTGGGGAAACTTTAAGCAATTTAGAATGACTGCAGCATATGTAAGACATGAGCTTGAGAGGCACGTACTGTCTACATCTTGTGGTGCCTCTTGTGAGCCAAGCTAAGGGGTTTGGACTTTCTCTTTTGGGCAATGAAGAGCCACTTAAGACTTTTAAGGAGCAATAGCATCATCATTGCTTCCATTATCACTTCTTCGTATGACTTACTATGTGACAGGCAATATGCTAGGTACAACATATACATGATCTCATTTGATTCTCCCAATAGATGGTGTTATTGTTTTTATTTTGTCAATGCAAAAATGATGATTTTAGACAGTAGAGGTCCACCACACATCAGTCAGTTTATCGTACTGTGGCTTGTGTGTTGCTGTGATTCTGGAAGATATGCCACAAGTGTTTCAAATATCAGCAGGGTCACTCATGGTGGGCAGGTTTCTGTGGAGCTTCCAGACTAAGACAGTCTAGGAAGAAGGACCTGGCAGTCTACTTCTGAAAAAATTGGCTTGTGAAAATCATGAATAGCAGTGGAACATTGTCTGATATAGTGTCGAAAGATGAGCCCCTCAGGTTGGAAGACATTCAAACCACAAATGGGAAAGAGCTGCCTCCTCTTCGACCTTAATGATGGGGATGGAATCAAGCTTCCAGGACCTTCATTTGCTGATATGGCATGATTCAAATGAGAAGAAACAGCTGTAAACATCCATTAATAATTGTAACATGGAATGTATGAAGTATGAACCTAGGAAAATTGGAAGTCATCAAAATGAAATGGAACACATAAAGATCAATATCCAAGGTATTAGTGAGCTGAAATGGACTGGTATTGGCCATTTTGAATCAGACAATCATATGGTCTACTATGCCGGGAATGACAAATTGAAGAGGAATGGCATTGCATTTATCGTCAAAAAGAACATTTTGAGATCTATTCTGAAGTACAACACTGTCAGTGATAGGGTCATAGCCATATGCCCAAAAGGAAGAATACCGTTCAAAGTTATGCACTAACCACCAATGCCAAAGATGAGGAAATTGAAGATTTTTAACAGCATCTGCAGTCTGAAATTGATCAAACGTGCAATCAAGATGCATTAATAATTACTGGTGTTTGGAATGTGAAAGTTGGAAACAAAGAAGAAGGACCTGTACTTGGAAAATATGGCCTGGGTGATAGAAATGATGCCGGAGATTGCATGAAAGAATTTTGTAAGACCAACAACTTCTTCATTGCAAATTCCTTTTTTTCAACAACATAAATGATGACTATACATGTGGACATCACTGGAGGGAATACACAGAAATCAAATCAACTACATCTGTGGAAAGAGATGATGGGAAAGCTCAATATCCTTAACTAGAACAAGGCCAGGGGTCGACTGTGGAACAGACATTCAATTGCTCATATGCAAGTTCAAGCTGAAGCTGAAAAAAATTAAAACAACTCCACAAAAGCTAAAATATGACCTTAAGTATATCCCACCTGAGTTTGGAGACCATCTCAAGAGTAGATTTGACATATTGAACACTAATGACTGAAGACCAGATGAGTTGTGGGATGACATCAAGGATGTCATACATAAGGAAAGCAAAAGGTCATTAAAAAGACAGGAAAGAAAGAAAAGACCAAAATGGATGTCAAGAGACTCTGAAACTTGCTCTTGAAAGTAGAGTAGCTAATGCAAAAGGGAGAAATGATGAAGTAAAAGAGCTGAATAGAAGATTTCAAACAGCAGCTCAAGAAGACAAAGTGAAATATTATAAAGAAATGTGCAAAGACGTGGAGTTAGAAAACCAAAAGGGAAGAACACGTTTGGAATTTCTCAACCCGAAAGAACTGAAGAAAAAATTCAAGCCTTGAGATGCAATTTTGAAGGATTCTTTGGGCAAAATACTGAACGACGTAGGAAGCATCAAAAGAAGATGGAAGGAATACACAAAATCACTGTACCAAAAAGAATTGGTCAATGTTCAACCATTTCAGGAGGTAGCATATAATCAAGAACTGATGGTACTGAAGGAAGAAGTCCAAGCTGCACTGAAGGCGTTGGTGAAAACCAAGGCTCCAGAAATTGACAGAATACCAATTGAGATGTTTCAACAAATGGATGTAGCGCTGGAGTTTCTCACTTGTCTATGCCAAGAAATTTGGAAGACAGCTATCTGGCCCATCAACTGGAAGAAATCCATATTTGTGTTCTTTCCAAAGAAAAGTGATCCAACAGAATGTGGAAATTATCAAACAATATCATTAATATCACACACAGGTAAATTTTTGCTGAAGATAATTCAAAAGTGGTTGCAGCAGTACACCAACAGGGAACTGCCAGAAATTCAAGCCAGATTCAGAAAAGGACGTGGAATGAGAGCTATCATTGCTGATGTCACAAGGACCTTGGCTGAAAGCAGAGAATACCAGAAAGATGTTTACCCATGTTTTATTGACTATGCAAAGGCATTTGACTGTGTGGCTCATAACAAATTGTGGATAACATTGTGAAGAATGGGAATTCCAGAAAATTTAATTGTGCTCACATGGAACCTGTACATAGACCAAGAGGCAGTCATTCAAACAGAACAAGGGGATACTGCGTGGTTTAAAATCAGGAAAAGCTGTGCATTAGGGTTGTATTGTTTCATGATACTTATTCAATCTGTATGCTGAACAAATAATCTAAGAAGCTGGACTACATGAAGAAGAGTGTGGCATCAGGATTGGAGGAAGACTCATTAACTACCTGCAATATGCAGGTGACACAACCTCGCTTCCTGAAAGTGAAGAGGACTTAAAGCACTGATGAAGATCAAAAACCACAGTCTTCAGTATTGATTACACCTCAACATAAAGAAAATGAAAATCCTTACAACTGGACCAATAAGCAACATCATGATAAATGGAGAACATATTGAAGTTGTCAAGGATTTCATTTTACTTGGATCTACAATCAACGCCCACAGAAGCATCAATGAAGCAATCAAACTGCATATTGCATTGGGTAAATCTGCTGCAAAAGACCTCTTTAAAAGAGTTGAAAAGCAAAGATATCACTTTGAGGACTAAGATGCGCCTGAGGCAAGCCATGATGTTTTCAATCACCTCACATGCATATGAAAGCTGGACAATGATTAAGGAAGACCTAAGAAGAACTGATGTCTTCCTTTGAATTACGGTGTTTATGAAGAATATTGACTATACCATGGACTGTCAGAAGAATGAGCAAATCTGTCTTGGAAGAAGTATGGCCAGTGTTCCTTGGAAGTGAGGATTGGGAGACTTTGTCTTATTTACTTTGTACATGTTATCAGGAGGGATACCTGGAGAAGGACAGGTAGAAGGTCATCAAAAAAGAGGAAGACCCTCAATGAGATGAATTGACAAACTGACACAGTGGCTACAACAATGGGCTCAAGCATAGCAACAATTGTGAGGATGGCGCAACACAGGGTGTTGTTTTGTTCTGTTGTACATAGGGTCACTATGAGTTGGAACTGACTGGATGTCACCTTACAACAACAGAGAGCAGAGGTATCCTGTACAAGTTTACATAGCTGGAAAGTGGAGGAGGGCAGAATTGTCCTCAGCCAGTCTTACTCCAGAGTCTGTCTTAACCATTGCATTGTAAATCTCAAATTTGTGTCTGTCTTAGAAAACACACTGAAGCTGGTCATTGGAGGGGCAAATCTGGAGTAAGAAGGATGAAGGCGGGGGCTGTTGGCAACAGTCTAGCTGAGGGATAATTGTACTGGACTTGGACAATAGCAAGGGGTGTGTCCAGAAATTGATAACTTTAAAAAAGATTAAGGACGTATAAGAACATGATGATTGAGTGGGTGAGGGGAAAGAAAGAGAAAGAAGAGTTGAGAATGTCTCCCAGGTTTCTGGCTTAGACAATTGGGTGTTTCAGAGCGCTGTTTCATGGGAAGCTAGGGAACTGACGCTGTAACCCAAGGCTGCACTTGGGGTCTGAGGTCTCTGAAGATCCTCATGACAGCACTATATGCTGTAGCTGGTTGTAAGAATTGTCATGGGCTGCTTGTAGATGGACTACAATTATTAGCAGTTGCTCAAAACTCTAAAATGCATCTATGTCCTTTTTCCAGAAAAACTTAAAGCTTTCCTGAAATTCACATTTTCTTCTGTTTTCATTTAAACATTAAAATTTCTGGATTCTTCATGACTTGGCTCTCAGGCTTTTGCTGGCACTGGATCCTGCAGCTAGCTCCTGTCCTCTGACCTCTGGTTCTTGACACCCGAGACAGCAGCTTACCTGCCGTCTTGCCTGCCAATTTTGGGATTCTTTGTGAGCCAGACCCTTGCTGTCTGACTTGCTGATCTTGGGTTCACCAGCCCCTGTCGCTATGTGAATCAGGAGAAGCCTTCACCCCAACCCATGTTCCAGCCTCTACAATTGCATGAGCCATTTCCTTAATGTAAATCTCTCTCTATATATATTTATACACTTCACTGGTTTTGCTTCTCTAGAGAACCCAGCCTAAGACAGTTGGATATAGATGTGGGAGTATGGGAGAGGACGTTTCTGACTTGTGCAACTGGAGGGAGGGCAATGCCTCCTCACTGAGCCACAGAGACTCAAAGAGATCCAGATTTATAGGGGAAGATAGTGTGTTTGGTTTTTGACATACTGAGTTTGAGGTAAATTTTAGACATTTAAACAGAGATGACATGAGGAGTAGACAAGTCATCCTGAAGAATAGCTCTCGTTACCTCTAAATAATTAAGGTACCAAGGCAGACTCTCAGATCCCTCTTATTTCAAGAGGCACTCGCTGCCTAATTGGGTACTTCTAAAGAGGCTGGATGTAGAGGACTTCTCCCATTCCCTGATTTGCCAGCTAAATCCTGTCTTACGAGGCCTCTTCTGTCAGCCCTTAGAGGTTTCTGCATGGTTTCTCTTAGGAGGCACATCAGGATCTCCCACAAATTGCATCTCCAGTGACCTGTTGTGTTTTAAAGTCTGAAATGGCAAGAAGATATATGTTTTCTCTAACTCTCACTAAATGCACAATTGTTGTTAGGTGCCATCGAGTCGGTTCCGACTGATAGCAACCCCATGTACAACAGAAGAAAACGCTGCCCAGTCCTGCATCATCCTCACAATCGCTTCTATGTTTGAGCCCATTGTTGCAGCCACTGTGTCAATCCATCTTATTGAAGGTCTTCTTCTTTTTCTATGACCCACAACTTTAACAAGCATGAGGTCCTTCTCCAGGAACTGGCCCTTCCTGATAACCTGTCTGAAGACCAAGTCTCGCCATCCTCCCTTTTAAGGAGCATCAGCTATACCTTTTCCAAGACAGATTTGTTCATTCTTCTGGCAGTCCATGGTATATTCAATATTCTTCACCAACACCATAATTCAAGAGCATCAACTCTTCTTTGGTCTTCCTTATTCATTGTGTAGCTTTTGCATGCATATGAGGCGATTGAAAATACCAAGACTTGGGTTAGGCCCACTGTTTTGGTCATCTAGTGCTGCTATAACAGAAATACCACAAGTGGATGGCTTTAACAAAGACAAATTTATTCTCTCATAGTCTAGTAGGCTACAAGTCCAAATTCAGGGTGTCAGTTTCAGGGGAAGGCTTTCTCTGTTGGCTCTGGAGGAAGGTCCTTGTCGTCAATCTTCCACTGGACTAGAAGCTTCTCGGTGCAGGGAACCCTGGTTCCAAAGGATGCGTTCTGCTTCTGGCACTGCTTTCTTGGTGGTATGAGGTCCCCAATTCTCTGCTTGCTTCCCTTTCCTTTTATTTTTTGTAAGATAAAAGGTGGTGCAGGCCACACCCCAGGGAAAGTCCCTTTACATTGGATCAGGGATGTGACCTTAGTAAAGGTGTTACAACCCCACCCTAATCCTCTTTAACATAAAATTACAATCACAAAATGAAGGACAACCACACAATACTGGGAATCATGGCCCAGACAAATTGATACACACATTTTTTGGGGGACACAATTCAATCCATGACACCTACATTAGTCCTCAAAGTGACATCTTTGCTTTTTAACACTTTAAAGAGATCTTTTGCAGCAGATTTGCCCAATGCAATACATCCTTTGATTTCTTGACTGCTGCTTCTGTGGGCGTTGATTATGGATCCAAGTATAATGAAATCCTTGACAACTTCAAACTTTTCTCTGTTTATCGTGATGTAAATGCACAATTACATTTACCCAAATTCCATTATTGCATTAAATTACAAAACTTTAAAAAATGTTTTATTAAAAGTATTTTCCTACATTTTTAAAGAATAATGTGGGACAAGAAATCTCACTCTGTCTCTCTCTATACACATATTTTAAACCTTAACCAAAATAAATAAATAATAGTAGAGCAACAAAAATTAGGAGGAGGAAGGGAGATGGGAAGAAGTGAATGAGGTCCTCATCTTTTCCAGTGGAGAATTGATCCATACTGTTATTTTTAAAACTCCCAGAAGGAGTATTATTCAGCCATAAAGAGAAATGAAGTCCTGACATGCTAAAACATGGATCAACTTTGAAAACATTATGCTAAGTGAAATAAGTCAGTCTCAAAAGGGCAAATATTGTATGATTCCATGTATATGAAATATCTAGAAGAAGCAAATGAACAGACCGAAGTTTATTAGTGGTTATCAGGGGCAGGTGGGAGAAGGAAGTAGGGAATTACTGCTTATCGTACTGAATTTCTGTTTTGGGTGGTGAGAAAACATTTGGAAATGGATAGGAGTGATGGTCACACAACATGGTGAATGTAATTAATGTCACCAAACTATACATGTAAAAATGGTTGGATGGCAAATGTTTTGTTATATGTATTTTACCACAATTAAAAAAAAAAAGAATAAAACTCTCAGCAACAAATATAACTTGAGGCTTTTAATCACTTAACAATTTCTTAATCTTAGATGGTGAAGAAACATTTATCTGAAATTCTGAAATTCCTTCAGTTTTACTTCAGTTTCTTTTTCCTATGTTAAACACAACTGAAGTAAAATATTTTTAAATGGCACATATTCTATGGTTTTACTCTAATAAAATTATTTCTCTTTGTATCTATCTATTGAATCCAATTTTCATTCTTTTGTCTGTATGTTGGTCAGAGAGATTCTAGGATAATATTTGTCAGCCACCTATTTCTGGGTAGTAAGATTGGAGGTGAGATTTTGAGTGGTCTGTTATTTCCTACTTGGAACTTTTCTATATTGCTGAGCTTTTAATGCCTTTATTTACAAATACAGGCATTACTCAAGAAGATACAGTTAGATGACATTCTTCTCTGGATTCATTTTTTAAGGTTTGCAGTTCTTAAGATTTGTTGTAAAATTCCTGAATGCATTTGGAATGGTGCTTCACATCATGTTATGAAGGCCATTTGACTACTTCCCACTACTCATTTGAGAGGAAGATTTTTAAGATTCTTATATTTTTACAAACACTACTGAGCTCAGAAAACATTTAATCTTACAGGTTATACTTGCCTAATTAGAAGTATGAGCCTTTTTCTTAAGTTTCATGGTTTTCTTTAATATGGTAGTGGCTTCATATTTCCCATACAGCATCCTACCCCAAAAGGAGGAACATTAAACATCTAGCTATATTAGGCTTGGAGAACAGTAATTCCATTGAAAGTACCCAGAGAAACAGAAAAATCAGTGCAGATTATATGTGATACCTGGATCTGTTTTAAGAGAAGAAACACAAATTGGAAATTAAACATAAACCTTGTTGAGATAATAAGAGTTTGAATTCCTGATTGAACTCCTGCTTGAATTCCTAATAGCTTGGCAATTTGTTTAGATCTGACACGTGAGATATACCATGTTTCTTTAAGACTAGCTTTACGTTTGAATGAGAAGTGCCTATTTTAAGAAGGCAGTTGAAGTTTTAATTAATGCATTTTCAGCTTCCGTGGCAGAAGTTTAATCCCTCTGTCTCTCTCGTGTCCTTACATTATTTTCCTTATTCTCCCTCTCGGTGTCTTCATTTTTCCTCCCCCTACCCCACCCATTCTCTTGCTTTCTTTTTTTCATCCTTTTTCTAAATGTAGTTTATTGCATTATTTACTTAAGCCTCCCTTCCAAATGCCGACAGATGCAAGCTATGCCCTATCACCATGCATCTGAGTCAAGCCTCACTGTGCCCTAACCCCAGTGTTTATGCTGCCTATTAAAGGCATCACTTTTTGGAAATATATAGGGAGTTAAATGATCTCTGACAGCTGTGAACTTCAGAAAAAAAGGACTCTATTGTTCAAAGAGCCGCCTTTAATATAGAGAAGCCCTTGCTAAACATTGGAGTCTGAAGTATGGCAAATGTTAATTGGCCATAAACTTAATAAGAGCTGATTTTTTCCTCCCTCCCTCAAGCTCCCCCAGTTCATTTTCCCCACTGCCTATTCCACAGTTCTAGCTTACATCACTATACTTCCATTTGCCTTGCAAACTTACCTTGGATGTTCTCTAAGAATTTTGGAAATATTTTTTTCATAATACTTTTTAATTTTTTTTAAACAAAGGGTATACAGCTCAGACTAACTAGAAGCAAAGCAAAAATACTGAACCCTCAAATGTAAAATCCATGGAAGTTTTTGTCATTCTTGATGGGCTTCCCAGATACTTATGCCTTCAAAAGCCATAAAATGTCAATTTCCTTCTATACCATCTACCACAATTTTTAAAAGCAAACTTTATCCATTTTATGGATAGTTGAAAGGGTAATAAGAACAGCGTAGGATCATTAAATCTTTCAGGAAATATTTCAGAATGGAAGAGAATCCTATTTGGTGGCATTTTTGCTACCTGGAATGTTCTACCAAATCTTCCGTTGTCCACATCCTGACCTGTTTGGTCCAACTCAAGCCCTGCTTCTCCTGTCATGCATTTTCTGGCCTCTCCAGTTGACAAGGAGAGCTTTGGTTTATGATGAACCTTTGTAGTGTCTACAATAATTAAACACTCACATATTTCATTAGTCTATATAAAATTTTGCCAGATTTTAGATTTTATTATTAAAAAAAATAGATTCATTAAAGGTCTTACTAAATGTGGCTGCATTTTTGCATCCTGGGACAGTGGTTAAAGAGCTTGGCTGCTAATCAAAAGGTCAGCAGTTTGAATCCACCAGCTGCTCCTTGGAAACTCTACGGGGCAGTTCTACTCCGTCCTATAGGGTCACTATGAGTTGGAATCAACTCGACGGCAATGGGTTTGGTTTGGTGTTTTTTTGGTATACAAATATACAAATCTGGAGTGTGTCTTAATTTTTGGTTGTTTTATTTATGGCCATGATCTCTGGAGTCTACACCATACAATTTAGTGCCTAGTTATGTCAATCAGTTAATAATTTCAATGACCTACTGGGCTGGACACTGCTATGTAAACATTTTGCTTACATTAGTTTTTTTTTTTAACTAAAATTGTAATCTTCTTAAGGATTTTGAGACTATAACATGTCTTTTATCATCCCTTCCCATACCCCCATACCCAGTTCAGCACTGAACACATTGCAGTGCTCAGTGAATACTTTGAATGATCAAAATGGACATTTTTAAAGCTGGAAGAGACCTTACAAATTGCTTATCACTCCCTCATTTTTTGTCATTTTATTTACCTTTGTCTCAAATTTGTTTATGGTTATAACAATTTTGTTTATTTTTAATTACATAAAATTACATTTTAATTACCTGAAAAATTCCTGCTAATTGTCTAAGTCTCAGTTTACAAACCTCCTGCTTCATGAAGCCTTCCCCACCTTTTCCTGCAGACTCGTTTGCTTGACCCTCCAGGCCCCATTACACCATGTACCATCCTCCGTTATGGATTATACAATCTATATATTGACCATTAATCTCCCCACTGGACAGCAAACTCCTCAGGGGAAGATATCATATCATTCCATTTTGTGAAACACTGGGGCCTCCAATAAAATAGACGACTGGTCAAGCAATTATCAAAGAAACTTCCCCGTCTGTGAGGTATAAGGGAGAGAAGGAGTCGTTGGGGAAGGAGTTCCTGGGGGTGCATCTTTCTCAAACCTGAGTTCCCTCTACCCAACCTGAGATTGTTTTTTATATTCAGCTTAGCTCTGCAGACTCATGGTGAGCCCATGTGTTACAGAGTAGAACTACCCCATAGGGCTTTCTTAGCTGTAATCTTTACAGAAACAGACTGCCAGGCCTTTCTTTTGTGGTGCTGCTGGGTGGGGGTGGGGGGGTTTGAACTGCCAACATTTAGATTATGTCTTAGTTAACTAGCGCTGCTATAACAAAAATACCACAAGTGGATGGCTTTAACAAACAGAAATTTATTCTCTTATAGTTTAGGTGGTTAGAAGTCTGAATTCAGGGCGCCAGCTCTAGGGGAAGGCTTTTTCTCTCTGTTGGCTCTTGGGGAAGGTCCTTGTCTCCTTTCAGCATCTGTGGGCCTGGTGTTCCTTGGAGATCTCCATGTGTCTTGGCATAACAGGTTACAATTTAGGATCAGAAATGACTCAGGATACAGTTCTTTGATCAGGATAGTGCCTCAGCCATGCCTGCAGACAGACCTCTCTTTCTCTCTCTCTCTCAGCCCTTGGCCCCTTGGCCCCTTGGCTCCTCAGCCTGCCCTGGCCCCTGCCCCTCTTGGGCAAGTGTTACAAAGCTCTTCTGCTCTGCTGACAAGTGCTCAGGGGCACCCCACTCTGCCAGCATGCCTCCTGCCCAAAGGCACTCAGCTGTCTTGCTCTGTGGGTCGGCATACCCACTGTGCCATCTACTGCTAGTTGTCTGCCACTTCTTCTCACTGTCTTGCGCTGTCTCTGGTATTACAGCTGTGTCTTCTGGGTCTAGGAGGTTCTCAGTTCAGGGACACAAGGCCTAAAGGACATGCTCCACTCCTGGCTTTTCTTTCTTGGTGGTGATGAGGTACCCTGTCTCTGCTTATTTCTCTCTCATTTTATCTCTTGTAAGATAAAAGGTATGATTAACGTAAAGGTGTGACTTGAGTAAGAGTAAGGGTGTGACTTGAGTAAGGGTGTGACTTGAGTCACACTGTCTTGTAAGGTGGTGACTCAAGATACACCCCACCCTAATCCAGCCTCATTAGCATATAGAGTTAAGGATTTACAACACATCACAAAATGGAGGATAATTATGTCAGATCACAAAATGGAGGCCAACCACACAATACTAGAAATCATGGCCTAGCCAAGTTGGGGGACAGAATTCGATCCATAACAGATTAGTAGTTGAATGCAAGCTGCACCAACCAGGGAGAATAGCAATGTAACTAAGAAAAGATATGACGGAAAACAAATGAACAAAACCCAAAACTTCCTTACCTTTTTCATGCTATTACACTATTACAAAAGCAATTTAAGTGATTGCAACAAATTTAAATAGTACAGATATATAGGGGAAAGTGCTTTCTTACATTCTTCATTTCTAGTCCCAGAAATAAATACTGTTAACAGCTTGGGGTATATCATTCTAGAACTTTTAGAGTGCTTTTGCAAATATCCAAACACATGAATGCATATTTTTTTCTGAAAAATTGAATAGATGATTATACTGTTCAGCAATCTAATTTGATTAATTCTATGATGTAGACATATTAACACATCTAGAATAACCTCATAAAGCTTAATAGAGTCACAGTTTGGAATGTTCAAAATTTATTTTACCATTCAACTATTGATTAATTTTTTTTCTATTATTTTGCCATTATAAAAAATGCAGAGAATATCTTTGTACATGTATCTCTGTGTACAAATGCTAGTCATATTTCTGTTGTATGTTGTTCTGTGTGCCACTGAGTTAGTCCAACTCACATCAACCCTCTATGACAGAGTAGAACTGCCTCAAATGGTTTTCTAGGCTGTAATCTTTATAGGAAGGAGCCCTGGTGGTGCAATGGTTAAGTACTCAGCTGCTAATGGAAAGGTCAACAGTTCAAACCCACCCAGCAGCTCTGCGGGGGTGGTGGGGTAGAGACCAGGCAATCTGCTTCTGTAAAGATTACAGCCTAGGAAAACCTATGGGGCAGTTCTGCTCTTATATAGAGTCGCTATGAGTTGGAATTGACTTGACGGCACACAACAACAACAATCTTTACAAGAGTAGATCACCAGGTTTTTTCTCCGGGGGGAGCCACTGCGTAGGTTTGAAATGCTGACCTTTCAGTTAGCGGCCGAGTGCTTAACCATTGCACCACCAGGGCTCCTTTCTGTAGTATATGTTCCTGAAAGTGGAATCATGAAATTTAAGGGAGTGTACATTTCAAATTTTGATGAATATCGACTAATTACCCTTCCTTCAGGAAGGTCATACTGATTTCCAAGTCCACAAATACTGTGTAACAGTGTCAATTTCTTTTTATCAGCAACAGCACTGATGTATTACTTTGGTCTAAAGACCTCTTTTAACTGTTAAAAAGCGAAGATGTCACTTTGAGGACTAAGGTACGCCTGACCCAAGCCATGTTTTTTTTTTTTCAATTGCCTCATATGCATGCAAAAGCTGCACAATGAATAAGGAAGACTGAAGAAGAATTGATGCATTTGAATTAAGGTGTTGGCAAAGAATATTGAATATACTCTGGACTGCCAGAAGAATGAACAAATCTGTCTTGGAAGAAGTACAACCAGAATGCTCCTTAGAAGTGAGGATGAGACTTCCCCTCACTTACTTTGCACATATTATCAGGAGGGACCAGTGCCTGGAGAAGGACATCATGCTTGGTTGGTAAAGCAGAGGGTCATTGAAAAAGAGGAAGACCTTCAACAAGATGAATTGACACAGAGGCTGCAACAATAGGCTCAAACACAGCAGCGATTGTGAGGATGGCGCAGGACCGGGCAGTGTTTTGTTCTGTTGTACTTAGGGTCGCTGGGAGTTGGAACTGACTTAACAGGTCCTAACAACAACAATACTGAATAAACTCTAAAATTTTTGCTATACTAGTAGACATTTTAATTTTAATTTGCATTTCTTTATTTCTTAGTGATGTTAAACATATTTTTGTATTTTAGTTGTTTGCAATTGTTCACCTGCTAATTGCCTATTTATAATCTTTTTATTTATTTATTGGGTCATGCATATTTTAATATTGAATTTTAGGAATTCTTTGTATGTATAAAGGATTTAATCTTTTGTTTCAACTTTCCCTTTTATACTTTATTTATATGTCTCTTGCTATATTAAAAACAAACAAACCCAGTGCCGTCGAGTCGACTCTGATTCATAGCGACCCTACGGGACAGAGTAGAAAAGCCCCATTGGGTTTCCAAGGAGGAGCTGGTGGATTTGAACTGCTGACTTTTTGGTTAGCAGTTCAGGTCTTAACCACTGTGCCATCAGGGCTCCTCTTGCTTTATACAAGTTTTTAATTTTTATCTGGTCTTTCCTGTCCATCTTTTCCTCATTAAAAAAAAAAGAAAACAACTTATGACTTTTAAGTGTCATGTCCTGCTTAATGAGATCTATGATTGCGGTTCTGATACTATTTGTGACTGAGTGATCTTTAATAACTGATTTATTTATTCAACAAAACTTTGAGTGTCTACTATTAGCCAAGCACTGGGATAAATGCTGGAGGTACAATCATGT
The DNA here is from genome assembly GCF_000243295.1 of Trichechus manatus latirostris. Lineage (NCBI taxonomy): Eukaryota > Metazoa > Chordata > Mammalia > Sirenia > Trichechidae > Trichechus > Trichechus manatus. Next base: position 7,193,557 of record NW_004444018.1, read on the forward strand.
ATAAGATACAGTCCCTCCCTTCAGAAAGCTTAAACGCTGCCTGGTCCTCGCCATCATCATGACCGGTCTGTCATAGTCTGGAAGCTCCACTGAGACCTGCTCAGCATTATAGCAACACGCAAGCTTCCACTGACAGATGCGTGGTGGCTGTGCATGAGGTGCATTAGCTGGGAATTGAACCCAGGTCTCTGGCATGGGAGGGGAGAATTCTACTACTGAACTACCCTGGGCACACTTAGGTTGCTGATGTTATTTGTTGTTCTTAGTTCCGTTGAGTAGGCTCTGACTCATGGTGTCCTCGTGCACAACAGAACAAAAAGTTGCCTGATCCTGTGCCACCATCAAAATTGAGACCATTGTTGCGGCCACTGTGTATTTTGAGTGCCTTCCAACCTAGAGGGCTCATCTTCCAACACTATATTGGACAATGTTCTGTTGTGATCTATAGGGTTTTCATTGGCTGATTTTCTCAAGTAGCTCACCAAGCCTTTCTTCCTAGTCTGTCTTAGTCTGGAAACCCCACTGAAACCTGTTCACCATGTGTGACCCTGCTGGTATTTGAAAAACTGGTGGCAAAACTTCCAGCATCCTAGCAACACACAAGCCACCACAGAATGACCAACTGACAGGCAGGTGGTGGCTGATGTTAATTAGCAGAAAAGAAAAAAAGAAGGCAGTAGCTCCCCTGACAGTTAGGATACATTTCGTTCATGGGCCTGACTTTCTGCGGGTGCTTGGGGATGAGCTGGGGCATGCCGTGATATGGCGACACTGAATATTATCAGGAAACCTTCACTCAGGCGGTCTTAGGTGTCTCTGCCTGTTATTCTTTGAGATGATTTGTGTTCTTTGCCATCAGTTGAAATATTGGTTTGTATCTGAGCCAACTCTCATCAAAACTTCTTTAAAAATAATGAGTTGCAGTAATTTTTTTTCAAAAAAAAGGAAAAGAAAAGGCTAAGCAGTAAACACGATATGGAGGGGAAAATTGGCAAGCACATGTCAGGTGATCTAAGCCCCCTGGCAAGGGTGGGCTTTCTCCATCAGGCACAGGACTTGTATGATATATTTAATTGGGAGTTGGCTGGAGGTTTGGCCGCAATCCAAGCCAGAGCAGCCCCCAGGAGAGAGGTGTGTGTGAGAAGATGGGGCGCCGGGTGGGTGGAATACCTGAGCGTTTGGAATCACAAAGGTTTCCAGGCAAAGCATTTCTGGCCTGGACAAGGACCAATTAGGGACAAATGCAAAATCCACGTCATTGCTTCCCAACTCATTAATTCCCGACACTAGAGAACACAGCGCCCCCCCATCTGAAGTCCCCAGAACCTTGGGTTTGTACCTTGTGGTGCCACTGAGCGAAAACCTTGCTGCTCAGCGAGGCTGCGCTGCTTGCGGAGGGCTGAGCAATTGTCACTTCTGTGCTGTGAGAGGGTGGAGCCATAGAATGCGAGAGTTAGAGGAGCCCTCCCAACCAGGCCCACCAAGCCGCACATTTCCCACAGGAGGAAAGTAAAGCCCAGAAACACTAACTTCTGAGAACCTAACTGACAGAGTGGCAAAGCCCAACTTGAACCTCAAGCCTCTTGATTCCAAGGCCAAGTGCTTTCCCTTGCCCTGCTCTAAGGGTTAATGCGTTGTGACAGGGACATCAAGAGCATGGGAGGGTGTCCATCAACAGATGGATAAACAAAATGTATATAATATAATGGAATATTACTCAGCCATAAAGAGAAACGGAGTTCTGAAGCATGCTGCAACAGGGATGAACCTTGAAACCATTATGCTGAGTGAAATAAGTCAGACACAAAAGGCCAAATACTGTATGATCTCACTTACATGAAATATCTAGATTAGGCAAATGCATAGAGAGAAAAGTTTGTTAGTTGTTACTAGGGACTGGGGATAGGGCCACTGCTGAAGGAATACTGAGTTTCTGTTTTGTTGTTGTTGGTTGCCATTGAGTTGGCTCCAATTCATGGTGACCCCAAGTAGACCAGAACAAGACGTTGCTTGTTCCTGCACCATCTTCGTGATCGCTCATATGCTTGAGTCCATTGAAACATAGCTTCCAGCATCACAGCCACATACAAGCCACCACAGTACCACACGTTGACAGGTGGTGCAAGTTTCTGTTTAGGGTGATGAAAAACTTGGAATAGTGGTTATGGTTGCACAACCTGGTGAATGTATTTAATGTCACTTAATGGTACACTTAAAAATGGTTAAAATGGCAAATGTTTTGTCACGTATATTTTACCACAATAAAATTGAGGGGAAAAAGAAAAAAAAAAAAAAAAAAAAACAGCCTGGGAGGGAGAGTCACAGCCTAACCTTCTGTTGCTTCTGTGCAGTCACCGACTCGATGTAGACACGAACATTCCAGCATTTCCAGCCTGTTCCACTGTCTTTATTTTGTCTTGGAGATGATTTTGTTTTTCAGTCACTGAGCATTAAGAGGGTACCCACACTCCACAGGGGCATGATTTGGGGTCTCAGTGGTGACAATTTTGCTTTAGAAATGCCTGGGGGAGATGGAAAATGAGAACCTATAAGATTGTCTGGGATACTCCAGAGAAGAAGCCTCATTTCAAATCCTAATTTCTCTGTGTTTTGTATATAATCCTCCTTCTTCTTTCCCTGGTGGAATACAGTTTATGTAAATTGCTTTTGATCACACACTTGGAGCAAGAGTCGTGAACATTTTTTTTATAATGTTCTATCCTTGACATAATGAATGTTACAATTTCCCTCTGTATTTGTAATAAATTCCTTAATGCCCCCAAAGAGGGACAGTGCTTACAAAGGCCAAGGAGGCTTTGTTCACAGGGCAATTTAGGGTTATACCTGAGTGCAGTCTTCACCACCACCAGCTGCCATTGAATTGACTCCAACTCATGGCGACCCATGTGTGTCAGAGTAGAACTGTGCTCCATAGTGTCTTCAATAGCTCATTTTTCAGAAGTAGATTGGCAGGCCTTTCTTCCTAGATGGTTCTAAGTGGACTTGAACCTCCAAACTTTTTGGTTAGCAGAGCGCATGTGAACCATTTGCACCACCCAGGGACAATCTTAGATCCCACCTTTTACCTCTTGGATGTCACTGTCCAATTGTGCTTGGGTGTATGGAGAGGGGAATAAGCTTTCTTACAGGAAAAGTCAGGCTTGTAGACAAGGAGTAGAAGGAACAATAATTTTACAGAAAACATTAGACTTTGTTGTATCAGATGCCTCTGGACTTCTGGAAAGAGCACTGAACTTTTCATCTTGCAAGCCTTAGAAGAGCAGTTCTCGATCAAGATATACTAACTCATTTGACAGTGATGTGACAGAAGCATGGGGACCGAGTTGCTTTGTCAAAAACTGATACCAGAACCAGTCCCTGGGCAATCGATACAAGAATCAGTGCCTGGGCAACTGCTGTGGCCCAAGGCTTTCTCCTACAGTACTACCCCTTAGCTGACTGCAGGACCCTCATCCCAACAAATGTCCAGAAGTAAAGGAACGAGGGGCTGTATATCCTCTGAGGCTGTCCAGACACCCTTGGAGCCAAAAATATTTTGTCCAAAGAAGTAAATAATTACCTCAGTTCTCTTACAGTTTGTGTGTGTGTGTGTGTGTGTGTGTGTGTGTGTGTTTGAGCTTTATTTAAAGATACAGCCTCAGCTCCCTGACTTCACATGTGTGGGTGGTGAGATCTGACGTCAGGGGTAGCAGACACGTACAGAACCACAGGGAGGCAACATGATAGATGTCATCTGTTCTGGTGAGCCTCACCCCGCTTTTAACTGATGACTGCCTGTCTTCCCTCAGCTGCCGCAGGCAAGGTGACAGCCCAGCTGTCTCCGTGTTCTGGTTTCTTTCTTCTGACTCCTGTGAAGCAATGACCAGGGGGAGATAAGAATAACTCACACTTGAAGTGTGGATGTGTATGTATGTGTGGATATACAAAGTGAACAAAAGGGATGCAGTTTGCACCTAAGGGGCCATTACCCTCCCCTCTTGTTATCAGAGGCAGTGGGCGAGGGGAACAGATTTCACAGCTCTGTGTCATGGTCCCTACTCTGCTGCTCGCTTTCTTGCTATGAGCTCCTTCACCGTGCTGTGTTAGAGGGGACATTTCGGCTCTGCCTACCTCACAGGGTTGTTATGAAGATTAAATAAGGATGTATTTGTAATTCTGAAACGGTATAACATGTATGTATGTATAGATTGATATAAATATATATAAATTAATATATTTAAAAAAAAAAAAACATTGCCGTTGACGATTCCGACTCATAGCGACCTTATAGGACAGGGTAGAACTGCCTCATAGGGTCTCCAAGAAGTGCCTGGTGAATTTGAACTGCCGACTTTTTGGTTAGCAGCATATATATATGGACCCCCGGTGGTGCAAGTCATTTGCAATCACTTGCTAACCAAAAGATTAGAGGTTCAAACCCACCTAGTGGCTTCACAGAAGAAAGGCCTGGTGATCTGATTCCCTAAAGTTTACAGCCAAGAAAACGCTGTGGAGCAGCTGTAACACATGGGGTTGCCATGTGTCGGGGGCCTGGGTGGTGCTAACGGTTAATGCACTCACTACTAACTAAAAGGTTGGAGATTCGAGTCCACCCAGAGGTGCCTTGGAAGAAAGGCTTGGTGATCTACTTCTGAAAAATCAGTCACTGAAAACTTTATGCAGCACAATTCTACTCTGACAAACACAGGGTGGCCATGAGATAGAGGTGACTCACTGGCAATTGGTTTGTTTGTTTTTTTGTATGGATCTGTGTGTGTATGTATACGTATAGATATTTTTATGTATATTTATACATATGAATTATTCTTACTCTCTCCTAGTCATTACTTTATGTGAAATGTGCCAATAATGGGGGAGTAAGGACAAAAAAGACTGATTTTATGATTCAAATTCCAAGAGGATCTGAGGTCGGTACAGGCAGTATTTGTGGTGTTTTAAGTATCTGTGGCCTACAAATTGTCTCTCCTCGATTTTCAAAAGTAAATTCTTTGACATCTAATTTTTTAAAGACAAGATATTTTCCTGATGAAAAAATATTTTGTTAACAGTCAGTCAGAAATATTAAAAGAAGCAAAAGACTGTGTCCCCTCCAAGGTGTCTCTAATAGTCCTGTCATCCTTCCCTGCTTCCTACCCCTCAGAAAGATGGCAGTGTATTCCAGAGCCAGCCAAAGAAGTATTTCTTTTTTCCCCTAAATCAAATTTATTCTTCATCTTTCCCTGCCTATTTTTTCTAATTAGAATTTAACTTTTAGTGGCAGTCTGCTTCCGTAAAGATTTACAGCCTTGGAAGCCCTATGAGGCAGTTCTACTCTGCGGTATAGGGTCGCTATGAGTTGAAATAGTCTTGAGGGCCACTGGTTGGCTGGGTTGTGCAGTTAAGAACCACAAGGTGGCACTCATGCCCTTGAGGGGGAGGGGAGCGGGACATCTGGCCCACCCTAAGATGGGCTGCATCTAGCCATGGTTGTGGTTCAGAATCCACTAAGCCTTCTGGAAGGAGGACATGGCTCTTTGTGAATGAGGCCAGTGTCTTCAGTCAGATTATTGGGCACAGGCCAGAGTTCTGGGTTTCTCTACTGGGAGAGATGCAGAGTTGATGCTGAACTCTAGGCACTGGGGAGTCCATCTTGGAGATAGCCATCCAAGCTTGAGTGTTGTTCCAGAAAAGAAAAAGGTTCACAAGAGTTCCTGTAAACTCTACTCTGCTTACCAGTTAGGTTTTTTTGTTTTGTTTCTTCAAATGACACTGACCTCAATGGCTATTTCTTTTCCCTACTTGAAACATGATCTAATATTATATTTTATTTAATGATTTCCTCCCCTTCCAAAAAAAGAGATTTCATTAGTTTATTGAGATAGTAACATGGAAATAAACTAAGCAGAAAGGGAACGTGTGGTGAATGGAAAGTAAATGAAGGTAGGTGAAGACTCACTGTGCAGGCCTGTACATTTGGCTTGGAGTTGTCTTTGGGCACAGGCTCTTCATCTGGGACTTCCCCTGGTATTGCATCTCTGCAGGACCCATAGATATTCACAGAGCTGCTCAGCCCACAAAGGCCTTGGAGTCCATCTTCAGGGCCTCTCTCTCCCTCCTGACTGTTGGTCAGATGTGGAGGGGATAGCAGAGGACTCTCAGCCCCAGGTAATGGCAGACCCACAAGACAAAGGACCTGGGTCTCTGAATTACTGTGTGGAAGAGAGTGGCCCACTGATCAGGAACACGTGTTGGAACTTTATATGAATAGAAATAAACGTCTGTTGGGTTTGGGATTGTTTGTTGAAGCAGTTAGCTTATCTGATTAATATAGTCTCCATTGTACCCTGAGCAGCCTGGGGGACAACCAAGAGCTTCAGAGACTATCAGAACCATGTTGGCTGTGAGCCTGTACTCTTGGTCTTGGGATTTTGGACCTGCTCTTTGAGTCTTTCTCTTGCTGGTGTTCCAGGTGGTGCCATGGGCCTCCTTAGGACTGTTAGAGATTTCTGGTTCTAGCACTCAAGTTTCACTTGGTCTCTGGCTATTGATCTATTCCTGCTGCTGCTTCTTTTCTGCCAGGAGTCTAGAGGTGGCCAGGAGTCCCTTGTGTAAACAGTTAAAATGCTCAGCTGCTAACTGTAAGGTTGGAGGTTGGAGTCCACCCAGAGGTATCTCAGAAGCAAGGCCTGAAGATGTACTTCAGAAAAAAATCAGCTATTGAGAATCCTATGGAGCATACTTCTACTCTGACACACATGGGGTTTCCATGAGTTGAAACTGACTCAAAAGCAACTGGTAATTATTTTTCCATAAGTGATCAGAGCTTTTGCTCCAGCATTAGGTATTCAGATTACCACGAACTTTTTGAGACACCCCCGTAAGTGGGGTTTTTCTTTCCCACACATTTCCCAGGACCAAAAACCAAAACCAAACCCGTTGCCATTGAGTCGATTCCTACTCATAGTGACTCTATAGGACAGAGTAGAACTGCACCTAGGGTTTCCAAGGAGTGGCTGGTGTATTTGAACTGCCAGTCTTTTGGTTAGTAGCTGAGTTCTTAACCACTGTGCCACCAGGGCTCCATTTCCCAGGACATTGCTTCCCAAATTGTTCTGTGGAACACTAGTTTAATTTAAGATGTCAATCGATTGTGCGGGGGGCGGGGGGGTGTTATGGATTGACTTATGTCCACCAAGAACATATGTTATAGATCCTAACCTTTATGCCTCTATGCCCATTTGGGAATGGGTTGTCTTTTCTATGTTAATGAGGCAGGATTAGTGCAGGGTGTATCTTGAATCAATCTCTTTTGAGATACAAAAGAGATTAAACAAGCAAGCGAGAGAAGTAGAGATGACGGAAGAGAGATGCCAAGCCACATGGAGATCTCCAAGGAACCAGGAAGCAGAAGCTAAAGAGACAAGGACCTTCCTCCAGAGTCAACAGAGAGAGAAAGCCTTCCCCTAGAGCTGGTGCTCTGAATTCGGACTTCAAGCCTCCAAAACTGTGCGAAAATAAATTTCTGTTTGTTAAAGCTACCCACTTGAGATATTTCTGTTATAGCAGCACTAGATAAGTAAGACAGGGGGTATGATGTCTGGGGAAGAATTGGATTAAATGAAGTTAAATATTTTTTTGATACAGGACTTTTTGGAGCCTTTAACATTCTAGTGAAGGAGTCAGCAAATTTCAGCCTGAAGGCCACATCCAACCTGCCACCTGTTTTTGTAAATAAAGTTTTATTGGAGCACAGCCACACTCATTCACGTCCATATTCTCTATGGCTGTTTTTCTGCTACAGTGGTAAAGTAGCTGCAACAGAGTCCACACAGTAGTAAAGTTGGAAATATTTACCATCTAGCCTTTTACAGAAAAGTTTGCCGACCCCTATCTTGTGTTAGGAATCCCTGTGTGGCACAAATGGTTAAGCACCTGACCATTAACTGAAAGACTGGCAGTTCAAACACGCCCAGAGGGGCCTTGGAAGAAAGGCCTGACACTCTGCTTTCGAAAGGCCACAACCTTGAAAACCCTATGGAGCAGTTCTACTCTGCACACATGCGGTTGTCAGGAACTGGAATCCACTAGACAGCAATGGGTTTGTTTTTGGTTCTTGCGTCTCCAAAAAGAGGAATACCCACGGATTTCACTTATTTGGCCACAAATACATTTTTCCCTTGGACCACCTATTAACATCTTGAAAGTCACAAGTTTCTTGGAAAATGTCATCCGAGAGTCAGCAGGCCTTCACATCACCTCCTTCTTTACCTCCATTGTGAAACTCAGACACATTTCTAGTCGTCCATAAGCCAGCTTCCTAATTTCTTTCTCGAGAGTTCCCTGTGCTGTTTTTCTTCCAACTCCCCAGCCTCAGGAGCTAGTCTGCCTACCTGGTTGGGCTTTGAACCCTTTCAGTCAGGTTTGAACCCCTGCTGAGAATTTCCAGTTCTAACAAGTTCCCAGGAAGTTATACATAAGAATCTCCTGGAGATTGTATTAAAATGTAGATTCTGCTTCAGTATATTTGGGGTGGAAATGCAAATTCTCAGAGGCGTTCAAACCAGAATGAACCAGTTCAAAGCCCTGCTTCCACGTTGCTGTTTATCTCAGTCTTTCATTTCTCTGTAAGAGCTCCCACCTGGTAGCGTGCTGCGGTTACCGGAGTTCTGCGGATGGACAGCCTGCCTGCGCCCTCCCTTCACCATGGCGGAAGGGCCCTCCTGCTCCAGCTGCACCCTGAAGACCGTGTTCCGTAACACAGGGAAGCCAGCCTCCCGCCTTCGGGAAGGCCCACTTCTACCCCCGGGCAACTTGAGGTGTGCAAATAGCTCAGGGAAGGATCATTTTAAATCGCCTTTAAAGCCTGATTTGTAAATAATCTAAGACCGAAGACAGAGCAAGTTAAATATTTATTTGAAGATTACGTCTCTAAGGAGGGATTGTTGAAAATTAGTGAGTGCTTTGCATCCTTGCTGCTCTCCTCGCCCCTGCTGGAGGGCATATTATTTTTACGGCTGTGTTTGACAGCCAGAACAAGCCTCTGTAGATTTAGTGGTTGTCTGTAGTGGCATTTATGTGTTTGAATGAGCTGGGCAAACAAGAGGGAGGGAGGTGAGGGCGGTAATTAACTCTGCGAATCTCTTCCCTAACACTTCCATACTCGGGAAATGCCGGGGTAAAAGAACCATTCACAGGTTTAAAAAAAAAAGGCTGCACAGAAATCCTTCTCTTAATGTAGCTGGTTTGGAAAGCACAGCCAATCAGCAGCAACCAGGCCATTGTAGACTAGGGATCTCCAGAGTGAAACTCCTGTGTCTGGGAGGAAAATGTACGCGGCCAGAACTTTCTGATGAGAAACCCAGCAGTCCTGCCAGTTCCCAGCAGATTTTTCTTATCACCTGATAGCTCTCAGGCACTGTGCTAGGCCCTGGGCATATCCAGGAAGCTCAGAGGTTAGCCTCCTCTCTGGGTGTACACAGAAAGGTATTTGAAAAATTGCTATTTTTTAATTTTTTACAAAAATGCATTGGTCTATAGAGAAATCAAAAAACCTAGCTCGTCCACATAAAAACTTGCACCCAAATGTTTATAGCAGATTTATTCATAATTGTTCCAAACTCGAAGCAACCAAGATGTCCCTCAAAGGTGAATGAATAAACAAACTGTGGTACATCCAGACAATGGCATATTATTCAGAAATAAAAGAAGTGAGCTATCAAGCTATGAAAAGATATGGAGGAAGCTTAACTGCATATTGCTAGGTGGAAGAAGCCAGCCTGATCAAGCTATGGACTGTATGATTCCAACTGTGTGATACTCCCGAAAAGGCAAAACTATAGGGACAGTGAAAAGATCAGCAGTTGTCAGGGGCTTAGGGGGAGAGGGAGGGATGAATTGGTGGAGCCCAGGGCATTTTAAGGGCTCTGAAGCTATTCTACATGATATTGTAATGGTGGATACAAGACATCATGCATTTGTCAAAACCCATAAACTGTAAAACACAGAGTGAACCCTAATGTAAACCGTGAACTTGAGTTAATAGTTGTATATCAATATTGGTTCATCAAATGTACCACATGTACCAAACAAATGCAAGATGTTAATAGTAGGAGAAACTGTGCAGACGGGAGGGGGATATGTGGGAACTCTCCGCACTTTCTGTAAACCTAAAACTGCTCTAGTCTATTTAAAAACTAAAAACAAAACAGAACAGAAGACTTTGCTCAATAAAACATCACTTTTGCCCACTTGTAGCACTCCTCCTGCCACTCCAGGAAATTTTATCAGAAAGTAAGCTGGGCTGTAGAGTGGGCATGGGGTTTTTGCCACATTTCCCTCCCAGAGTATCTGTGCATCCTTGGGCAAGTTCCACACTTCTCTGGGCCTCAGCTTTGAAATGGTGAGTTTGATTAAATCAATCTTCTCTAAACTTGCATGATCTTAAGACTCACCTAGAGCTATGATTCAGTAGATCTGGAGTAAGGCCTGAGAATTTATCATTTTAATAAAGGCCCGAGTGATGCGTAAGACCCAGAACATTTAAGGAACACTGGATTAGGTCCCCTCTGGATATGGCACTGTAATGTCTATATTGTTTTTCCAGGAGACCGTTTCATGGATATCTGTGGGAAAAGCTTTAATGAGACCACTGATAATCTATGTTGTTGTTGTTGTGTGCCGTTGAGTTGATTCCAACTCATGGCAGCCCTATAGGACAGAGTAGAACTGCCCCATAGGGTTTTCAAGGAGCAGCTGGTGGATTTGAACTGCTAACCTTTTATTTAGCAGCCTGATCTCTTAACCACTGTGCCACCAGGGCTCCAAACAGGAAAACAAGAAAAGTGTAGGAGAAAGGCCATACACAAATATTTCATAATTGTTGGTGCACTGTAGTTCAGTGATGCCCCCTTTGCTTCTCTCTTTGTAATGCAGTTCTTGTTGTTAGTGCCATAGAGTTGGCCCCTTACTTATGGCAACCCCATGTACAATGGAATGAAATGGACCATTTCGATCTATAAGGTTTTCATTGGCTAATTTTTGGAAATAGATCACCAAGCCTTTCTTTCTAGTCTGTCTTAGTCTGGAAGCTCCGCTGAAATCTGTCCAGCGTGGGTGACCCTGTTACTTATTTGAAACACTGGTGACATAGCTTCCAGCATCACAGTGATACTCAAGCCACCACAGCACAGCAAACTGATAGACAGGTGGTGGATCTTATTTTTAGGATGTCCCAAATAACATGTCCCCAATAACATGATAACATGTCCAAAGTAAATATCGCCATCCTCTCTTCTAAGGAGCATTCTGGCTGTCTTCTTCCAAGACAGATTTGTTTGTTCTTCTCATAGTCAATGGTATATTCAATATTCTTCGCTAACAAAGGCATCTGTTCTTCTTCAGTCTTCCTTTTTTGTTGTCCAGGTTTCCCATGCATATGAGGTGATTGAAAATATCATGGCTTGGGTTAGGTGCACCTTCGTCCTCAAAGTGACTTCTTTGCTTTTTAACACTTTAAAGAGGTCTTTTGCATCAGATTTCCCTAATGTAATATGTTGTTTGATTTCTTGACTGCTGCTTCCATGGGCATTGATGGTGAATCCAAGTAAACTGAAATCCTTGACAACTTCAATCTTTTCTCCATTTATCATGATGTTTCTTATTGGTCCATTTGTGAGGATTTTTGTTTTCTTTATGTTGAGGCACAATCCATACTGGAGGCTGTAGTCTTTGATCTTCATGATTAAGTGTTTCAGGTCCTCTTTGATTTCATCAAGCAAGAGTATGTCATCTGCATATCTCAGGTAGTTAATGAGTCTTCCTCCAATCCTGATGCCACATTCTTCTTCATACAGTCCAGCTTCTTGGATTATTTGCTCAGCATACAGATTGAATAAGTATGGTGAAAAGATACAACCCTGACGCATAACTTTTCCAATTTTAAACCACTCAGTATCCCCTTGTTCTGTTTGAATGACTGCCTCTTTGTCTATGTACAGGTTTCTTAAGAGCACACTTAAGTTTTCTGGAATTCCCATTCTTAACAATGTTATCCATAATTTGTTATGATCCACACAGTCGAATGCCTTTGCATAGTCAATAAAACACAGCTAAACATCTTTTCTGGTATTCTCTGCTTTCAGCCAAGATCCATCTGATATCAGCAAGATATCTCTCATTCCACATCCTCTTCTGAATCCGGCTTGAATTTCTGGCAGTTACTTGTTGATGTACTGCATCTGTTTTTGAGTGATCTTCAGCAAAATTTTACTTGTATGTGATATTAATGATATTGTTCGATAATTTACGCATTCTGTTGGATCACCTTTCTTTGGAATGGGCACAAACATGGATCTCTTCCAGTCAGTGGGCCAGGTAGCTGTCTTCCAAATTTCTTGGCATAGCCTTGCATCTGTTTGTTGAAACATCTCAGTTGGTATTCTTTCAATTCTTGGAGGCTTGTTTTTTGCCAGTGCCTTCAGTGCAGCTTGGACTTCTTTCAGTACCATCGGTTCTTGAGTCATATGCTATTCCTAAAATGGTTAACACCGACCAACTCTTTTTGGTACAGTGAGTCTGTGTATTCCTTCCATCTTCTTTTGATGCTTCCTGCGTCATTCAATATTTTGCCGGTACAATCCTTCAAAATTGCAACTCGAGGCTTGAATTTTTTCTTCAGTTCTTTCAGCTTGAGAAATGCTGAGCGTGTTCTTCCCTTTTGGTTTTTAACTCCAGTTTTTTGCACATTTAATTATAATACTTTGTTTTCTCCAGCCACCCTTTGAAATCTTCTGTTCAGCTTTTTTACGTGATCATTTCTTCCATTTGCCTTAGCTACTCTATGTTCAAGAGCAAATTTCAGAGTCTCTTGTGGCATTCATTTTGGTCTTTTCTTTCTTTCCTGACTTTTTAATGACCTTTTGCTTTCTTCATTTATGATGTCCTTGATGTCATTCCACAGCTCGTCTGGTCTTTGGTCATTAGTGTTCAACGCATCAAATCTGTTCTTCAGATGGTCTCTAAATTCAGGTAGGATATACTCAAGGTCGTACTTTGGCTCTCATGGACTTGTTTTAATTTTCTTCAGCTTCAACTTGAACTTGCATATGAAGAATTGATGATCTGTTCTGCCGCTGGCCCCTGGCCTTGTTCTGACTGATGATATTGAGCTTCTCCATTGTCTCTTTCCACAGATGCAGTTGATTTGATTCCTGTGGCAAGGTCCATGTGTATAGTTGCCATTTATATTGTTGAAAAAATGAATAAGTTGTTGGTCATGCAAAATTCTGTCATGAGATCTCCATCATTTCTATCACCAAGGTCATATTTTCCAACTACCGACCTTTCTTCTTTGTTTCCAACTTTTGCTTTCCAATCACCAGTAATTATCAATTCATCTTGATTGCATATTTGATCAAATTGAGACTGCAGAAGTTTGCAAAAACCTTCAATTTTCTCATCTTTAGCATTAGTGGTAGGTGCATAAATTTGAATAATAGTCGTATTAACTGGTCTTCCTTGTAGGTGTATGGATATTATCCTATCACTGACAGCTTTATACTTCAGGATAGATCTTGAAATGTTCTTTTTGATGATTAATGTGACTCCGTTCCTCTTCAATTTGTCATTCCTGGCATAGTAGACCATATGATTGTCTGATTCAGAATGGCCAATACCAGTCATTTCAGCTCACTCTGCCTAGGATATTGATCTTTATGTGTTCCATTTCATTTTGATGACTTAGACGATTTTCTTAGATTCATACTTCATACTTAGCACATTCCAATTATTAACGGATGTTTACACCTGTCTCTTCTCATTTTGAGTCATGCCACATCAGCAGTTGGAGGTCCCAAAAGCTTGACTCCATCCACGTCATTAAGGTCAACTCTATTTGAGGAGGCAGCTGTTCCCCAATTGTATTTTTCATGCCTTCCAACCTAAGGGATCATCTTCTGGCACTGTATCAGATAACGTTCCGCTGCTATTCATAAAGTTTTTACTGGCCAGTTGTTTTAGAATTAAATCACCAGGTTCTTCTTCCTAGTCTGTCTTAGTCTGGAAGCGCCACTTAAACCTGTCCACCATGGGTGATCCTGCTGGTATTTAAAATACTGATGTCATAGCTTCCATCATCACAGCAACACGCAAGCCACCACAGTATGACAGACTGACAGAGGAGTGGTGGTGAGTGACATTAGTCAAACACAATCCTCTCTATCCACTACAGACAAAATAAAGGTCCCACACATCATGGCAAATGAGATCTTCTATCATCTCACTTTTGCACTTACCTTCCCTCAAGCCCTGGTGGCACAGTGGTAAAGAGTTTGGGTGCTGACTAAAAGATCAGTTCAAATATACCAGCTGCTCCTTGGAAACCCTATGGGGGAAGTTCTACTCTGTCCTATAGGGTCACTATAAGTCAGAATCTACTTGAAGGCAGCAGGTTTGGTTTTAGTTATCATCTCACTCCCCTGCACAGGGAGGTAGGGCCACTCACCACTTCTCAAGCATGCTTGCTGTTCCTTCCTCTTACAAAGTCCTTTCTCCTTATTTCTACCTGTCTTCAAGGCTTGGTTTAATGCCAGCTCCAACCTAAAGCCTTTCCTAATCCCCCTATCTGGAACTAATCTCTCCTTTCTCAATGCAGTTCTGGGTTTCTTTGTTCAACTTCTTTGCCTTATCACATTCTGCCTGGTAGGGTAGTTACATTGCTTACGTTACCCTCAAATGGTAAGGTTTTTTTTTTTTAATGAAGGTGCTTGTTTTTATTTACAGCTTTTATCAAATAGTTGATACTCAGTGGAGAATGGGTTAAAATCATGTTACTATCACTATACATTTCACCTTTGATTGTGTTTTACAGCTATGTTTTCATGTCTACCATCGATCTATTTCTCTCTTCTCTCAATCACATTGCTTTCTCTTGGAAATAGTACTTGCTTCCCTTTTCTAGCTCAGTCTCCTAAACATAATCAACAGAGGCTGTTGTTCAGTGGTGTTGAGTTGGCCCTCGACTCATGGCAAGCTCATGCACAATGGAACGAAATGTTGCCCAGTCCTGTGCTGTCCCCATGATCAGTTGTGGATCGGGCAGTTGTGATCCATTGGGTTTTCATTGGCTGATTTTTGGAAGTAGATTTCTAGGCCTTTCTTCCTAGTCCTTCTTAGGCTGGAAACTCTGCTGAAACCTGCTCAGCATCAGAGCAACACAGAAGCCTCCACTGGTGGACGGGTGGTGGCTGTGTATGAGGTACACTGGCTGGGAATCAAACACAGGTCTCCTGCATGGAGGCCGAGAAATCTACCATTCAACCACCACCACACCCCAATCAACAAATATTAATAGTTTATTAGACTAATTTTCCCATACACATTATTTATTGAGGCCTGTCCTTTCAAAGATTTACAGCCTAGGAAACCCTATGAGGCAGTTCTACTCTGTCCTATAGGGTCACTATGAGTTGGAATCGACTCCACAACAGTGGGTTCACTTTTTTTTTGGTCCCTTACAAGGCATGTGTTAAGTTGAAAATTAGACTATTGTGATCCATAGGGTTTTCGTTGGCTGATTTTTGGAAGTAAATTGCCAGAGCTTTCTTCCTAGTCTTAGTCTGGAAGCTCCATTGAAACCTCTTTTTCATACATTATTTCATTTAATCTTCTAAAGGATAGATTCTCTTCATTTATAGGTGAGGTAAGCTAAGGTTCATAGAGATTAAAGAATTTTACCAGCATCACACAGCTAGTCAGTAGTGAGGGCAGGATCGAAATGACTCCAAATGACTCCATACAAGGGAGAGAGGTGTATTACCTTCAGTTTGAGGGAGAATGATGCATCTGATGAGAAAACATACTGTTTGTACACAGACTGGATGAAGCCTTCCTCCTCTCTTTTTCTGATGTTGTTGTTATTATTAGTCAGTTTCAACTAAAAGTGAATCTACGTACAACAAAATGAAACACTGCCCAGTCCTGCGCCATCCTCACAATCATTGTTATGCATGAGCCCATTGTTGCAGCGACTGTGTCAGTCCATCTTGTTGAGGGTCTTCCTCTCTTTGACTGACCCTCTATACCAAGCATGATGTCGTTCTCCTGGGACTGATCCCTCCTCATAACATGTCCAAAGTATGTGCGACGAAGTCTCGCCATCCTTGCTTCCAAGGAGCATTCTGGCTGTACTTCTTCCAAGACAGATTGTTTGTTCTTCTGGCAGTCCATGGTATATTCAATATTCTTCACCAGCACCGTAATTCAAAGGCGTCAATTCTTCTTCCATCTTCCTTATTCATTGTCCAGCTTTCACATGCATTTGAGGCGACTGAAAATATCGGCTTGGGTCAGGCACACCTTAGTCCTCAAAGTGACATCTTTGCTTTTTAACACTTTAAAGAGGTCTTTTGCAGCAGATTTGCTCAATGCAATATGTTGTTTGATTTCTTGATAGTCTTGGAATTTCCCCTCTGGTCTTGGATCACCCTGGGTACCAGTGAGGTTGGTGTCCCACCTCCTTGTGTTCCTACTCTGACTCTCTCCATAGTGACAGGGGCTGCCTCGTGCTGCCGCTGTACTCAGACTTCCAACCTGGTTCCCTGGCCAGTTCCCTAACAATTAACCCCACCCTCACCCCCAAGTAGGCACAATCACCCTAATTCTCAGTAGTTCCACGACTGAAACACAGTTCAGTCCCTACAAGAGACCTGGAGGACAGCAGCCTTGGCTTGCCACGAAGTGGATCCTGGGGCTAGGCGTGGTCACAGTCCCTGAGACTAGAAGCAGAATTCCCAGCTCAGCCTCCATGCCTGGTCTGGACAAGCTGGGGCTATTGGCACTTCTTCCCTGGCTCTCTCTTGCCTGCCAAGTTGATTGACCTTTGGGGCATGATGAAAAGTGTAGCTTTTTGATGAGCTACTTTTCAGGGCTTTTGGATTCTCTTGCTTTCTTTTCCTTTTAATTTTTCCTTTCAGAGACTCTTACCATGTTCATTCATTGCAACTGTCCAATCCATTGAGGCTTGGGTGCCTAGAGGCAGGAGACTCATTAGCATGAATCCTGTAAGTGAGGATAAAAGTAGTAATATAGTAACCGTGGGGAGGTGACTCTCCTTTTTTAGTTTTAGATAATCCTTACTGTCTTTTTTTCTGTCTCAACCTCCCCTTCATCCCAGTTTCTGTCTTTCCTTTTGTTCTCCCTTTACCCTTTTCGGGGTCCCTGAGTGGTACAAATGTTAACATGCTGGCCTGCTAATGGAAAGGGTGGAGTTTCAAGTCTACCCAGAGGGGTCTTGGAAGAAAGGCCTGGTGATCTGCTTCTGAAAAATCAGCCATTGAATCTATTCTGACACACATGGGGTCATCATGAATTGGAATCAACCAGATGAAAACTCATTTGAGTTTTTTTTGTTTGCTTTACTTTTCTCACCATCTCTCTTTTTAATCTTTTGTCTTTTTATCTTCTTTCTTTAGAAGCACAAAAGGACACAGCTTCTCCTTGTACACCTGTCAGACTTCTTGGCCCCCAGGCTAAAAAAGTTCTCTGAGTTGTCAGGAATCCCCGCAAGGCTGGCTTCCAGGGCACCCCAACACATATCCCAACTGTAGAGCTGCTAGAGGTAGGGAAGCGGTCCAGACCAGGTTGGACTGGATTCAGGAGCCTAATTACCACCAGAAAATTAAAGAAAGGTAATAATTGCTTTTAAACACGGAACAAAAGCTACTCTCGCCTCCTCGGTCTGTAAATTTGTAGTGAGGCTATGATTACAAGGGAGTGCCGGGGCTGCCCTCTTTGTGTTGAATTTGCAAACGAGAATGCACACGCCCCCCATATGCATAATTGGATCCTCACGGTCTCCGCATCAACGTGGGGATGCCGGAGAAGTTTATTTATCCAGTGCTCATTCAGAGAAAAGCTGAATGGAACAAGAAAATTCCCACTTTGCTGCAGGATTAGATACTATGGAGTATCCCTCCCCCGTCCTCTTTCAAGGATTTTTTTTTTTTAGTTTCTAAATCTGCTTGGGAAGAAAAAGTAAATTGCTAGAAGTGAGATTAGTGGGGAATATTGTTCTTAGGACAATAGTGTCTTTGTGGTTTGACTGGTATGAGCTCCTCGCTTCAGAAAAACACAAGGGCTGGAGGTGTGTGGGTTCTTAATTGCCTACATCTGATCAACGGGCAGCAAAAAATAAGAAGAAAGAAATCGCATTCAGCCCTGATTTGGTCTGGATCAAGTCCACTCGCTAATCAGAGTTTAATGAGGATGCCACTGGCCCTGTTGTATTTGCCAATGCACCCACCGAGGTCCCCGGCCTTCTGTTTGTGCGGGGGGCACTTGCGCGCCCAGCCGCCCCATGAAGCAAGATGCCGGCTGAGAGATGGAAAAGTCTCCGGGCTTGGAGAAGTTAATTAAGTTTAGGCCCTTGGCTTTCCGAGTCACCGGAACCGGGTGGGAACCTCACCCACCCGCACAAAGGAGACCCACATGGCGTCCTGGCGGTGGTAACCGCGCTTCTGGGCACCCCACTGCCAGCTCTTAACCCCAGGAACTGTGTCCCCTCCACTGCACAAACTGAATGGGCCTGCAGGACCATGGCCGCTCTGATGCAGGAGGTTTCAGAAGCACATGGCCCATCATCTAATGTGACTGGTGGGAGCTGAGACGCCAGGGTCTAGCAGAGAATTGACAGACCTGTGAAGGGTCCAGATCAAGGGCTAATTTGGCTTGGACTTTTCTTCTCTTTGGTGTTAGAAAATATATTCACCATATGTGAAAGGCTGAAATTCAGGTGAGCAAGGCGGCTCTCTTGTTTTTATTTTTTTTAATTATGTATTTGCTCTAACAAATTCGTGGGATGGTAAGTCAGGTGCGACCAGGGAAAGAGGAGTCGAGGAGGCCATGAGGGGTAACCAGGTGTATTATACTCACAGGTCCCAGAGACAGGGAGGCACAGCATGCTGTGACACAGGGCCACACAGGGGGTGCACCCCGGGACAAGCTGACAACAAGCTGGAGTTGTAGGAGAGGGTGGATAGTGGCTCAGGAGTATGAGAGCCTGTTAAGGGTCGTGGATGAAGAGAGAACTTAATTAGCTCCTCAAGAAGGGGAATGGACAGCCTCCACCAGGGCCTTAAAACTGTGTTAAGACAGCATTTTAAGCAAATGGTATTGCAGTATTCCTTAATCTCCAAGGAGAAGGAACTGAAGGTCCGTGGTCTCCGTAAGACACTGAAGTGTGCTGATGCACCTTGGAGACCCAGAGCACAGTTCCTCGGGTTCAAAAAGCCCCAGGGTAAATGGGACACACCCCTTTGCAGCATGTTTGTGGTGAAGGTATGAGAAGACATTAAGACAGGGCTAGAGCCATTTTCTTAAAATCGTTGTCTCCTCAGGACAACCCCTCACCCAGCCCATTTCCTGAAGTTGTTTTCCTCCTCAGAACTGCTTTGAAAAGAAACAACCACTGGCTAGCTGGAACCAGCTGAAGTGGGTCCTGCCCTCCATCTTGGCACTCCAGATAACCTTTAGCTCATTAACTGCCTCAAGCGTGGTAAATTCTCCCCTCTGTGGGGAGAGCTAACATGCAAGTGAACAAAAATGGCTAACTTCCTCCTGTGCAGGGAATCGACCCCAGACTCTAGAAAATGCTTACTCACTCTGGAATGCTCTGTGCCTGCATGTATGCCATTTTTAATTTTGCAACTGATCTTGCCTGTATAAACCAGCCTCAGCAAGCTGCCTTCGAGCAGTCTTGGAAGGCACTTAGCCCCAACTAGCTCCTTGATTGGCCGATCAATAAAGTTGCCTTTGGTTCTCCCTAACTCTGTCTCCTGTCATTTTGGCCCTGAATGGAGTCACGTCGAGCAGAACCCGGAGTTCCCAGCAACAATATAGGGGCAGTGGAAAGAACACAGGATTTGGAGGCTAACAGGTTGGGTTCAGGTACTAGCTCCTCCTGGATCCTCTGTGGCTGAGTTTCCCCTCTGTCATGGATTGAGTTGTGTCCCCCAAAAATACCTGCCAGCTTGGCTGGGTCATGATTCCCAGTATTGTATGATTGTGTTATCTGATGTGATTTCCTTGTGTTGTAAACTCTATCACTATGATGAGATTATATGTGATCTACTTATGTGTTGTAAATTCTATCACTGTGACAAGGTTATACTGCTGAGGTTGACAAGATTAGTGTCTTAATGCAATCTCTTTTGAGATATAAAAGAGAGAAGCGAGCAGAGACACGTGGGAACCTCACACCACCAAGAAAGCAGTGCTGGGAGCAGAGCGCGTCCTTTGGACCTGAGGTTCCAGTGCTGAGATGCTCCCAGACCAAGGAAAGACTGAGGCATCACAAAGACCTTTCTCCAGAGCCGACAGAGAGAGAGAGCCTTTTCCTGGGGCTGATGCCCCGAATTTGGACTTGTAGCCTACTGGACTGTGAAGACAATAAATTTCTCTCCATTAAAACCATCCACTTGTGGTACTTCTGTTAGAGCAGCACTAGATGACTGAGACACCCTCTAAAAGTAGAATAATAATATCTAACACATGGTGTGAGGATTGAGATCACATGTGTGATAATTGTCTAGAGTGGCGTTACAAGGCCTTACCTGACCACTGTTTTTATTTATTATTGTACTTTAGATGAAGGTTTACAGAACAAACTAGTTTCTTATTAAACAATTAGCACACATATTGCTTTGTGACATTGGTTACCAACCCCAAGACATGTCAACACTCTCCCCTGCTCGAACTTGGGTTCCCTATTAACCAGCTTTCCTGTCCCGTCCTGCCTCCTAGTCCTTGCCCCCTGCGCTGGTATGCCCTTTAGTCTAGTTTTGTTTTATGGGGCTGTCTAATCTTTGGCTGAAGGGTAAACCTCAGAAGTGATTTCATTACTGAGCTAAAAGGGTGTCTGGGAGCCATACTCTCGGGGTCTCTCTAGTCTGTGTCAGGCCAGTAAGTCTGGTCTTTTTATTTTTGTGAGTTAGAATTTTGTTCCACATTTTTATCTAGCTCTGTTGGGGACTGTCTGTTGTGGTCCCTGTCAGAGCAGTCAGTGGTGGTAGCCGGGCACCATCTAGTTGTGCTGGACTCAGTCTGGTGGAGGCTGTAGTACTTGTGGTCCACCGGTCATTTGGACTAATCTTTCTCTTGTGTCTTTGGTTTTCTTCATTCTCCCTTGCTCCAGACTGGGCAAGACCAGTGGAGTATCTCAGATGGCTGCTCACAAGCTTTTAAGATGCTACTCACCAAAGTAGAATGTAGAACATTTTCTCCATAAACTGTGTTATGCCAGTTGAGCTAGACGTTCCCTGAGACCATGGTCCCCACAGTGCTCAGCCCAGTAATTCTGTCCATCAGGGAGTTTGGATGTGTCTATGGAGCTTCCGTGACCTTGCCTTGGACAAGCTGTGCTGGCTTCCCCAGTACTGTGTACTGTCTTACCCTTCACCAAAGTTACCACTTATCTATTGTCTATTTAGTGTTGTTCGAGCCCCATTCTTCCCCTCCCTTGTGACCATCAAAAACTGTTTCTTTTTGTGTGTAAACCTTTTCATGAGATTTTATAGTAGTGGTCTCATATAATATTTGCCCTTTTGTGATTGACTCATTTCACTCAGCATAATGCCCTCCAGATTCATCCATGTTGTGAGATACTTCCCAGATTCATCATTGTTCTTTATTGTTGCATAGTACTCCATTGTGTATATGTACCATAGTTTGTTTATCCATTCATCTGTTGATGGGCATCTAGGTTGTTTCCAGCTTTCTGCTATTGTGAACAATGCTGCAATGAACATGAGTGTGCATATCTCTATTGTGATGGCTCTTATTTCTCTAGGATATATTCCTAGCAATGGAATTGCTGGATCATATGGTATTTCTACTTCTAGCTTTCTAAGAAAGCACCATATCGTTTTCCAAAATGATTATACCATTTTACATTCCCATCAGCAGTGCGTAAGAGTTCCAAGCTCTCCACAGCCTCTCCGACATTTGTTATTTTCTGCTTTTTTTTTTTTTTTGATTCGTGCCAGTAATGCTGGGGTGAGATGGTATCTCATTGTGGTTTTAATTTGCATTTCTCCAATGGCTAGTGATTTTGAGCATTCCCTCATATGTCTGTTGACTGCTTGAATGTCTTATTTGGTGAAGAGTCTGTTCATTTCCTTTGCCCATTTTTTAATTGGATTATTTGTCTTTTTGTTGTAGAGGTGCTGGATTTTCGTGTAGATTTTAGAGATTAGACATTTGTTGGATTTGTCATAGCCAAATTTTTTTTCCCAGTCTGTAGGTTCTCTTTTTACTCTTTTGGTGAAGTCTGTTTACGAGCATCAGTGTTTAATTTTTAGAAGATCCCAGTTATCTAGCTTCTCTTCTGGAGTTTGTGTGTTGTTAGTTATGGTTTGTATTCTGTTAATGCCATGTTTTAGGGCCTCTAGCATTGGTCCTGTTTTTTCTTCTATGATATTTATAGTTTTTGGTTTTATATGTAGATCTTTGATCCATTTTGAATTAGTTTTTGTGTATGGTGTGAAGTATGGGTCCTGTTTCATTTTTTTGCAGATCTACATCCAGTTTTACTAGGCCCATTTGTTAAAAAGACTATCTTTTCCCCTTTTGTAGGATTTTGGGCCTTTGCTTAAGATCAGGCGACCATAGGTGGATGGATTTACATCTGGGTTCTCAATTCTGTTCCATTACCTGACCACTGTTTTTAAAATTGAACCCCTACCCCATCCGTCAGCACTTCCTAGTCTCCTTTTCTGCAATTTAATTTTTAAAAGCACTTATTATTATTGAATGGATGATATATTTCACTTACTTGTTTCATTGCTCACCTGAATACCCCCAGTAAGCTCCACAACAGGGATTTCTGCTTTCCTTTCTTCCTTCCCACCTTCCTTTCCTTCCTTACTCTCTGGGGTTTACCGTAGTTTCTGAGGAGCCCTGGTGGCTTAATGATTAAGAGCTCAGCTGCTAACTATTAGGTTGGTGATTTCAATCCACCAGTGGCTCTGTAGAAGAAAGATTTGGTAATGTGCTCCCATAAAGATTACAGCCTACTGGCAACATGGCACTCTAGGCAGAAGCACCATGCCGTCCTCCACAGCACAGATCTGAAAAACTAAGCCAAATAGAGAAAACAGCAATCCTGAAACCCTAATCATCAAATGAAGAGATAAAGAACTCAGCCAAGCACCAAATGGAATAAGAAACTGACAGAGAACAGAGAGCAAGGAAACATACATGCAGAGGTCCCTTATCAG
>NW_004444018.1:7221755-7265037 GCF_000243295.1 Trichechus manatus latirostris
TTCAACATTAGAAAATCAATCAATGTAATCCACCACATAAATAAAAGGAAAGACAAGAGTCACATGATCATCTCAATTGATGCAGAAAAGGCATTTGACAAAATCAAACACCATTCCTGATAAAAACTCTGAATAAAATAGGTATAGAAGGGAAATTTCTCAACATAATAAAGGGCATCTATGCAAAACCAATAGCCAGCATCATTCTTAATGGAGAGAGGCTGAAAACATTCCCCTTGAGAACAGGAATAAGACAAAGATGCTGTTTATCACCACTCCTATTTACCATTGTGCTAGAAGTTCTAGCTACAGCAATAAGGCAAGAAAAAAAAATAAAGGGCATCCAAATTGGTAATGAAGAAGTTAAACTCTCCCTGTTTGGGGATACAAGATAAACATACAAAAGTCAGTTTGTTTCCTATACACCAATAATGAGAATGATGAAAAATAAATCAGGAAAACAATACTATTTATAATAGCTCCTAAAAAAATAAAATACCTAGGAATAAATCTAACCAGGGATATAAAAGACCTATACAAAGAATACAACAAAACACTACTGCAAGAAACCAAAAGAGATCTAAATAAATGGAAAAACAACATACCATGCTCATGGATAGGTAGACTCAACATTGTGAAAATGACAATTTTACCTAAAGCAATTTAAAAATACAATGTAATCCCAATCCAAATACCAAAAACATTGTTTAAAGAGATGGCAAAACTAATCATGCACTTTATATGGAAAGGGAGGAAGCCCTGAATAAGTAAAGCACTACTGAAGAAGAAGAATAAAGTAGGAGGACTCACACTACCTGACCTCAGAACCTGGTACCAGTACAATGACAGATACATTGACCAATGGAACAGAATTGAGCACCCAGATGTAAATCCATCCACCTATGTTCACCTGATCTTTGAGAAGGGCCCAAAGTCCATCAAATGGGGAAAAGACAGTGTTTTTAACAAATGGTGCTGGCAAAACTGGATATCCATCTGCAAAAGAATGAAAAGAGGACCCATACCTCACACCATATACAAAAACTAATTCAAAATGGATCACAGACCTAAATATAAAGCCAAATACTATAAAATTCAGAGATGAAAAAATAGGAGCAATGCTACAGGCCCTAATATATGGCATTAACAGGATGCAAACCATAACCATCAACACACAAAACCCAACAGATAAGCTAGATAACTGGGATCTTCTAAAAATCAAACACCTATGCTCTTGAGAAGACTTCAGCAAAAGAGTAAAAAAAGAACCTACAGACTGTGAAAACATTTTTGGACAGTACAAGTCAGACAAAGGTCTAATCTCCATAATCTACAAGAAAATCCAGCACCTCTACAACAAAAAGACAAATAATCCTATTAAAAAATGGGCAAAGGAAATGAACAGACACTTCACCAAAGAAGACATTCAAATGGCCAACAGACACATGAAGAAATGCTCACGATCACTAGCCATTAGAGAAATGCAAATTAAAACCACAATGAGATACCATCTCACTCCCGCATTACTGGCACGAACCAAAAACACTGGAAATAACAAATATTGGAGAGGATGCAGGGAGATTGGGACTCTTATGCACTGCTGATGGGAATGCATAATGATACAACCATTTTGGAAAATGATATGGCGCTTCCTTAGAAAGCTAGAAATAGAAATACCATATGATCTAGCAATCCCACTCCTAGGAATATATCCTAGAGAAATAAGAGCCATCACACGAATAGACATATGCACACCCGTGTTCATGGCAGCATTGTTCACAATAGTAAAAAGATGGAAACAACCTAGATGCCCATCAACAGATGAATGGATAAACAAACTGTGGTACATACACACAATGGAGTACTACACAACGATAAAGAACAATTATGAATCTGTGAAGCATCTCATAACATGGTTCAAACTGGAGGACATTATGCTGAGTGAAATAAGTCAATCACAAAAGGACAAATATTGTATGAGACCTCTATTGTAAAAACTCATGGAAAAGTTTACACACAAAAGGGAAGAATCTTTGTTGGTTACGAGGGATGGGAGGGGTGGTGGGGAAATACTAAATAGACAATAGATAAGTGGTGTCCTTGGTGAAGGGTGAGACAGTGCACAATACTGGGGAAGCCAGCACAACTTGTACAAGGAAAGGTCATGGAAGCTCCATAGACACATCCAAACTCCCAGAGAACGAAAAACGCGGCGCAGAGCGCTGCGGACCACGGTCTCAGGAAACATCTAGCTCAATTGGCATGACACAGTTTATAAAGACAGTGTTCTACATTCTACCTTGGTGAGAAGCGTCTGGGTTCTTAAAAGCCTGTGAGCAGCCGTCTAAGATACTCCACTGGTCTCATCCCTTCGGGAGCAAGGGAGAATGAAGAGAACAGGATACAAGGAAACGATTAGTCCAAAGGACTAATGGATCACAGCTACCAAGGCCTCCACCAGACTGAGTCCAGTATAGCTAGATGGTGCCCCGCTACCACCACTGACGGCTCTGAGCAGGATTACAACAGAGGGTTCTGGACAGAGCTGGAGAAGGATGTAGAACAAAATTCTAACACACACCCACAAAAAAAGACCAGATTTACTGGCCCGGAAGAAACTGGAGAAATGCTGAGAGTATGGCCCCCAGACACCATTTCAGCTCAGTGGTGAAGGCACTTCCAAGGATCACTGTTCAGCTGGGGATTGGACAGCCCCATAAAACAAAGCAGGACTAATGAGGTACAGCAGTCCAGGGATAAGGACTAGAAGTCAGAAGGGGACAGGAAAGCTGGTGATAGGGAACCCAAGGTTGAGTAAGGACAGTGTTGACATGTAGTAGGGTTGTTAATGATTATCATAGGGCAACATGTATACTAACTGTTTAATGAGAAACTATTTTTTTCTGTAAACCTTCATCTAAAGTGAGAATACTAGCACAACTGGAAGAACGTAATCAATGTCACTGAACTGTGCATGTAGAAATTTTTGAAATGGTTTATCTTCGGCTATGCATATTTTCACCAAAAAAAAAAAAAGAGAAGGCGGAGTGTTGACGTATCGTGGGGTTGTTAACCAATGTCATAAAACAATGTGTGTACTGACTGTTTAATGAGAAACTACTTGTTCTGTAAACCTTCACCTAAAGTACAATTAAAAAAGAAAAAAAAGATATAGCCTAGAAAACTCCATGGGGCAGTTCCACTCTGTCACATGGGGTCGATATGAGTCGAAATCGACTCCATGGCACCTAACAACTGAAACAATAACTGCAGTTTCTCTAGTGCCTAGAACAGTGTCTGGCAGATTATAGGTGCTCAGTTAAAATGGGTCACATGAAAGAAAGCACTAATTGAAACAGTAAGTTTCAGGAAATATAGGTAACTTGCCTAAGATTTCACAACTAGTAGGTAGCAGAGAAAGAATGATAATTCAAATATGTATGACTCCAAAACCTGTGCTCCTAACCTCTGTCTTAGATTTATTTTAAGGAATTGATTTACATATTTGTGGGGAGTGGCAAGTCCAAAATCTGTAGGTCAGATGAAGGCTGGAAATGCTGGCAGTCTTGTGTCCAAAATCAGTAGAATAGGTAACGTGCTGGAAATTCCAGCATGATGTCTATTTCCAATCTGAGACAGACTCCTTCTCCCTTGGGAAATCTAATTTTTTGCTCTTAAGGCTTTCAGCTGATTCAATGAGGCTGAACCACTTTACTGAGGGTAATGTGCTTTACTTAAGGTTGACCGATTTAAATGTTAATCACATGTAAATACCTTCATAGCAACATGTAAATTAGTATTTGACCAAACAACTAGGCACCAAAGCCTAGCTAAGTTGACACATGAAATTAACCACCAAAACCCCAGTGCCACATTCTTTCACTCCCAGCATGCTCTGGGCTGAGGGTGGTGTGGCAGGCTCCATGGGAGCCCAGAAATCCCGGCAGGATAATACAGGACTCTGAAGGACTTATTCTTTCCGGAGAGAGCAAAACTGAAAATGCAGGGTACAGGTTGACCTGAGGTGGGACGGTGGTTTTCTGAGACCATTAAAACCCAGCCAACCCATTGGTTTTGAATACCTGAGTGTATCTAGAGAGAATTTTACCACTATTCTGCTTCTTATTTGTTGGAAAGCTGACCAGACATGTTTTTCTGCCTCATAATTTGAATTTACCCTCCAAGAAAAGCCTTTCTTCAGCCCTTGGATAAGCTCCTAGATCTCTTACAATCCCACTGTTGAAATGTCTCTTTGGAGACCCATTTGGTTTTAATGCACAATGAGTGGCTTGGAGGAGATGCTTAATAAGTGTTTGAATAAATCTACAAAACTTTAATTAAAAAATTAAACATTTTATTTTCAGATATTTGTAGATTCACATGCAGTTGTAAGAAATAATAGAGGGATTCCTTGTACCCTTTGCCAAGTTTCCCCCAATGGTTACATCTGCAAAACTGTGGTACAATATTACAACCAGAATATTGACCCTGATGTAGTCAAGGTAAAGAACATTCCCATCACCACAAGGATTGCTCATGTCCCCCGTTTATAGAAGCACTCCCTCCCCTCCTGCTCCTTCCTCTCCATCTATAAACCCCTGGCAACGATTAAACTGTTTTCCATTTCTATAATTTTATCATTTTGAAAATGTTAAATGGAATCATACAATACATAACCTTTTGGGATTGACTTTTTTTTACTCTACATAATTCTCTGCAGATCCATCTACATTTTTGCATATATCAATAGTTCATTCTTTTATTGCTAAATAGTATTCCGTGTTATGAATATACCACAGTTTGTTTAACCATTTACCCATTGAAGGACATTTGGGTTGCTTCCAGTTTTGGGCTATTATTAATAAAGCTGCTATGAAAGTTCATGTGCGGGTTTTTCTGGGATAAATGCCAAGGAGTACAATTGCTGTGTTATATGAGAGTCACATGTTTAGTTTTTCATGAAATTACCAAACTGTTTTCCAGAGTGTCTGTACCATTTTTTATTCTAGCAAGTAATTGTATGAGCGATCAAGTTGCTCTTCATTTTTGCCAGCATTTGGTGTTGTCACTGTTTCTTATTTCAGTCATTCTGATAGACTCATAGTGAGATCTCAGTTGTGGTTTAAATTTGCATTTCTCTAATGGCTAATGAAGGAGCCCTGGTAGTGCAATGGTTAAGCCCTCAGCTGCTAACTGAAAGGTCGGCGGTTTGAACCCACCAGCCGCCCTGCAGGAGAAAAGACCTGGCAATCTGCTCCAGTAAAGATTACAGCTTAGAAAAACCCTATGGGGCAGTTCTGCTCTGTCACATGGGGTCACTATGAGTCGGAATCGACTTGACAGCACAGAACAACAACAACAATGGTTAATGATGTTGTGAATCTTTTCTTGTGCTTATTTGCCATCTGTATATCCTATTTGGTGAAATGTCTGGTCATGTCTTTTGCCCATTTTCTAATTGGATTGTTTGTTTTATTACTGTTGAGTTTTGAAAAGTTCTCTATATATTCTAGGTATTAGTCCTTTGCCAGATGCGTGGTTTGCAAATATTCTCTCCAAGTCTATAGCTTGTCTTTTCATCTTCTTAATAGAATCTTTTGCAAACATTTTTTTCCTTTCACGGATGGTGCTTTTGGTGTCAAGTCTAAGAACTCTTTGCATAGTCCTAGATCCTGAAGATATTTTCCTAAGTTTTTTCCAAAATTTTATACTTTTACAAGTCAGTGATGCATTTTGGGTTAATTTTTTATAAGGTATGAGACTGGGCTGAGGCTCATTTTTTTTGTCTATGGATGTCCAGTTCCTCCAGCACCATTTCTTGACAAGACTGTCCTTTCTCAATTGAGTTGTTTTTGTAAATTTGTACAAAAAAAATTAGTTTATTTGTATCAATTTCTGCATTCTCTATTCTCTTCCATTCATCTCTGTTTCTATCTTTCCACCGACAGTACACAGTCTTGATTACTGTAGTATATAATAATAAGTCTTGAAATAGTGAAGACTGATTTGTTTCACTTTATTCTTTTCAAAATTGTTTTAGCTATTCTAGTTCTTTTGCCTTTCTATATACATTTTAGAATAATCTTGTCTCCATCTACACAAAATCTTGCTGGAATTTTGACAGAAATTGAGTTAAACCTGTATATCAGTTTGGGGAGACTTGATGTCTTTACTATGATGAGTTTTCCTGTCCATGTCTCTGTGAGACATGTCTTTTTCATTTCTTTCATCAGCTTGTTGTAGTTTTCAGCATACATGTCTTATATATGTTTTGTTAGATTTACACTTAAGTATTTCATTTTTTTAAACTATCTTAAATGATATTGAATTTTAAATGTCAATTACCATGAGTCTTTGCTATATATAGAAATATAACTAATTTTTATATATTGATCTTATTCCTGCGACTTTGCTGACCTCACTTATTAGTTCTAGGAGTATTTTTTTCAGATTCCTTGTTTTTTTTTTATGTAAATAATCATGTAATCTGCAAATAGGGGCAGTTTTATTTCTTCCTTTCTGATCCATATGCTTTTTATTTCCTTTTCTTGCCTTATTATACTGACTCAATTTACAGTACTATATTGAATAAATGGTGAGAGTGGGCTTTTGCCTTGTTCCAGATCTTAGAGAAAATGCACTCAGTCTTTTATCATTAAGTATGATGTTAGCCATTAAGTTTTTATAGATTCTCAAGTTGAAGAAATTTCTCCTTATTTCTGTTTTTCTGAGTTTTTATCATGAAGGGGTATTAAATTTTCCCAAATGGTTTTTCTGTATCAGTTGATATGATCATATGATTTTTTTTTGTTTTTTAACCCATTAATATGGTAGATTACATTGACTGATTTTCAAATATTGAAAAGTTTTGCACATCTGGAATAAATCCCACTTGATCATGGTGTAGAATTCTTTTTATGTATTACTGAATTTGATTTGCTAATATTTTGCTAAGAAGTTTTGAGTCTATATTCATGAGGGATGTTGAGCTGTAGTTTTCTACCTCCCTCCCTTCCTCTCTTGGTCCCCTTCTCATTCCTTCCTTCCTTTCTTCCTGTATTGTCTTTGGTTTTGGTGTCAGAATAATACTAGCTTCATAAAATGAATTGGGAAGTGCTTTCTCCTTTTCTATTTTCTGGAAGAGATTGTGTAGAATTAGAGTTAATTCTTTAAATATTTGGAGGAATTCTCCAATGAAGTCATTGAAGATTGTGGGCCTTTTTTGGGAGCTTTAAAATTACAAATTCAATTTCCTTACTAGCTGTAAGGCCATTCAAAATTTTAAATTATATACTTCATATTGGAAGAGTTGTGCTAGTTTGTGCTTTTAAACAATTGGTTTAGTTCCTCAAAGCTGTCATGTTTATGTCCATGTTGTTGTTAGTTGCCATCAAATTGATTCCGACTCAAAGCAACCCCATGTGTGCAGAGTAGAACTGCTCCATACGGTTTTCAAAGCTGTGATCTTTTGGAAGCAGATCCCCAGGCCTGTCTTCCAAGGCACCTTTTGCTGTATTCAAACCGCTGACCTTTCAGCTAGTAGTCAAGCATGTAACCATTTGCGCCACCTGGGGATCTAGAGTTGGTCATAATACTACCTTATTGTCCTTCTGATGTCTGCAGTGATATACCCTGTTTTATTCCTGATAATGGTAATTTGTTTCTTTTCCTATTCTTTTCTTTGCTAGTTGTGCTATAGATTTATCAGTTCTATTCACTTGTTTTGAAGAACCAGCTTTTTTCTCATTGAAATTTTCTATGTTCAAATTAAAAAAAAAAAATCCTTCAAGACGGTCTCTTTAACCAACGGATTATTTAGAAGTATGTTGTTTGGTTTCTAAGTGTTTGGAGATTAAAAGAATCTCTACTTAACTCTAAAATTCTTCCATTAAAAGCTAAGTCTAATCTGCACCTAACATTGCTAGTATAATATGGCCACGATTCGCCGGCAGTGGCATATTTCTCAGATGTGGGTGGCTATGCTGCGAGCATAGGTTAAAGCAGCATCTGAGCAGGGCAGAATTTAGCCTTGGAATTCCTTTCCTCTCCAGGAGGTGCCTTCGATCCTTTACTCCCACATTCTGGCCCAAGCTCGCAGTCATGGCTGATGGCCACTGACAGACAGGTTTTCACGGAGGCTGGCCATGTTCCTCCTTTTAGTTGTGTCTTGACTGAAGATCACAGACA
The DNA here is from genome assembly GCF_000243295.1 of Trichechus manatus latirostris. Taxonomy (NCBI): domain Eukaryota; kingdom Metazoa; phylum Chordata; class Mammalia; order Sirenia; family Trichechidae; genus Trichechus; species Trichechus manatus. Next base: position 7,229,943 of record NW_004444018.1, read on the forward strand.
AAGTGAGAAGCAAACCAGCTGAGAATAAGCAATGTCCAAATGATAACTCTCGAAACAGAATAAAGCTGAGTAGCTTTGAAAGTCTGGGAGGCTCCGTTTAATTTCATTGAGCCCCATTTGAATATAGTCCTTAGCATTTTGTTGTTGCTGCTGTTTTTTAAATAGACTTTATTTTTAGAGAAGTTTTATGTTTACAGAAAAATTGTGCAGAAAGTACAGAGATTTTCTAAATACCCTCTCTCCCCTCTTCACACAATTTCTTCTATTATTAACATCTTGCATTTGTATGGTACATTTGTTACAACTGATGAACCAATATTGATAAATTATTATTAACTAAAGTCATAGTTTACATTAGGGCTCACTCTTTGTGTTGTACAGTCCTATGGGTTTTGATAAATGCATAATGTCATGTGTCCACCATTACAACATCATACAGAATAGTTTCACTCCCCTAAAAATGCCCTGTGATCCAGGTACTCACCCCTTCCCCCATCTAAACCTGTTGCCGTCGACCCTATAGGACAGAGTAGAGCTGCCTCATAGGGTTTCCAAAGAGCAATTGGTGTATTTGAACTGCTGACCTTTGGTTAGCAGTGGTAGCTCTTAACCACTACGCCACCAGGGCTCCAGTTGTTCCATAAAGGTTTTGGGTGATGAGTACTCTAGTTCTTTCTTTTTCTAGTTCTCTCTCCCTCTGTCTTTCTTCCTTTCTCTAACAATGCCTTCCACTGTCATTAGATTTCTCTACTCAACCTTCCAGTAATGTTAACAGTATTTTCATAGGTGAGGCACTGACAGTACATTGAAAAGACAGGCAAAGGCATATCGTGGCCCTGAGGGGATCATAAACTAGCCCAGATAGAAGCTTGCTTACAGAAAGTGATGCTTTTCTGATAAAATAAGATGCTATTTGAAATCTAGCCTCTAATTAAAGTTAACAAAGCAAAACAGTTTTCATGGATTTAACTTATAGCTTATTTCTTGCTTCCAGCACCTTTCCTATCGAAGTTAAGACCAGTCCTTCTTCACATCCAAAGTGTGTGTGTGTATGGGGGTGGGTAACAAATAACACTGACTTGTAGCCTAGTTCCACAGGAGGAACTGTATATACAATAAAAGTATGTTAAGGTAACGTCTGTTCAATAATATAAGCAGACATCCAGTTTAATTTTTCTATTTTGATAAGGGTTAAATGAACACATAGTCCTTGGAGGCTCATAAAGTATGTGCTCCAACTCTCTTTTTGTTTCTTGTTTTTAAAGTAATCTTTCATAACAGACGTGAAACAGTGTGTCTTAGATGGATTTCCATTTCTGTTTTCTCCATCAGGAAACCAAAGCCTAGCAAGATCATGCCACTCCCCTGACCTGTATACAATTCTTGTGTGGCTTTTCCTTCCTGCCCAGGCAAATATCTGCCCACTAAGAATCAGAGGAGTGGAGTACACATTACACGGCCTCTGTCTTACTCAAACCCTCACCTGGAATTTCTGGGATTCCAGCTCCCACATCAGCATCTTGTAGACAGTTATATCAATGGTACACTTATAACCTAGTCTCTACCTCAGTGACACCAACAAAGAAACTGGCACATCTCCTAAGGTGTTCCCTTATTACGGGGGTGGAGAGTCTCCGGGGTGAAGACCTATGAAAGGTTCTTAGCTTAAGTTCCAGGCTTACTACCTCTTAACAGCTGTTTGACTGAGCAAATTACTTAGTTCCCTTCAATCTTAGCGTGCTTATTGTAAAGGAGCCTCAGTTTCCTCATCGTAAAATGGGGATAATAACCAGGGCTTTGAACCAGTTTGTTCTGGTTCAAACCCCTGCTGAGAGTTTGCATTTCTAACAAGTTCTCAGGCGTTGCTAATACTGCTGGCTATGGACCAGTTCTGAGAACCACTAGTAGAGCAGTGGTTCTCAAAATTTATTATACATAAGAATCACCTGGGGATCTTGTTAAAATGAAGATTCTGATTCAGTATATCTGGGATGGAAGCCCTCATAATAGCATGTTTGATATTTCCACTTAGATATCTGATAGGCATCTCAAACTCAACATAATCAAATGGAACTCTTGATTTTTCTTCCAAAATTGACTTCTTCTGCAGATCTCTTTAGAATGATAAATGTACCATCATCTGGCTGTTCATGACAGGAACCTGGAAGGTGTCCTTCATTCTTTTCTTTCCCTCATTCCCACACCCAGCCCATCCACCCTGTCCAGCAGAAAGTCCTATTGATTATACCTCTGAATTACATTTTGTTATTTATATACCACTTCTCTCCAATCTCACAGGCACCACCATAGTTCAGGACTCAATACCCAAACCCACTGCTGTTGATTCGATTTTGACTCATAGTGACCCTATAAGACAGAGTGGAACTGCCCGTAGGATTTCCAAGGAGTGGCTGGTGGATTTGAACTGCCATCTTTTTGGTTAGTAGCCTGAGGTCTTAACCATTGCACCACCAGGGCTCCTCAGGACCCAATAAGGACTGCAGAAATAGCCTCCCAACAGGTCTTCTTGTTTTCATTCTTGGCCTCCTCCAACCCATCATTAATAATAATAAGGATAAAAACAATACTGTCAAAGTGCTCATTATCTGCTAGCTACTATTCTAAGTGCATTCCGTATATTAACCCTCAAAGGCGAATCCTATCATGTCCCTCCGTTACTTAAAACTTAAACGTGATTCCCATTGTTTTAAGACTAAAACTCAAACTCCTTATTTTGCTTGGCAAGATTCCAAATGATCTGACTTCTTCCTCTCCTCTCCCAACACTTTCCCCTCACTCTTTAAGAGTAACAACACTGTCTTCCTTCCTTTTTATTCCTCAACATAACCTCAAGTCTCCACCCTTCCTTTTCTTTCTATTTTGTCTCCCAACTCTTTGCATGGCAGGTTATTCCCATGCTTTAGGTCTTAGCTCACAAAATATCTCCTTGGACAGGCCATTCCAGCCTACCCCTGGTGGTGCAGTGGTTAAACATTCAGCTGCTAACGAAAAGGTCAGCAGTTCGAATCCACCAGCCGCTCCTTGGAAACCCTATGGGGTAGTTCTACTCTGTTCTATACGGTCGCCATGAGTTGGGATCAACTCCATGATAATGGGTTGGTTTTGGTTATTGTGTCCATGGTCCGGGGATTCTTTAGCACATGGTCTCCTTTATTATCTGAGCAATGCTTATCACAGTTTGTACTGATTTTGTTTCTTTGTTTAGTTGTTTTATGTTTTGTTATGCCCACTGGGTATAAGGTGTGTGAGGACAGGGATCTTATCTGTCTCGTTCTCTACTTTCTCCAGAAGCCAGCACAATGTTCCAGCCACTGAGGGGTTCAACAGCTGTGGGTAGAATGAATAAATGAAAGAGTAAATAACATATGACACAGAGACTTTTACAACATAAGGTTATTGGGAGGATTAAAGTGCCCCAGATAACCTGTCTATTGTCCGTTATGAATCAGTCTCCAGCTCAGGCGGTAGAGATAAAAGCTCTCTTCCTTTCTATAATTTATCATTTTCTATACATTTTAAGTCCGAGATTCTCTTCTGATGAGCAGACAAGCTAACCTTAGTCTTCCTCCTCTGAACTCCCCCCAGGTGTGTGCCAAGATCAGAGATTCGTTGGAGTGCTCAAGTCAGGTAGGGGGACAACTGGGTCATGGCTGACAGCCAAGAGCCATGTCCTCTCAGCCCCACCAGGTGCAGTTCCCTAATGCCTCCAGGTGCCACTCCAGGTGAGGAACCCTTGGGAGGCTTCTAGAATCTGTTCTGCCTTGGTGGACATGCAGCCATTCCTCTGTGTCCTGGCACTTTCTCGTGGCACTGATAGGGGTGACCCACTGATCTTTCTCTCTTCCCTCCTCTCCCCTAGGCTAGTGAACTATTCTTCTGTCTAGAGTTTGAGGATGAGCCCTGTGGTAGCCAAGCTTCTGGCTGTGAGCCTGTCTGTGCTCATGAGTCCCCTAAGACCTTCTTGGGCTTAGACTCCTGGAAAATGACATTCAGAGTGATTGTTGAGCTGCCTCTGCCTACCTTCCCTGAGGCAAGGAGCACAGAAAGGAAAGGAAAAATACAAGAGGAAGAACATACAATGTCATATCTTAGAAAATATTCAGCCACATTCATGAAGCTCCAATTACTGGAAGCACCTAACTAATATTAAATCCTATTATGAATTAAATTGTGTCCCCCCAAAATATGTGTTGGAATCCTAACCCTTATACCTGGTGGATATAATCTTGTTTGGAAAGAAGGTTCACTTTGTTATGTTGATTAGGTCATACCGGAGTTGGGTGGATTCTAATCTAATCCTTCTGAGTTATAAAAAGAGCAGATTAGACACAGAGATAGGCACAGACAGGAGAAGACAGATGCCATGTGAGGGTTGCCAAGGAACCAAGCTGGGACTACTGACAAGGAAGGAATCAACATGGCTGTGACCCTGATTTGGACTTTTAGCCTCCAGAACTGTGAGAAAATGAATTTCTGTTCTTTAAAGCCATCCACTCGTGTTATATCTATTACAGTAGCACTAAGAAATTAAGACAGATCCCCACCTTTATTCTATTCCTTCCTCCCTCAGGGGACTCAAAACTTATCTGTGGAGTCAAACCCTGTTGGGATATTAAAGCTGACCATGGTGAAATAACTACCTCCACTGACCAAAGACAATTAATCGGTTCCCCCCAGGGTCCATAGTCCCATGAGGAAGGTGAAGTTAGGAGGTGTCCAAACATAGGCATCTAGGTGACTTATCAAAGCTCTTCTTTTTTGCTGCATCTTGTCTCTTCTTTCCCTACCTCCCATAGTGGTACAACTGGGTTTGAGACATTGCTATCCACAAATGAGGGGTGGTCTGCCTTAGAATCCCCGGGATTGAACTTTATCCAGATGACCAGACTTTGGTAGACTCGAACCTCCAACCTTTTAAGTAGCAGCCAAGCTTGTTAACCATTTACACTACCAGGGACTCCTATACACATATATACACATAAAAACTTGTTGCCATTGAGTTGATTCCGACTCATAGCGACCCTATAGGACAGAGTAGAACTGCCCCATTGGGTTTCCAAAGAGCGGTTGGTAGATTTGAACTGCTGACCTTTTGGTTAGTGGCCTGAGCTGTTAACCACTGTGCCACCAGGACTCCACTGTGCCACCAGGGCTCCTATATACTCATATCTACATATATATACACATATATACACGCACATATATACATGTATATACACACATATAAAAATATATAGGAAAAATCGCCTTTTCAAACTCAACATTGCTCTTAGTTCTTATTTAAAAAATCTTGGGGGATATAACTGAATTGTGGCATCGGTCATCTTCAGGTCTCGTTGTGGGCTGACCCTTTAGCATGGGCTGAGGATTCTTTCAAGCCATACTGTGTGTATACTGGGCAGGTAACTAACTGAGAAATTTTGATGATATTGTAAGTAATTTTAAAGTATTTCTCAGATGTTTGTGGAGTTTGGGTGTTTATGGAATTCTTACTACATCTTTAGTACAGTTTGTTGTCAATAACGTCCTTAACTGTAATGTGTGTAATTATGAGTTTCATGTTAAATTTGTTGATGTTGGTATTTTGGGTCAAATCAGCAAGAAATTAAAATTGTTTCTAATGTCTCCACATGATTCAAATTATTTATCAGATTATCAAAGAATCTAAGAGCATATTCATTAAAACCCACAATTTATCTTTTCTTCTTAATGAATTACTACTTACTTCGGAATGTTCTAGTATAATCCAAATAGTTCCTAAACCTCACTATTTGCTTTTAACAGTTGAAGGTTTACCTTGAAGTCAACCACATAAACATATTCCACTAAAACCAAATTAAATGTCTCCCCAACTAAACTTCCTTTTAGTGGTATACCAAAAAATACCCACAGACACCCCATCACCAGTCAACACAAGTGCAAGTGTGAGGGAGGGGAAACTGGAGTGGTAAAAGACAGTGGTCACAACCAGTTGTGGTTAAAATATCTTACACAAATACATGACTTCTTAAGTGCAATGTTTGCCTCTCCCTGGGCCTTGGAAAGGCGTCAGATGCAAGTGAGGCTTCTAGAAGCTTAAACTTTAGTAGCTTTATGCTAAGTCGGCATCTGGCTCTGGGATAGACTACGACCAGGGTCTGCTACCATGATGTACTTAAAGTAGGAAATCTTCAGGGACAGTTGAAGTGAGGAGAGTGTGGAATCAGGAATTGTAGGACCAAGCCACAGCAGTATTCCAGGAGGACCTAGGGTGTGGCAATGAGCATGGAATGGAGATCTGAGATCAGAGACTGAGGAAGCAAACATTACCACATCTACTGAGCAAGCGGATCTAGCAGGTGAGAGTGGCTGCATCAATGATGCTCCTCAGATTTCCGAGGATGGATCAACAGGAAGATGGGACATTACAGATAGGGACAAAGAGGTTGGAAGTGTGAGGCTGTCATATGCTGTAATAAGGCAGAGCGTAACTTAGTTACCTAGGTCAGGAAGGATGAGACCTGGAGCTAACTGAGCCCACACATCATTGGAGGGCTGTTTAGTGCAACTTACTGGTTAAGAGCTATGACTGCTAACAAAAAAGTTGGCAGTTTGAATCCACCAGCTGCTCCTTGGTAACGCTATCCGGCAGTTCTACTCTGTCCTATAGGGTCGCTATGAGCCACAATTGACTCTATGGAAACCGTTTTTTATATTATTATTATTATTCCTGGGGGAAGGGGGTAACACTGGAATAGAACCCAGTTTCCCTGACTCCTAGCTCTTTTCTTTACCCCAGGCTGCCTTCCAAATAAAACCTTTACCTCATGCTACACATTCCAAGCTGGAAGAAGGTATTAATTCTTGCCCAAGGACAGCCTTCCTGGGAGGTTAAGCATCAAGTCTTGATGGGTGGCTCCTCTTATTGATGATTTTATCAGTAGTAGGGAATCTGTGCTGGGTGCTAAAGAAGATCCATAAGGGGAGGAGCGGGGAGAAACCTATTGTATTAAGTCTGTCTTTCTCAGTTCAGTTCTCTCTCCCCCTACCTCCCACAGACACCTGGTTTCCAGGTGCCAAAATATGCATTCTAGTGCCTTGAAGCAAAACTTTCTTCTGCCAGTGAGAATGCTGACACTAAGCTTTCTGTTACGCCCCCGTACCAAATTTTCATTGCACAAAAGTAAAACATTTCAGTGAATGAAACAACTCAGTGATGATTTTGGTTGCTGCTTCTTGAAGGCAGTTTTCATTCATTCATTCAACAAATATTTACCAAATGGTGCAACCTGACAGGCACTATGCTAGACACTAGAGATATAGCCGGGAACAAACATGGCCACAGTCCCAGGTCTTCTTGAAGAGTTTTATCAAACAAATCACAAACCAATGTAAACATGCAACAGTGATCTACTGGAGAGGTACATGCGTGGCTGGTAGTCAGCCAATGTGCAGATATACTGCTATATCTGTTGTTAAAATATTTAAATACTTCTACATGATTTGCGGTAGAGAGTCCCATGATAGCCACCATCCTTCCTTCTCTCTGTCTACACCCCTGCTCTTCCACTCATCAAGAGTGAAGTCCATCTTCCTCCCTTGAATCTGGGCTGGACTTAGGACTTGCTTTGACCAAGGATGCCCTGAGGTGATGCAATGGGACTTCTGAGCTAAGGCATGAAGAGGACTGGAGGCTTCTGCTTCTACCCTTTTAGAAGCAATCTGACATATAAAAAACCCAACTCTCCTGAGACCACATGCTGTGAGGAAGAAGCCAAGCTATCCTGGGGAGAGGCCACATAGAGAGTTCGATGCCCAGCCAGGTCCCAGCTCTTCAGCTATCCCAGCTGACAAGCCAGACATGTGGTTGAACAAGCCATCTCGGACATTTCATCCCCAGTAGACACCATGTAAGGAACCTTGTTGGTGCAATGGTTAAGCTCTTGGCTGCTAACAGAAAGGTCAGCAGTTCAAACCCACCAGCTGCTCCTCAGGAGAAAAGAACAGGCAATCTGCTCTCTTAAAGATTACATCCTAGAAAACCCTATGGGGCAGTTCTACTCTGTCGTATAGGGTTGCTATGAATCAAAATGGACTGGATGGCACACAGCAACAACAACAGACACTATGTGGAGCAGAAAAAACACTCAGCTGAAATCAGTCCAGACTGCAAAATTGTGAGAAATAAATTGTTGTTTTAATTTGTTACACAGCAGTAGATAATTATACCACCAGTATAGCTGCTGCAATGAGACCTCTGAGCACCTCCTCCCTTGTAGCCAGGGCCCCTCAAGCCCTGCCTCCAGAACCCCCGCCACTGCTCCACCCTGAGTTACTATTAAAGGGGTAATTCCTGGCACAGCAAGAAGCCTCCAGGATCTTGTCCCAGAATCCATTCTGATTGGGCCTGTATTCTGATGGGTAGATATCTGTACAGTACCACCAGTACATATTTTGAGTACCATCCCTGGGTACACAGTGCTGTAAGATAAATAGTAGTGGTATTTGAACTATCAAAGAGATGAGGAAGGATTCCCTGAGGAAGTGACCCTTGAGCTGAGATCTGAAGTGCGGTGATGAGGGAGTGGAAGGCATTACCGGCACAGAAGGCATGTAACAGAGATTTGTGGTGAGAAAGAAGATGGTGGAAAGAGGAACTGAAAGAAACCAGCATAGCTGGAGTTCCCAAAGCAAGAAGGATGTGTGGGGTCTGGACTCTATAGTGCTCCCACTGGGCACCACTGATGGATTAGACACGCAACCTCTCAGGGCTGGCCAATGACCTAGAAGAGTCTGACCAATAAGAGTGCTGTATACTGGAAGGTGACTGGCTAACCCAATCAGATCCTCTCTTTCAGGGAATTCAAATTCAAGATGTACCAAGAAAGTCAGCTGGTCAGGAGCAGAAGTACAGCTGAGCTGCTGTAAGGGCAGAAGACCAGGGTTAGGGGCTAATGATGCTTGTCTTAGGCTGGGTTCTCTAGAGAAGCAAACCCAGTAAAGGATATAAATATACATAGAGATTTATATCAAGGAAACAGCTCACATGATTGTAGAGGCTAGAGCGTCCCAAGTCCATGGATCAGGGTAGAGGCCTCTCCCAATTCACGCAGCCACAGAAGCTGGCGAGCCCAAGAGCCACAGGTTGGAGAGTAGGGCTCCTGCTCACAGGCTGCAAAGGTTGATGAATTCCAAGATCGGCAGGCAAGACCACAAGGTTTCTCCTGATTCACGTAGCTGCAGGGACTGGCGAACCCAAGATCAGCAGGTCAGAGAGCAGGGCTCCGCTCACAGGCTGTGAAGATCAAGGAATCCCAAGTTTGGCAGATAAGCCGACAGCTCAATTCCCAAGAACTGGAGGTGAGATGACAGGAGGCAGCTGGAGGATCCAGAGTGAGCAAAAAGCCAGAACATCTGCTTATATTCAGAGGCAGGCCACACTCCCAAGGAAACTCCCTTTCATCTGACTGGCTACTCACAGCATAGTCAGTCATGGGAGTGATCACATATAAACACTGAGAATCATGGCCCAGCCAAGATGACACACAATCTTAACCATCACAGTGCTTTTCCTCTGGTTCCAGAGTTGTGGAACAGATGCAGTAGATGGTGACCTGCAGGATGGTCAGTGTAGCCAAGACACCTCTTTTGTCTGTCCCACATAGGGTTGCCAGAATGTTTCATCATTATTTGTTGGTATTAGCTGCCATGGAGTGGCCCCTGCCTCATGGAGGCCCCATACATAATGGAACAAATCTCTGCTTGGTTCTTTACCATCCCTATGATCGTACCATTGTGATTCATAGGGTTTTTAATGGCTTATTTTTTGTAAGTAGATTGGCAGGCCTTTCTTCCTAGTCAGTCTTAGCCTGGAAGCTCAGCTGAAACCTGTTCAGCATGATAGCAACAGATTAGCCTCCACTGACAGATGGGTGATGACTGTGCATGAGGTACATTGGCCGGGAATTGAACTCGGGTCTCTGGCATGGAAGGTGACACTTTTACCACTGAACCACCACAGCCCCCATATTAAATTAGTTGCCCAAATAGAAATATCAAGAGTTTTCAAATAAAAATCTCTTGAACATTTGTGAATTTTTTGAATATTTCTTCCACATCCCTAATGGCAACAATAGGTGGAGGTAAGGAGAAACTACTTGCTTTAGATGGCATGTGTGCAATGCACAGCAGTTGATAACTATTTCCATATCTCCCTGTGGTATTTCCCCCCACACCTGAGATCAAAGTCAGTGGCCATATGTAACTCTACACAGGCGCTAGTTCATACATTCACATTACCTTCCTGGCTTCCTGGAGGCCTTGGGTGTGACATTGTGACCTCTTTTGTTGAGACACTAAAGCCGTCACTGTAAACTGTAGACCCTTGAAGTTCTGGTTGTCTGTGAGGTAGAGTTGCCAGATTTAGCAAGCACAAAAACAAAAACAAAAAATAAAACAGGAAACCCAGTTAAATTTGAATTTCAAATAAACAACAATTTATTAGCATAAGTAGATCCCCAATATTGTATTTTCTCTGATGACCCTATCTGTGAGGCAAACCAACACGGTTGTTGAGTTGACTTTCTCTCCTCCATACTTCCCATACACATGCCCACACACATTCCATACACACAACTGTTCATTCCATGCCCCCATCAACTGAGGTAACCTTGAATGAGACACCGCTTACTTTCCTGCAACTAAAGTGCCACACTGACACAGGTGTCAGTGAGCAGTGCACCTGGAGGAGAGGTGAGAGTTAAGGTTGGAAGGCAATTTGGGAACAGATGGTGGAGGGCTAAGAGTTTGAGATGGAGAGTGACATGAAAGCATCAGCATTCCAAGAAGATTCAGCTGACATGGATATTTTGACAAACTAGAAAACAGCCTTCTTGGGGCTGGGGGCACTAACCAGCAGGCTGCTGCAATACTGAGGTTTCAAGTAACAAGGGTCCCCATAGGTATGTGGTGGCTAGAACGGGAAGGAAGTGACAAATGTGACTGGCTTTTATTTATTTATTTATTTTTTTAGTGTGGTAAATATGTAGGTAACACAACATTTGCCATTTCAACATTCTTCACATGTACAATTTAGTGACATTGTGTTCACCATGTTGTGCAACCATCACCATTATCCATTTGCAACTTCTTCCATCACCTTGAACAGAGGCTCAGTGCCTCCTAAGCTGTATCTTTTTTCCCTCCTTTCCTCCTGTCCTTGGTAACCACTAATAACCTTAGTGTAACCCACAGGGTTAAACTTTCCCCCTCCTCCCATCACACCCAGGGTCTGTGAGTTCCTGATAAGGCATTCTGTGTAGCAGCCAAAGGCCATATTACTGCTCCTCTGCTCAAGGCCTCTTCACTACCCGCCCCCCTCCATTCAGATATGCACAATAAGCCGCAAAGCTGTCCTTAGATGAACTTCATGCGTCACACCCCCCAAAAAACACACGCCTCCTAGCCACCATATTGCACACCCCACTGCACCCCTATACATGTTAATTAGTTCCTGGAATTGCCCGCCTATTCTCAGAAGCTTCATGAATTATGCATAAGTTCCCTATCCCAAATCTTATAACTGCCCTAGAATCTCCAACCTCAGGGAGCTTGATTTGAGACTTAGTCTCCAAGCTCCTTGCTTGACCGGCTTGCAATAAAGTCCACTTTCTCTTTCTCAAAGGCCTGGTGTCTCTCAATTGACTCAAGGGGTCATGCTCAGCAGGACCCACCCTCATCGAGTTACATTAGGGTGTGACTGGTTTTGAAGGAAGAATCAAGAGGTTTGGTGACAGGATAAAGTGGCGGGAACAGGATAAATCAAATGTGTTGCAACACTTATTAGGGTTTTATTTCCAAAGAAGTTGGGAGGAGGAGCTGCCCTAAAGAGAAGATGAGCAATGCCTTTTTAGATGCGTTGATTTGGAGGTAGTGTCAAGTGGAAAAGTCCAGTAAGCTGTTGAAAATTCCGTTAAATGACAGAAGCAACTACTATTTACTCAGTGCTTACTATGTGTTTACTGTCCTAAGTGCTTTGTTGTTCTTGTGTGCTGTCAAGTCAATTTTTGACTCATAGTCACCCCATGTGACACAGTAGAATGGCCCCCATAGGGTTTTCTAGGCTGTAGTCCTTACAGGACCAGATTGCCAGGTCTTTCTCCTACAGAGCTACTAGGTGGGTTCGAACTGCAAACCTTTCGGTTAGCAGCTGAGCACTTACCAATTGTGCCACCAGGGCACCTTTCTAAGTGCTTTACACATATGAATTCATTAAATCCTCACAATAGTTTCATAAGAGAGATACTATGATTATTCCCACTTCATAGATTAGGACACTGAGTAACAGAGAAGCTTAGTAACTGACCTAAAGTTAAATAGCCAGTAAGTGGTGGGCTCCAGCTGTCCTTTAACCACTTTGCTACACCTCCTCCAAATTTAGGCTCAGGGATTTGACTCTTAGCTCCCCTTTCAGTTCATCAAGTCAATCTATAGCTGGGAATAAAAGCTTTATTTGCCAGTAGTGTGTTAATTAAGTAAAATTTTAAGACAGGAGATATACAATTAAAACCTGACATCCGAAATTAAAGGAGCCCTGGTGGCGCAATGGTTAAGTGTTCAGCTGCTAACCGAAAGGTTGGTGATTCAAACCCACCAGCTGCTCTGTAGGAGAAAAGACCTGGAGATCTGCTCCTGTAAAGATTACAGCCTAGAGGAAGCCCTGTGGGGCAATTTTACACTGTCACATTGGGTAGCTATGAGTCAGAATCAATGACACACAACAACACCATCCAAAATTAAATTAGATTTATATATTAAAAGAAAATAAAAAAGCATACATGGCCACATGGTACATTTATTTTTGACTTCTAATTAGCATGCTTTAATTTTACCACTGTCATGTCAATATTTAGTAAGGCCATAGGTGGAGACCAGTAGTGAGAACAAATCACTAATAATAATATTGTGCTTTTAGAGAGCCTCTTAAACGTTATTTACATTATTAGCAATAAATATATTAATTAGATAATACCAGCTTCATAATGTGAATCCAGGGCAATTTTCTAACATAAGTGGCTGAAAGTAAGCTGCTAGCAGATGACTCAGTTTACTTCATCTTTAAAAATAATGTTCATTTTTTTCTGTTTATAAAATTAATGCATTTGCATATATCAGTTTAACTTATGTCATACATTACTGCTGGTCTGAAAACTGTTATTTTGTCTTTGTGAAGAGGCATGTCCCTGGGTGGCTCAGGTGGTTTACATGTAACTACTAACCTAAAGGTTGGCGGTTCAAACTCACTCAGCAGTGCTGAGGAAGAAAGGCCTGGAGATCTGCTTCTGTAAAGATTACAGCCAAGAAAACCCTATGGAGCATTTCTACTCTGTAACACATGGAGTCACCATGAGTCGGAATCGACTTGACAGCAATGGGTAAACTTGGAATGACTGACAGCCCAGAGAACTTAATTCAGGAAGGTTATGTAGTGACACTGAGCAATGGGGCATCCCCATCTCTCCCCAGAAATTCACTAGTGACCCTTCTGGCCTGACATTGAAGAAACAAGTTTGCATGTTATTGATGGCAGGGCTGGGGTACTTTGAGGGTGGACTGAAGACAAAGGCTCTAAGTGCCCTCCAAAGTGCCAACGGGTTCAGAGTGTTGGGCTGTTGAGCTATTGTAGGGTAACTGACTTGGGAATTTCATGGGCAAGATCAATATGAACTTGTGCCAATCAGACCTATAGGCTTGATGTTGATGAAGTTAGATCAATGCATGTAACTTGGTCCAGCCTGAGACCTGTGGTTATGAGACTCTGCCAAGGAGAAATCCTGTGACAGGTTTGTTGGAACAAGTGTGTCTGTTTAAGAATCCTCATCCCAAATTGCTAAGTGATTTACAGTACTGGTATCAGAATCTGTTTCCCTTTCTATCCTAATGGAATTCTCAGTGCCCAGAACATCACCCATTTTCTCTCATTCCTGAATGTCAGCAGTGATTTCAATTTGATTCTTCTGCCCTTCATGGACACGTAATTTATTTTTTCAAACCCAGAAATAAAAAGGAAAATCTCCTTGGAGATTTATTTGGACCCTTGATTAAACACAATTCTATAATTAAAAATATTAATTAGTTCATTTTTTTTAAAGGTAGAAAATTAGCTCATTTCACATAAATTTTCCTGCCAGCCAACTGGATAAAGTTAAAATACCTTTTGAGTAGGTCATCTAATGTATTTTCTCTTATAGTAGGATTAAGCAAAAACAGATTACTGTTTTTCTTTCCCTGTTTCCTTGACATCACTATGGGGTGCTGCTTGTCTGAAGGCCAGACACAAGATGAGGTGTGTGTGTGTGTGGACATATGGAACCAGTTTTCCTCCCAATGACAAACACGTGAATGGACCTCATGCTTCCTGGTTATGCAGCTCCAAACACACAGACAATGAATCAGGCCCAAAGCTGCACAGCTTGGCTTAGAATAGAAATTCTTCCCCAGATTCCTCCAACTCCTTTTCTGGTGATGGCTTAAGAATTAAGATGAAGACAGGAAGTAAAGCTCTTCAGAAATGAAAGGTTTAAGTCAAACATCTAGTTTGGGAAAACTTTTGTAAACTTGCTTACTTAAATTCAGTGATCCACACCCAGGGGATTTCTACTGACTGTATGCTATACTCTTAGCAACTACGAATGCAACAAAGTTCAGGATTTTATTTCAAATAAAAATTATTTGCTTTCATTTTTTCTGTCTAGAGTGGGAGTGGAGTGAGAAGGAAGAGTAAATCCATTTTCAAGTTCTTTAAATGAAACCCATTAAACAATGAATGATTTATGTTTAGATTTTAGATTTTTTAAAATTAAATTCTAGGCCATTTATATTTATTGTTTTAGGGATAATCTAAGAGAATAAAATGAGTAAAGCATTTCACTCTTCCTTGTCTAGAAGGTTTACATACAAATTTGGTTAAACTAGCTTTATAAATCTAAACTCTAATCATCAGAAGATAAATAGTAAATTTATTTTTAAGTTTGGTAGTAGTTTGTGATTGGTTGCTAACTGAAAGTTTGGCGTTTTGAATCTACCCAGTGGCTCTGCAGAAGAAGAGCCTGGTGATATGCTTCTGTGAAGATTACAGCCTACAAAACACTATGGAGCAGTCCTACTCTGCACACATGGGTTACCATGAGTTGGGGCTGACTTGACAGCAGCTAACAACAAGACATATGTAGGATCATAATAATTACTATGGAGAAGAGCACTTCAGGCAGGTCCAGCAGTGGGTGTGAGCATGTGCCTTTGTGGAATGGAAGGAAGTCCAGGCCAATGGAGCACAGAGAAGGGGGGCAGAGTGGGCAGAGGGGATGAGGAGGCAGACAAGGGCACAATCATGCAAAAGATTTACCCAAAGGGCGATGGGACACCTTTGAAGGGATTTTAAGTCAGAGAGTAGCAAGGTCAGACTTGAGTATTTGTCAGATCACAGAGGTTGCCTCTCTGGGTGGTAGGGCTTATTTTATTTCCCTCTATATTTCAAATTTTCTATAATAAATATGTACCAGTTAGTTACCTAAAAGAAAATACATTAAGCGATATTTAAAAAGGAGAACATTTATTTGAAAGAAGATCTTTGATCTGGCTTTTTAAATGAACTTTCTAAACGAATGTTTGCTTTTAAGGTATTTGGAGTTAAGAGTAGGAGTCTCTGGGTGGTGCATACAGTTAAGCACTCAACTACTAACTGAAAGATTGGCAGTTCAAACCCACCCAGAGGTGCCTTGGAAGAAAAGTCTGGTGATGTGCTTCTGAAAGGTCACAGCCATTGAAAACCCTATGGAGCAGTTCTAGTCTGCACACATGGGGTCACCATGAGTTGAAATCAACTCTACAGCAACTGGTCAGGATTAAAGAGCATAAAGGCTGATGGGAAGAGTGCTGCTTGGAGGAGGGGGTACATCCAAATCACCTGTGGGATTTTCCAACTATATTTTCTTCCTGACAGGTTATGATACTACAGAGTCCATTGCTCCCTTTGTGGGACACTATCTCGTTTATCACCAAACCACACTCAGAGTCACCTGCTAGGACTGACAGGAGTGTGTTTTATCTCTCAGGTGTTTTGGGGCAGAAAAACAAAAGTTTGAAAAAAAAATAGTATTTCTGAAACTAACTTTATTTCCAGGATTTTTCTTTGTTTCTATCCCTAAATATCATCAGCTGTTCAAACAGGATAATATAGTGAATACTTAATCAGCTGTGATTGTCAAATAATTTACATTTGAATGCTCAACATAGGATGCAAGATCTTTGCAGAGTGTGTTTTGCGCACAAACTGGATGACTTCGTTTAAAGGGTCCCCAAGAGAACTCTTTCAGGGAAGGAATCGACAAAAGTTCTACTTCTGAACCATGGTTGGAATAAGAGGATGTAAGTGCAATTTTTTTTTTATTAAATCCACTGAAAGATTCTGTAACACTTCATGTTCATCGAAAATGTTCCTGTAAAAGGCTGTTTGTAATGGTACCAAACCCAAGGGATCCTGAGAAAGCTTGTGTACACCCACCAGCCAAAAGATCTGAAACACTGTTATCAGCCAAGATACCCTGGATCCACTAGCTTAAATGATGATCCATCAGCTCTGGAGATTTGGATTTCTAAGATTAGAGACAGCTGTGGGCAGAAGGAAACCATCCCCCGCCCCCTCCTTCGTTCTAACATTCCCACAGAAATGAATATGCTTTTAGTTGAGCCGACTCAGACACAGAGGAGTCAAGGCTGGAGAATTTATTTGAAGAGGAAACCCAAGAAAAATCCTGACACATCTTGAAAAAGCCTCTAAAAATCCAAACATGACTGCAGTCTAAAGGACCTCCCCATGAGACTGGGGTCGCAGGGAGATGGTCCAGGTCTAAAGAGCCTAAATCCACTTGTAGTTTTTCCTGAGCTTCAGTCAGGCTCCCTGACATATGCGCTCAGGATCCCATAAAGGAGGAAAAGTCAGTCCGTGGGAGCTGGGTGGGTGAGTCTGCTCTGTTATGGAGTTGGTAGGTCCTGGTGTGTGTGTGTGGGCGGGGGGAACAGTTGCCGTGGAGTCGAGTAGAACTGTGTTCTGTAGGGTGTTCATGGCTGTGACCTTTCAGAAGCAGATCGCCAGGCCTTTCTTTCCACGTGTCTCTGGGTGGGTTTGAATCGCCAGACTTTCTGGTTGGTAGCAGTGCCTTTAACCATCTGTGCTAGCCAGGGACTCCTAAGGTGTGGGAAGGGACCGCTAAATATTTCCTTTTCGAACTTTTCACTCCTAATTATCTATAATTTTGATTCTGTATTTTATAAAGCTCACAAAGATAAATAATTTTGACTTTGAGTTGCCTCTCACTCATGACGACCCCACGTACCACACAATGAAATGTTGCCCGGTCCTGTGCCATCTTCATGATCATTGGTATGCTTGAAGCCATTGCTGTGGCCACTGTGTATTTTGAGTGTCTTCCAACGTAGGGGCTCATCTTCCAGCACTACATCAGACTGGAGTCTGTTGTGATCCATAGGGTATTTATTGGCTAGTTTTTGGAAGTATATCACCAGACCTTTCTTCCTAGTCTGGAAGCTCTGCTGAAACCTGTCCACCACGGGTGACCCTGCTGGTGTTTGAAACAGTGCTGCCATGGCTTCCAGCATCATAGCACCAGGCCAGCTACCACAGTACAGCAAACTGACGGGTGGTGAAATTTCAGCTTAAGTAAAGAAAAAAAAAATTAATTTCGTTAAAATTAAATTTAAAAAATTTTTCTCCTTTACACTGGAAATAAAGTAGCTTGAGGGTGGCGTGTTGAAGAGTGCCACCAAAACCTACTTTCTCCCTACTCTATGTCCTATAAACCAATGACACTGGTGTGGAAAAGATCTGTTTTCTATGTAACTGAAATAAAAGGAAGGGAGAGGAAAACTCAGTTGCCAGTTCCATTTCAGTTGATGGAATGGGAGAAGTCACTGTCTGGAACAACACTTTGCTGAATAAATCAGTGTGTCACACACAGTTTAGGAGGTTGTTGTTAGGTGCTGTCAAGTCAATTCCGACTCATAGCGACCCTATGTACAGCAGAAGGAAACACTACGGTCCTGCTCCATCCTCACAATAGTTGTTATGCTTGAGCCCATTGATGCAGTCACTAGATCAATCCATCTCGTTGAGGGTCTTCCTCTTTTTCGCTGACTCTCTACTTTAGAAGGTACAGGGATGTAAAAGTGAACCAAGAATCTTAAAACCCAGTCAGTAACTGAGCTTTGTTCCTGTCCTCTCTGTCAAGGAGAGGCTCTCTGTTGGAGTCTTAGCTCTAAGGTTGCCATCCTGAGGTCAGCTTCTGGCTCTGCCTTTGACCAGCCAGCTGGGTGGAGAGCACCTCAGTGAGCCTCAGTGTCTTCACCTGGGGGAATCACCTCACAGCGCTGCTGTGGGAAGTAAGCAGGACAATGAGTGTGAAGACAGCAGCACAGCGACTGTCACTAAATGAGGGCTCAACAAAATGTTAGCTCCTACATTCTTATGAACATTCACTGGTAAAAGGGGTGCATAACCAGAAAGCATTATAATAGAGCTTGTAATTGTTCTACATAAATGCAAACGTATAGACTTGAATGTTCTGTGGAGATGTACTGGAAGACTAGAAATGGTGAATGTTTTTACATTCAAAATCATGTGGCCCCCGAGTGGCACACACGGTTCGCACTCAACTACTAACCTAAAGGTTGGCGGTTTGAACCTACCCAGTGGTGCCTCAGAAGACGGCCTGATGATCAGCTTCCATAAAGATTACAGCCAAGAAAACCCTATGGAGCAGTTTTACTCTATAACACATGGGGTCATCATGAGTCGGTAATAGGTTTAGATGGTAGATCTTGCAAAAGTAGATACTGGCTAAGAATACAATGAGTCATAATATGGGTGGTTTGTGAATATCTAGAAGATGAAGCAGTATTATTACAAGCAGCATGTTTGTTAAAGTAATATGTATGCAATATCCAGTCTCTCATATTTTTTTTTGAAGCCTAAATGGACAGAAACGGAAAAACAACTATTTCAAAGATAGAAATATTCTATTTTACCCTAAGGGGAGACTTGAATTCAAGCCTTTGGGAGAAATTTTTTTGGTGTTATTGCTATTTTTAAATGTATGTATACGTGTACGTGGTGTTCCTGGGTGGTGCCAACGGTTAACTTGCTTGGTTGCTAACTAAAAGGTTAAAGTTTAGAATCCACCCAGAGGCACCTCAGAAGAAAGGCCTGGTGATCTACTTCTGAAAAATCAGCCATTGAAAGCCCTATGGACCACAGGTCTACTCTGATGTACATGGGGTCGCCATGAATCAGAGTTATTGGCTTAGGTGTCATTGAGTGCAGAGGAGTGCTAAGGAATGGAGACCCCCATTGCCAGTTCTCCTGGGGAGACAGCGCTTTTTGGCACGTGATGAAGTGTGAGCTGAGCCACAGACTGGGTAAGGAGGGCTCTCTCTCTCTGTTGCTCTTGCTCTCGCTCTCTCTCACTCTCAAGGACATCGTGGCAAGGGTCTGCACTCCAGGAAGAAGATATACTTGAGAGCATTTCCTCTGAAGGAAGGATAGCTGGACTTTGTGATGTGGCGGTAAGCCAGGAGACAGGAAAGGGGAAACTGGGACCCGCTCTGGGTGGGCCTGGGGGCTAGACCATTAAGCAAGTTTACCTATCAAAGAAAGTCATCTGTAAAGTACTTCCCATAAAGTACCTCCATGACTATCTGGTCAGGCTTTTTGGAAAATGAATCCAACAGGTTGTGATAACCTCAATCACTCAGCTGGTTGACTGGGTTGTGAAAAGGTTTTTTTTTTTTTAAAGTAAATGGGCCATTGCCCTTTCCCACCTTAGACTCCTTGCTGCTAGTAATTCTAAGGTTCAAGAGCCTTGATTGCGTGGTCTTTCATCTTGCCTATGATTGCTCCCTCTTCCTAAGAGAACAGAATTATATTTTTCAGGTCTTCCCTTTGTTATTGTTAGTTGCCTGCCACTGAGTTAGCTCCAACTCACGGGGACTTCGGTGTAGCAAAACAAGATGCCCCTGGTCGTACGTCATCTTCATGACCGTTGCTATGTTTGAGCCCATTTTTTAGCTATTGTGTAGAGCTTTCCAACCTGAGGGCTCATCTTCCAGCACTTTCTCTGACAATATTCTGTTGTGATCCATAAGATTTTCATTGGATAATTTTTGGAAATAAGTTGCCAGGCCTTTCTTCCTAGTCTGTGTTAGTCTAGTCTGTTTTGGTCTTCCCCTTACTTCCCGCTACTTGCAAAAAGATCTGGCACATATTAATATAGGATCCATTTTCTGTGCTGGCACTTTGCATATGTTATTGTATTCAATTATTTTAGCATTTCTGACACATAAGTATTGCTGTTGTTAGATGCCCACAAGTTGGTTCTGACTCATAGAGACCCTACGTACAACAGAATGAAACTCTCCTCGGTCCTGCGCCATCCTTGTGATTGTTGTTACGCTTGAGCCCATTGTTGCAGCCACTGTGTCAATCCATCTCTTTGAGGCTCCTCTTCTTTTTGCTGACCCTCTACTTTACCAAGCATGATGTCCTTCTTCAGGGGCTGGTCCCTCCTGCTAATACGTCCAAAGTATGTGGGATAAAGTCTTGCCATCCTTGCTTCTAAGGAGCACTCTGGCTGTACTTCTCCAAAGATAGATTTGTTCCTTCTTCTGACAGTCCATGGTATATTCAATATTCTTTGCCAACACCGTAATTCAAAGGTATCAATTCTTCTTCGATCTTCCTTATTCATTGTCCAGCTTTCACATGCATATGAGGTGGCTGAAAATACCAAGGCTTGGGTCAGGCGCACTTTAGTCCTCAAAGTGACATCTTTGCTTTTTAACACTTTAAAGAGGTCTTTTGCAGCAGATTTGTCCAAAGCAATGGATCATTGATTTCTTGACTACTGCTTCCATGGGTGTTGATTATGGATCCAAGTAAAATGAAATCCTTGACAACATCGATATCTTTTCTGTTTATCATGAGGTTGCTTATTGGTCCAGTTGTGAGGATTTTTGTTTTCTTTATGTTGAGGTATAATCCATACTGAAGGTTGTGGTCTTTGATCTTCATCAGTATGTGCTTCAAGTCCTCTTTGATTTCAGCAAGCAAGGTTGTGTAATCTGCATATCACAGGTTGTTAATGAGTCTTCCTCCAATCCTGATGCTGAGTTCTTAACAGCACTCGTCTATCAGTTTTTCATACTATAGTGATTTGCGTGTGGCTGTGATGCTGGAAGCTATGCCACCGGGATTTCAAATACCAGCAGTGTCACCCATGGTGGACAGGTTTAGCAGAGCTTCCAGACTAAAACAGACCAGCAGGAAGGACCTGGCAATCTACTTCTAAAAAATTGGCCAGTGAAAACCTTACGAACATAAGCATATATGCCTATGTTACAGATGAAAAAACTAAGGCCCAGCAAGGCTAAGTTACTTGCCTAAATTCACCTAGTTAATGAGGGGCAGACCCAGGCCCTTGCACATATTTTCACGGCCCCTCCCTGTGTTTCTGTCTTTCGTATTCTCTCCAGATAGATATGCAGGTAGCATACTGGAGCAGAAGGCAAGCTGGACATCATCTTGGTGAATACTCATCTCCTGCCCCACCGCTCTTTTTATTTGGAGCCCCTGGGTGGTACAAATGGTTAACCCGTTCAGCTGCTAAAAGCAAGGTTGGAGGTTTGAGTCCACCCAGAGGTGCCTTGGAAGAAAGGCCTGGTGATCTACTTATGTCAAACCAGCAATTGAGAACCCTATGGAGCACAGCTCCACTCTGACACACACTGGGGAACCATGAGTTGGAATAGACTTGAAGCAACTGGCTATGTTTTTATGTGCTCTTTTCTTGTGATTCTACTTCCTTCCCCGCTTCCCCACCCCCCAGCAATCTCCGGCGTCTGGAAGAAGTCACAACAAGGGATTTGTCACTTGAGATCAAACCAGTGATCCATCCAGCTCAGTTTCCTGCCCCTGGAGTTTGCCTGAGTCATGACACTTGAGCGGAAGGCAGAATGCTCGGCGGCCCCTAAGGCCTGCAAACAATATTGCATGTTGTAAGTGGAATGAAGAAATCCTGACTGACCCCCAGCCCATGTGTGCCCCCAGGAGGAGATTTAATGAGGCAAATGGCCAGGTGAGGTCACAGACCAAATTCCGGGCGTGTTTTGCCCACACCAGCTTGAAGCGCCTCCTTGCATCTTCCTGTCAGATTTATAGACACATCTGAATCTCATTTTTAGAATTCCAGCCTCTGAGCTTTGATATATTCCTTTCTAATACTTTTCTGCTGTGGCCTGAGGAACAAGAGGAAAACTTGCGCCTGCAGTACAATGAAGATTAACAGAAAAGGACGTTTTAAAACGATCTTTAAAATGCTTTTGATAGCATTTATCATGGTGGCATCTGCGTTAGACTCCTAGAGCTGCCGTAACAAAGTACCACAAAATAGGTGGCTTACAATGACAGAGATTTATTCTCTCACAGCTCTGTAGGCTAGAAGTCCAAATTCAGGGTGTCAGCAGGGCCACACTATCTGAAGGCTCTATGGGGAAGATCCTTTCTTGTCTCTCCCAGCTTCTGGTACCCAAGAGTTCCTTGGCTTGGGCAACAAAGCCCCAATCTCTGCCCCTGTTTTCACATAGCTGTGTTTCCCTGTGGGCCTCTCTGGCTCTGGGTTTCTCCTCCAATTTTATAAGATCTGTTGTTGTTAGCAGTTGTTGAGCTGTCCCCCAACTTATGGTGACCCCATGAACAATGGAACAAAATGCTGCCCTGTCCTGCACTATCCCCATGATCAGTTGTGGATTGGGTTTTTGTGATCCATAGGGTTTTCACTGGCTGATTTTTGGAAGTAGAATCACCAGTCCTTTCTTCCTACTCTGTCTTAGTCTGGAAGCTCCATTAAGACCTGTTTAGCATCAGAGGGACATGCAAGCTCCACTGACAGATGGGTGGTTGCTGCGCATGAGACGCATTTCTAGGGCACCAAACCTCAGGACACCACTCATATAAAATTAGGACCCACCCTGGAGCCCTGGTGGTGCAGTGGTTAAGCATTCAGCTGCTAACCAAAAGGTCAGCAGTTGGAATCCACCAGGTGCTCCTTAGAAATCCTATGGGGCAGTTCTACTCTGTCTGAAATGGTCGCTATGAGATGGAATCAACTCAGTGGCAATGGGTTTGGTTTTGGTTTGCTACTCCAGTATGACCCCATGTTAACTGATAATGTCTTCAAAGACCCTATTTCTAAACAAGTTCACATTCACAGGTACTCGGGGTTAGGACTTCAACGTATTTTTTAGGGAGACACAATTCAATCCATAATAGCGTCTTACAGTACAGGGAGAGAAATGATAATTAAAAAAAAAGTTTTCTTATTTCAAATGTGCTTGGCTTATATGTACCACCCCTCCTTTCAATTTATCTTTAAATCATGCCCTCACCACTTAAACATACTGAAGGCTGCTAAAAGCAACTGAGATCTTATGCTCTAATCAGGGCTAATGGCTCACCAACAAGGCGGGTAAAAAAGGGCCATTTCAGTGGCTGAGTCAGATACAAAAGGAGAGGAACTCCAAGGACCCTGGTGTCCCAGGACTCCCTCAGCCTCTGGTCCCAAGAGTGAAGTCTGAGAAGCATTGCTGCAGGCATCCTGAGCGGTCAGAGGCAGCCGCTGCTTGGGTATTGAAGCTAAGCTAATCAAAGGACAGACCCCAAAGCCTGTGGATTAAAGATCAATGCCTCAGGTCCCTCAGGGGCCTCGGCCAGCTGTTGCCTCTTTCCCTGTACAGTGGATCCTGGGTGATTTAAGGCCTCCTCTGCCATATGCGCCTTACGTGGGCCCAGGAACTTAATACTGACAGCGTCACCGTGGGATTGAGTCCTTTTTTTTTTTTTTTTTAGCTTTTCCCGCTACTCCTTTCTTGTCTAGTGTGAATTTTGGCTTCCTTTCGCATCTTTTTTATGCTTATTTTCTCTTCTTCTTTTTTATGTGTGAGGCTGAATTAACTCTGGCCCACAGGAGCTATGCAGGCTATGTCCAAAGAGAAGCAGCACCCCCTTTGCTCGGACCACCTCTTGCCTTTTTAATTGCATTTGAATTTAGTAAGTGGGCCTCGTGATCTTGGCTGTAAACGTTTCTCAGATTACTAAGGTTGCGATACAATGGCTGAACTTCAGAGGAGTCCTCTGAATGGTGCCTTTTTCAAGCTCTTACCAGAGAGCTGATAACCCACCGTCCAGGTTGTCATCTGCCCGTGCATCTGGAATGTGACCTGGGTCCAGTTATCCCCACGGAGGTGAGAAGAAGGGCACATTTGCACTAGGAGTGATGGTCAAGAGTTCAAGCTGATTACATTGGCATTTCTCTTTGGAAAGTTGCAAAGCACTGACATTAAAATATCCTCCCAGTTAATTAAGGGCTTTAATATAACGGGGGCAAAGACATTTAACGAGCACTGTGGCACTTTGGCTGCAGAATTAATGACGAAGCCAAGGAGACTCTGGGCTTATCTGCCATTAGGCATCTCTGAACTGGCAGGAGGAGCAAACTGACAAGAATCACCGTGGAAATGATTGAGTTTCTCAAGCAGCCTGTGTTATTTTAATTAGACGGGATATTGAGAGCATGGTGCATTGATCAACTGGAGAAATAATGAACGCTGTTTCTCCTCCCCCCTATCTCTCTCCACCCCCTTCAAATGAAGCAATTATTTCACTGACCTCAGGAACTGCATTTCAAAGAGGTCTGAAGACAAGCTTAGACCTGCTGTTCTGGTGAATTCTGTGTGCCCAATTACTGACCTCAGGAGTCAGCATTCCAAAGGTTAGAGTCACGGGGCATTTGCTTCACAGACTCACTTCTAATAATATACCTTCCTTGCAGACACTATTAACCTGCCTTTTCCAGTTAGCCAATAAGGTGTGTCTAGGGGCAAAATTGTTATCAGCTCTCAGGGGGTCAGGGCCTGACTCTAATTAGAAACAGGGGCATCTGCAAGGGAAAGTAATAAAAGCATCCAGCCAGTATATGCTGACAGTGAAGGAAGGCAGGGTGAGAAGTTACTCTTAAGTCTTAGCACCTCCAGGAATGATGCACCTTTGTGCTGAAAGAATCACAGATCATTTAGGATATTCAGTATCTTCAAGTCGAGCTCTTACTCTCCTTGCAAGTTTTATTCCTGTAGGTTGGACAAGTAATATTATTTATACTGATCTTATTTGAATGTTACCAAGGACTCAGTGGAAATCCTGGTAGTATAGTGGTTAAGAGCTACGGCTGCTAACCAAAAGGTCAGCAGTTCAAATCCACCAGCCACTCCTTGGAAACTGTATGGGGCAGTTCTACTCTGTCCTCCAGGGTCGCTATGAGTCAGAATTGACTCGACGGCTACAGGTTTGGTTTTTGGTTTGGAGAACTCAGCAAATTTTTCCCCTTGCCTCTGCCTTAGTTTCCCAGCTGCCATAACAAAAATACCACCAGTGGCTGAGTTTATACACCAGGAATTCATTGTCTTACAGTTTTGGGGGCTAGAAGTCCAAATTAGGGCATCAGCCGGTGGCATCACTTGGGAGGTGTGGGGGGTGCATACTGCACCAGCTGACACTGTCAGAGGGGGGTGACACCAAAATGACTATCTACAAAATTTTTGTGCAGTGTTTCAGCAGAAATTTATAAAAATATCCCCGTAGTTCGTTATAACAACGAAAACGTTTTTCGTAAGCCCAGCTTACATGTATCGATATGCCTGCAAGGCTAAAACTGTATGTTAATTTATTTTTGAACTGTTTTATGCCCTCTGGTCAGAGCTGTCATTATTACCCAATTACAATGATGCTTCAAGTCACGTGGTTTCGACTGCATGTGCTATAAGCACACGCTGTTGTTTTTGCTGTTGCAGGTGTTTTTATAGTCGCTGATTTTGTCAAATTTTCTAGTGTTTTAGCTACAATACTGTGGTAATTAGCATGGGGAGAATGACAGACATCGTGAGTTACCGCACTGGGTGACACCAACTCTAGTGACGCCCCAGGCATCAGCAGAGCTATGCTCTGTCTCTCCCCACTCTAACCAACTAGTTGTCGTGGAGTGGATTCCAACTCATGGCAACCCCTGTGTTTCAGTTACCTAGTGCTGCTGTAACAGAAATACCACAAGTAGATGGCTTTAACAAAGAAATTTATTCTCTCACAGTCTAGGAGCCTAGAAGTTTGAATTAAGGGCACTAGCTCCAGGCGACAGCGTTCTCTCTCTGTTGGTTCTGGGGGAAGGTCATTATCATTAATCTTCCCCTGGTCTAGAAGCTTCTCAGCTCAGGAACCCCGAATCCAAAGGATGCGCTCTGCTCCCAATGCTGCTTTCTTGGTGATCTGAAGTCCCCATGTCTCTCTGCTCACTTCTCTCTTTTATATCTCAAAAGAGATTGGCTTAAAACACAACCTAATCTTGTAGATTGAGTCCTGTCTCATTAACGTAACTGCCTCTAATTCTGCCTTATTAACATCATAGAGGTAGGATTTACAACACGTAGGAAAATCACTTTAGCTGACAAAATGGTGGACAATCATACAATACTGGAAATCATGGCCTAGCCAAATTGATACATGTTTTTGGAGGACATAATTCAATCCATAACACCATGTGTGTCAGAGCAGAACTGTGCTCCATAGGGTTTTCAATGGCTGTTTTTTGGAAATAGATCTCCAGGCCTTTCTTCCGAGATGCCTCTGGGTGGGCTGGAAACTCCAACCATTGTTAGTAGCTGAGCACGTTAATTGTTTGCACCACCCAGGGTGACTCTCTCTGCTCTAGGAGGAAACAATTTCTTGTCTCTTTCAGCTTCTGGCAGTACCAGGTGTTTCTTTGCATTCCTTGGCTTCTGGATGGATCCTCACGTGGCATCTTTCCCCTGTGTGTGTGTCTCTCCATGTCTGTTTTCCCTTTTTATACAACACCACTCAGAAGGGACTAAGTTAGGACCTACCTACCCTACTCTGCTATGACCTCATTAACATAACAAAGAAAAACCCTATTTCCAAACAGGGTCACATTCACAGGTATAAGACATATCTTTCTGGGAGACACAATTCAATCCATAACACTCCCAAATCAGGAGACCTTAATCATTTAGTTAAATTAAGCAATTATTGACTGATACTGTGTGCCAATCTGTGCTAGATGCTTGGTTGGATTGCCAGCTCTTCCGAACTAGGGCTCCCTGAGAGAACTGAACCCTGATGCCCATAGTTCCTAATGAATTATCTCTTCTCCTACGCATTCAGAATGTTTCTAGCTATCCTAAAGAGAATTGAGAAAATAGTCACCCATTTTCTGTAGGCCTGTATTCCCTCAGATAACACATGATGACAAAGGCTGGGTTGTAGACACTGTTTCTGCTCCCCCACAGCTACTACTCTAGCCAGGAAGACAGGCCATTGAATAGCCTGAAGTATGATAAAGACTGGGGCAGGGGAGTCTGTGGCTGTGGGAACACATGGAGGAAGCAGATGACTTGGTCAGGGAGGGTAGGAAGGTCAGGGAAAGCCTCTGTAATGAAGCAACGTTAAAACTTTCACCTGAAGGAAGAGTAGGAGATAGTCAGAAGACAGAGAGAGAAGTGTCCATGCAGAGGGAGGCATGTGATAGCATGAGTAAGGCCTAGAGGGGAGATCTTGTTGTTGCTGTTAGCTGCCATTTAGTCAGCCCGACTCATGCTGACCCTGTGCACAATGGAAAGAAATGCTGCCCGGTCCTGTGTCATCCCCATGATCAGTTGTGGATCAGACCATTGTGATTCATAGGGTTTTCATCGGTTGATTTTTGGAAGTAGATTGGCAGACCTTTTTTCCTAGTCTGTCTTAGTCTGGAAGCTGATGAAACCTGTTCAGCATCATAGCAACATGCAAGTCTCCACTGACGGACAGGTGGTGGCTGCTCATAAGGTACATTGACTGGTAATCAAACCCAGGTCCTCCCCATGGAAGACGAGAATTCTACCACTGAACCACCACTGCCCCCAGAGGGGCGATAGAGTGGGATTATTCAGGGTAGACATGCCTTCTGATTTTAGCTACCAGTGACTTCTCAGTATTTAGCACATAGTGTGTTTAGAATGACATACAGTAGGTACTCAATAAATACTTGTTGAATGAGTTAATGAAGAAGGGAAAGAAATATGACTGGAGCAAAAAGATGTGATTGTGGGTAGTGAAGGAGGCCAATACAGGCAGATTAGTGATGGTAGGAGGTGGTGAGGGACAAATCTGGCAAGGCTAATAGGAATTTCAACAGTCACCTTAAATAATTTAGGTTTTATCCTAGGGCACAGGTAAAGCTGATTATGTAGCTTCTTTGTCTATTATGTGTTGAAAGTATGGGATAGTGTATAAGTGCAGTTCTTTTCTGCAAAGCTAGTCATACAATTAGCTGAGGATAAGTAGGCATTGAGTCCAAAGGCTGGTGACCCATGAGGAGTCTATCTTTGATGGACATCCTGGGGTTCCTGTCTCTCTCTAGTCTCTCTGTCCCCCTCCCTCTACTTTTCTCCATCCTTTAGTCTTTCCTACCTCTTTGCCCTTCTCCCAGGGTCCTGGCCCCACCTGGAGGAGTAACATCAGACCCTTGAAGTCCTATGCTTTGGGAGAAATTCCCAGATCCTTCACATTCTGCAGCAAGGCATCTCAGAGACAACTCTCTTTCTCCCTACAGTGTAACTTTGCTCTGTTATTACACTTGTAGCCCTTATTCCACTTTGTATGACTCTATGCCTGTTCTCTTTCCATTTACCACCTCTCCAAGGGTCCCAGCAGTTGTATTAGGGCTTAGTTGTACTAATGGGATTAGAAGAAACTTTTCTCAAAGTTGTCACTAATGAAGTTAAGTTAGTTTTATTTTAAATATTCATTTCAAAATGAAGAAAATGTAGTAGAAGTTGTTTTCCCTTTGTGGAAGGACATTGTTCTCTCTCTAGTGATCTGAAATATGGGCTTCTGTAGTGTTCACACCACTTTTTTTCTGTCTCTTAAACTCTAAGAATCTCTAAAACTGAAAGGATAGTTTTCAAACTGGGCACCCTAGTAGGGAAGAGGCCTCTGGAGGACAAGGAAGAGGCTGAGGAAGGCAAGATCAAAGCTCCCACAGCCCTGCTTCAACCAGAGCAACTTGGCATTTCTTGGGTGCTGGCCCCAGTGTAAGATACCACTGGAATCAAAGATTCCACAGTTGACAAAAGTCTGAAAATCCCTGCTCAAGAGTTGAGGTTCAAGGTTGACTACCTAGAAATGGGGATAGAGTCACTCCTTATCAAAAAGTTAGTACAACTCTGAGCACATTGTCTTCATAAAGGAAAAGCTTATGCCAGGTGGGGAGCCTTGGAATCATTGTTGCTATGCTTTAAGCACCTGCAACAAGTTTCTCACTTTTCTTCAGGGAATCCCCAAGACAAATCACATAAGAGATTTAAGGGATGAATCAAACAGAGGGAGGTAACCAGCATTTATTGACATGTCCAAGGGGGCAGTGGTGCTTCAGTGGTAGAATTCTTGCCTTCCACATGGGAGACCCGGGTTTGACTCCTTATCAATGTACTTCATCACAGCCACTGCCCATCTGTCGGTGGAGGCTTACATGTTGCTATGATGCTAAACAGGTTTCAGTGGAGCTTCCAGACTAAGACAACCAGAAAGAAAGGCCTGGCTATCTACTTCCAAAAATCAGCCAATGAAAACCCTATGGATCACAACCGTCCAATCCAAAACCCAGTATGAAGATGATGCAAGACCATGCAGAGTTTCGTTCCACTGTGCGTGGAGTGTCATGAGTTGGGAGCCAAAACAACATAGGCATCTCCTAAGTATCAGGCCCTGTGCTGAAGTCTTTATATGTAATATTTTATTTACCTCTCTCAAAAACTGTAGAATGTGACCTTAAATTCCTCAGTTTGAAGTGACTATCTACTGGAAAGGTCAAGTTAGAAGCAACATCTCCAAACAATCCAAATTGTCATTAGTAAGAGCATTAATAATAGATGGAATGAAACTATGCTGTGGACATTCTAGAAGACAGGGTCTCAAACTTTAGTCCATGAGTGTCACCTGGGGGCTTTATAGAAACAGAGACTTTCAGTCTCCACCTGCACAGATATTGATTCAGTAAGTGTGGTGTGGAGCCCAAGAAGCAACATTTTATTATGCAGATGAGAAATACTGGTAGATAATGTAGATAGGAAAGAAAAAAATAACCATCCTTATACCTGGAAACTGGCCTTGCTCATGTTGATTAGCATCAGAAAAAGACATTGCTACTAAGTAATTTGGAAGTTGAGGTTGCTGGATTGACTCACTCTAGGTATTCTGTCCTGAAGCATTGGTGAGTAAGTGTGGCTAGAATTCTTCAAGATGGTACAATATCTTAAGCATTTAAATTAGCTTAATAGAAATGCTCTGTTAAGACATTTATATATTAATAACATTTATAGAAATGGTCTTCTTACTTCTCTTGTAAACAGTGGTCCCTTCTGCTAAGTAGCAAAAAATTCCTTTGCAGCTGTTATATATCTATATACATATATGTATACATGTACTTATACATATATGTATACACTGGAGCTCTGATGGCACAATAGTTAAGAGCTTGGCCGCTAACCAAAAGGTCAAGAGTTCAAATCCACCAGCCGCTCTTTGGAAACTCTGTACGGCAGTTCTACTCTGTCCTGTAGGGTCGCTATGAGTTGGAATCGACTCCATGGCAATGGGTTTGGTTTTTTGATCAGGGGTCAGCAAACTTTTTCTCTAAGAGACCACATAGTAAATATTTTAAGCTTGGAGGGCCATACAGTGTCTGTTGCAGCTACCTAACTCTGCAGCTATAGAGCAAAAGCAGCCAGAGAAAATATGTAAATAAACGGACAGGTCTGTGTGCCAGTAAAACTTGGTTTATAGACACTGAAATTTGAATTTCATAAAATTACTGTGTTACAACATAGTCTTCTTCTTCTAATTTTTCCAAACCACTTAAAAATGTAAAAGCCATTCTCAGCCTGTGGGGCATATAAAAGCAGGCGGTGGGCTGACTTGGTCCAAGGGCCATAGTTGCCAACTCCTGTTGTTACCCAAGCTCTCACTTTCTTTGGTATTTGGCCTTTGATGAAGTTACTAGCCATGTTCTACTCCCTCCTGTTATGGATTGAATTGTGTCCCTCAAAAAGTTATTGTGATGTTCTAATCCCAATACCTATAAATATGACCCTATTTGGAAATAGGTGTTCTCTTGTTATGTTAATGAGGTCGCACCGGAGCAGGTGGGTCCTAACTCTCTTCTCTTCTGAGTGGTGTCTTATAAAAACAGCAGAATAGACAGGGACACGCTTACAGGTGGAAGGGAGCATGTAAGGAGTGGTCTGCAAGCCAAGTAATGCCAAGGCGACCCTTAAATAAGGAAGGACCCTCCCCAAGAACCGATGCCCTGATTTGGACTTCTAGCCTCCAAAACTGAGATAATACATTCCTGTTCTTTAAAGTCACCTACTTGTAGTATTGTTATGACAGCACTAGCAAACTAAAATTCTGAGGCTGGAGGAGAGAAGGCAGAAAAGGCTCCCAAGTTGCTCTGGCCTTCAGGTAAAAATCTAAAAGATAAGCAAACAAAAACAAGATTAGACCTTCCAAACAGCAAAGATTAACTTCCTGCTAAACCAGTTGCTGTCAAGTTGGTTCTGACTCATGGTGACCCTATGTGTGTTAGAGTAGAACTGTGCTCTATAGTTTTCAGTGGCTGTAATCTTCCAGAAGTAGATCACCAGACCTTTCTTCCAAGGCACCTCTGGGTGGATTCAAATATCCAACCTCTTGGTTTGTAGCCCAGTGCTTAAATGTTTACTCCATCCATATGCTAGCCCTTATCTTTTATATTTCAATGCTAAAAGAGTGTTTCCTTCCTCATCTTGGGTTGAAACATCATCCTTTATTGTGCACATTTTATTCTACTTTACTTCATTAGATTGGCTTCCTGAAAATAAAGGACTTTGAAAACTCTACTTTATTGACTCTGCAGCATCCATTTGAATCCTGGTAACAAATTCAGTGGTAAGTTTGAACTGATTGTTCCAGAGAATGTCAATCAATCCTACATATTTCAACCAATGCCCCCTTTTCCTCATTGTACCTATTCATACTCCTTTCTGCTTTTCCCCATGTAAACTAACAAATAGAAAACAAAGAAGGCACATCTTCAAAATTCTTATACAAATGTAGATTGTCTTGGAAATCAAACAAAAATAGGATAGAATTGAAGGAAGATATATTTACTTCCCTGGACACAGTTTCATTTCTGGAAATGAAAGACATCATTCTCTCACTGTGGATGGAGGATACAAATCTTCTAAACCTAAACCTGGTTAATTATGTGCAAGATGTTCTAAAAAGATCAACACCCTGGCCACCTATATGAAGATGGCAAGAAGATTCTGCCCTCATTTTGGTCAAGTGTATC
Source organism: Trichechus manatus latirostris (assembly GCF_000243295.1). Taxonomy (NCBI): domain Eukaryota; kingdom Metazoa; phylum Chordata; class Mammalia; order Sirenia; family Trichechidae; genus Trichechus; species Trichechus manatus. The sequence goes on from NW_004444018.1 coordinate 7,262,501, forward strand.
TTACCTCTGCGACCAAGTCTAAAGTTTCTTCTGATTCCCAGCTTCACCCCACTCCTACCTTCTCTGCCTTTCTTAAAAGCAAATGTGGAGTTCTTAGCAGGCACTGAGTCTTTCTCTACATTGGGAACGTATGATTTTTAATGACTATGGCATACTGGTCAAAAAGGCAGTAGGGGGGCAGAGCCAACATAGCGCTATAGACAGAAGCACCACATCATCCCTCCACAGCAAAGACCTGAAAAACTAAGTAAAACAGAGACAAACATCAATCCTGTAACCTTAAGTGTCAAATGAAGAGATGAGGAACTCAGCCAAGCACCGAATGAAATAAGAAACTAACAGGGAAAAGAGAGCAAGGAGAGATATGTGCGGAGGTCCCCTCTCAGCTAACGCAGCATGAATTTATCATCTTGGACTCCTGTTGGAGATCAGAAGACAGGGAGTATGGGAAAGCAGCTTCATAGAGCGCCCAGCAGGAGACAGAGCACCCGGTAACCAGTGATATATGCTTTCCCACCCCCCACCTGTCTTCTTCCTGCTTGGCCTCCTCTGCTTCCTGTCAGCCACAGTCTCTTGGCCAGGAGGAAATGGCTTTGGCCCCATGTTGCTTGGATTTGCCCCACTCACTGTCTGGCTCCCTAAGTGTCATTTGTTTGTTGTGGGTGTTGCTTTTTCTGCTTCTTTTGGTTTCTTCTGTGCCTCTCACCACCTCCCCCACCCTGCTCTTGAACACCTGGCTCCATGTGCCATCTTTGCTTCTTCTTTAAAGCTTGTGAAGCACCGCTTGACTGGAGAACTGCTACTCCAGCCCAGGCCGCCACGGTGGGATCCCCAGGGCTTCTGTTTTGTTCTGCTTTGTTTTGTTTGTTTTCTTTTTCTTTTCTCAGCTTGGGAGCCCCTTCTAGCCAGGCTGTACTGGGAGCCATGGGAGCCATTTTCCCACTCTGTGCAGCCGTGCCGGTGGGATCCCTGAGACATTTCTTTTTTCTTTTCTCTTTTTTTCCATTTTGTCTTTCTTCATTTCTCAGATTCTCATCTCTGCATACTTACCTTCTTTTCCTGTCTCCTGAACACTTGTCACTGTGTGACATCTCTACCCCTTTTATCCAGGCTGCATTTCGAGGCCTGGGAGCCACTTCCCTGGTCTTTGCAGCCACACTGGTGGGACCACTGGGGGCTTTTGTTTTCTTTTTTTTCCTAATATTTATTTATTTATTTTTCCCTTTTTCTTTTTGTTTTTCTCCATTTCTCAGTTTATCATCTTCTCATCTCTCCACGCCAAAGGTAAGCTCCCTTAGCACTTTGTTTGCTTGTTTTTGGCTCCTGTTACACTCTCCTCTCTTTCCTCTTTCCCATACTCATCTTAGCTCCACACATCACAATCTCTGCCCTCATTCCTGCCTACCTGTAACGTGCACTGAACATCACAGCCCTGAGCAGCACAGGCACAGCCTACCAGAACCTGTCCTGCACTGATTCCCAGCCTGCTTTGTCAGCCCTAGTAAATGTCACAAACAACCCATCCCAGCCCCTCCCCTCCAGCTGGACCTGCCCTGCTATAACATAGCTAAGCAACTGGAATTTCCCATTGAACAAGGAGGTGAAAAGCATCATTCCCACAGATGAGCAAACAACAAAAAATGCACAGCCAGCCTGCTCAGACACAACCAAATAAAACAAAAAAGCAGGACAAAACAAATAAATCTACAATCAATAAATGAAGAAGATAACTACTGAAAGTCCTGAAGACAGCAAATAATATCAAAACATATTAAAAAAACAGGACAGGATGGTTCCACTAGGTGTCCAAAATAAAACACTAGATGACTTTCCAGTGGAAGAAAAGGCACTAGAACTACCTGATAGGGAATTCAAAACTTTAATATTCAGAGCTATACAAGAGTTGAAGCAAAAAGCAGACAAAAATGAGGAAAAAACAGACAAATTCATGGAAAATACAGACAAAAAAATGGAAAAATCCAGGAAAATAATACAAGAGGAAAATGCCAAAATAAATTCACAACTAGAAATCATATAAAAACAATTAGAAATTCAAAAGATAAATAACAAGATTTCAGAAATGGACAGTGTCATAGAAGGGATGAGGAGCAGGTTTGAAACTATGGAAGACAGGATCAACAAAACTGAAGAAAAACACTTAGATACAACTATGAGGAAAAATCAGAAAAAAGAACAAAGAAAAATGAAGAAACCCTGAGAATGATGTAGGATACAATCAAAAGCAAAAACTTGTGAGTGATCAGGGTTCCAGAACAGGGGGAGAAAACAGAAAACACAGAGAGGATTATTGAAGAATTGCTGACAGAAAACTTCCCTAACATCATGAAAGATGAAAAGCTGACCATCCAAGAAGTTCAATGAACCCCATATGGGATAGAACCCAAAAGAAAATCATCAAGGCATACCATAATCACACTCGCTAAAACCAAAGACAAAGAATCCTGAGAGCAGCTTGAGAAAAACAAAAAGTCACATACAGAGGAGAAACAATAAGACTAAGCTCAAAATATTCAGCA
>NW_004444018.1:7265137-7266491 GCF_000243295.1 Trichechus manatus latirostris
AACTCAAACAAATAGAAAGAGAATAGCAAAAAAAGCCCACATCTACCAGAAGAAAGGAAATAATAAACATCAGAGTAGAAATAAATGAAATAGAGAATAGAAAAACAATAGTAAGAATCCTTTCTTTGAAAGGATCAACAAAATCAACAAACCACTGGCCAGACTGACAAAAGAAAAACAACAGAGGACACAAATAATCCAAATAAGAAATTAAATGGAGGACATTACAACAGACCCAACTGAAATAAAAAGGATCATAACAGAGTATTTTGAAAACCTAGAGGAAATTTATAAATTTGAGAACCTAGAGGAAATTTCTCAACATAATAAAGGGCATCTATGCAAAACCAACAGCCAGCATCATTCTTAATGGAGAGAGGCTGAAAATATTTCTCTTGAGAACAGAACAAGACAAGGATGCCCTTTATCACCATTCCTACTTAACATTGTGCTGGAAGTCCTAGCTAGAGCAATAAGGCAAGAAAAAGAAATAAAGGGCATCCAAATTTGTAATGAAGAAGTTAAACTGTCCCTATTTGCAGATAATATGATACTATACGTAGAAAACCCTAAAGACTCCACAAGAAAACTACTGGAACTAATAGAAAAGATTCAGCAGAGTAACAGGATACAAGATAAACATACAAAAATCAGTTGGATTCCTAAACACCAATAAAGAGAAAGATGAAAAGGAAATCAGGAAAACAATACCATTTATAACAGCCCCTAAAAAAAATAAAATACTTAGAAATGAATCTAACCTGGGATATAAAAGACCTATACAAAGAAAACTACAAAACACTACTGCAAGAAACCAAAAGGGATCTACATAAATGGAAAAACACACCATGCTCATGGATAGGTAGACTCAAAATTGTGAAAATGACAATTCTACCCAAAGCAATTTACAAATACAATGCAATCCTGATCCAAATACCAACAACATTCTTTAAAGAGATGGAAAAACTAATCATTAACTTTATATGGAAAGGGAAGAAGCCCCGGATAAGTAAAGCACTATTGAAGAAAAAGAATAAAGTAGGAGGACTCACACCACCTGACCTCAGAACCTACTATACAGCTGTGGTAGTCAAAACAGCCTGGTACTGGTACAACGACAGATACATTGACCAATGGAACAGAATCAAAAACCCAGATGTAACTCCATCCACGTATGGTCAACTGATCTTTGACAAGGGTCCAAAGTCCATCAAATGGGGAAAAGACATTCTTTGTAACAAATGGTGCTGGCAAAACTGGATATCCATCTACAAAAAAAATGGAAAAGGAGCCATGCCTCACACCACACACAAAAAACTAATTCAAAATGGATCAAAGACCTAAATATAAAGCC
>NW_004444018.1:7266766-7296797 GCF_000243295.1 Trichechus manatus latirostris
ACAAATCAGACAACCGTCTAATCTGTAAAATCTACAGGAAAATCCAACACCTCTACAACAAAAAGACAAATAATCCAATTAAAAAATGGGCAAAGGAAATGAACAGACACTTTACCAAAGAAGACATTCAAGCGGCCAACAGACACATGAGGAAATGCTCACGATCAGTAGCCATTAGAGAAATGCAAATCAAAACCACAATGAGATACTGTCTCACCCAGGCATTACTGGCATGAATTAAAAAAAACAGAAAATAGCAAATGTTGGAGAGGCTGGGGGGAGATTGGAACTCTTATGCACTGCTGTTGGGAATGCAAAATGACATAACCATTTTGGGAAATGATATGGCACGTCCTTAGAAAGCTAGAAATAGGAATACCATATGATCCAGCAATCCCACTCCTAGGAACATATCCTAGATAAATAAGAACCACCACACGAATTGACGTATGTATACCATGTTCACTGCAGCATTGTTCACAGTAGCAAAAAAATGGAAACAACCTAGATGCCCATCAACAGATGAATGGATAAACAAACTATGGTACATATACACAATAGAGTACTATGCAGATATAAAGAACAATGATGAAATCTGTGAAGCAGCTCCTAACATGGATGAATTTGGAGGGCATTATGCCGAGTGAAATAAGTCAATCACAAAAGGACAAATATTGTATGAGACCACTATTGTAAAAACTCATGAAAAGTTTTACATACAAAAAGAAACAATCTTTGATGGTTGCAAAGGAGGCAAAGCATGGGGATGGAAAAACACTAAACAGACAATAGGTAAGTGGTAAGTGTGTTGAAGGGTAAGACAGTACACAGTACTGGGGAAGCCAGCACAGCTTTTACAAGGCAAGGTCATGGAAGCTCCATAGACACATCCAACCTCCCTGAGGGACTGAATTGCTGGGCAGAGGACTGTGGGGACCATGGTCTCGGGGAACATCTAGCTCAATTGGAGTAACATAGTTCATAAAGAAAATGTTCCACATTCTACCCTGGTGAGTAGTGTCTGGGGTCTTAAAAGCCTGTGAGTGACCATCTAAGATACTCCACTGGTCTCATCCTTTCAGGAGTAAGGGAGAATGAAGAAAATTAAAGATATAAGGGAAAGATTAGTCCAAAGGACTAATGGACTACATCTACCATGGCTCCACCAGACTGAGTCTAGTACAAATAGATGGTGCCCAGCTACCACCACTGACTGCTATGACAAGGATCATAACAGAGGGTCTCAGACAGAGCTGGAGAAAAATGTAGAACAAAACTGTAACTCACAACAAAAGACCAGACTTTCTGGCCTGACAGAGACTGGAGAAACCCCGAGAGTATGGCCCTTGGACACCCTTTTAGCTCAGCTATGAAGTCACTCCTGAGGTTCACCCTTCAGCCAAAGATTAGACAGGCCCATAAGACAAAACGAGACTAAAGGGGCACAACAGCCTAGGGACGAGGACTAGAAGGCAGGAGGGGACAGGAAAGCTGGTAATAGGGAACCCAAGGTAGAGAATGAATAGTGTTGTCATGTCGTGGGATTGTTAACCAGTATCATAAAACAATATCTATACTAACTGTTGAATGAGAAACTAGTTTGTTCTGTAAACCTTCATCTAAAGTACAAAAGAAAAAAAAAAAAAAAGACAGTAGAGAGGACTGTGGTCAGGTGCAAAGTTCTTCCAAAATGTTTAAACATTCCATGGAGTCTAGAATCCAAGCTGACGTATCAGGGTCTTCAATTTACAAAGTTTCCCCTGGTCAAAAAATAAAATGTCTAACAAGCATATAAGCACACTCAGTAGCCATATTAAAGCTCTCATAAATCATTTATAGGATGCAAAGTAGACATGCCTGGCCCTTTGTATTCAGTTCCTTGGCAGAAAGCTCCATTTCATCCGGCCTCACTTCAGCAGGAGTGTTAGTCTCAAACACTAAAATTCCTCATTCCAGTGTGTGATGGTTAATGTCATGTGTCAGCTTTGCTAGGCCATCATTCTCAGTGGTTTGGCAGACACTATGTAATCACCTCCTATTTTGTGATCTAATGTGAGCAGCCAATTGGTTGGAAGAGGATTTTCCTTGGGGGTGTGGCCTGTATCCGTGATATACATGGATGTTTTGGTAAAACTCTCTCTTTCTCTCTCTCTCTCTCTCTCTCTCTCTCAATCCCGCGTTTTTCCCATCATCATCTTCCCTCTAGTTCTTGGGACATGAGAAGTCGTCAGCCTACTGACTGACCTACAGATTTTGGATTCACCAACTCCCACGACCCTGTGAGTCAGCAGCCTGCCACCTGACTTGGCAGATTTTGTGTTTGTCAGTCCTTGCAACCATGTGAGTCAGGGGAAGCCTCTAGCCTACTGCCTGACCCACGGATTTGGGACTTGCCAGCCTCCACAATTGGAAGAGCCATTACCTTGAAATAAATCGCTCTATATATATTTGTATATATGCTTCACTGGTTTTGCTCCTCTAAAGAACCCAGTCTAACACTCAATGTGATTCACTGACAACATGATATCCTACTGCTCATGATACACATTATACACATTATATTTGCCTAGAAAATGCTTTTCATGGATCTATTTTCAAGGAATCACAGACCCATTTTCAAAGATTTATTTCCATTTTGCTGCTGTGATATAATATGATTAACAGCAGGGGTTGGCAAACTATGGTAGCATCTTTTTGTATGGCCTATGAGCTAAGAATGATTTTTACGGTTTTAAATGTTTGGGAAAAAAATCAAAAGAATAATATTTTGTGACGTGAAAATTATATGAAATTCAAATTTTACCATCCATGGAGAGTATCATTGGCACATAGCCATGCCCATTTGTTTACATATTATCTATGGCTGTTTTTGTGCTACAGTAGAAGAGTTGACTTCTTGTGAGACCACTGTTGTTTGTTGCTGTTGAGTTGACTCTGACTCATGGCGACCTCATGGTGCAGAGTAGAACTGCTGCGAAGGGTTTTCAAATCTGTGACCTTTCAGAAACAGATCACCAGGCCTGTCTTCCCAGGCACCTCTGGGCAGGTTTGAATCACAACCTTTTGGCTAGTAGTCAAGTGCTTAACCATTTGTACTACCCAGGGACTCCTACGACCTGCAAACCTTTTACAGAGTTTGGCGAATCCTGGTTAAGAGCACGGGCTTTCTTGGTTTGAATTCTGGCTCTGCCACTTACAGCATGGAACCTCTCTGTGCCTATTTTATTATCTCTAACACATGTGTAAAACATGGTCTACTTCACCGTTTCCTTGTGAGAATTAAATGGCATCAAGTTTGGGCTTCCCCAGGTTCTCCATTTCCTCCAGATGTCACTACTCCTGTTGTGAACATGCCGTTCCTTCCTGATCAAAGCCTACATTTTCAGATAGGAGACTTTGTAAGGTTGTGAATTCAACTGGTATTCAGATTCAGTGAACAACACTATCAGTCTTTTCGGTTTGGTTTTCCATCAGCCAGTGGCGTCACTAGCGTTGGTGTCACCCCGTGCAGTATCTGATGTTGTCACCCCCCCATGCTAATTTTCACAATATTGTAGCTAAAACACCAGAACATTTGACAAGATAAGCCATTATAAAAACACCGGCAGCAATGAAAACAACAGTGCATGTTTGTAGCGTTTGCATATGAAACCACATGATTCAAAGCATCATTGTAATTGGGTAATAATGATAGCTCTGACCAGAGCACATTAGAAGGTTCAAAAAGTAAATTAGCACAGAGTTTTAGCCTTGAAGGTATATTGATACATGTAAGCTGGGCTTGTGAAAATTTTTTTTGTTGTTATAACTAAGTATAGGGATATTTTTACAAAAAATAATAAATTTCTGCTGAAACACTGTGCAAAAATTTTATAGACAGTCATTCTGACTGTCACCCCCTCTAACAGTGTCACCCAGTGCTGTCTACACCCGCCAATACCCCCAGCCACACTACTGCCACCAGGTTAACTCTAAGATAACTAGCAGTAAGAAACACTTCCAGCACTCACAGAAAAGCCATGAGTTTTCTTCCATGCCTGGAGGCAAGAATTTCAAGGTTCGTGCTGTATTCTGCTCTGTAACTTATCCTGTGCATTCAGAAGCAAGCCTCTTCCCCTGTAGTCTTGGCATTACTTCCTCCTTGGCAGCAACTGCTCTTGACTGCTTCACCTGCAGTGAACTCGCTGTCTTGCAGACTATTCAATTATCTCGTTCATCAGGGCTTATTTTGGGATGGTTCTTAATCATCTCAGATCACAAGTAAACATCTCACTTACTTGCGTCTCTGTCAAAGCCTGATAACCATGTTTCCCTCAATGTACTCTTTGGTACTAAGTTATCAGTTGGGGTTGTCTGTTTGTACACAAAGGAAATCCAATCAGATAAAAGAAAAAAGAATTTGTTGGAAGGATATCGGCTAGCTAACAAAACTGAAGGAAGAAATAAAGAGCTGCACACCAGGCCTCGAAAAGGAACCAGCATTACTTAGGGGGACTTTGAGCTTCTGTTAAGGTGATGGAAAAATTTGTAAACAGATAATGATGATGGTTGGACAACATAATAAACATAATGTAGATGAATTGTACATGTGAAGAATGTTGAAAGGGCAAATGTTTTGTTAGATATGTATTTACCACAATAAAAACAAAAACAAAAAAAGGAACCAGGGTAGTTGTGGGGACATAAAAACACAGAGCTCAGGGATGGCTCTTCAAGATGCTGCTTTCCGGTGACTCACCCCCACCACTTTCCATCCCTATGACTTGGCATGATATTCAACTGTCTGGAAGAGCAAATCTGATGGGTCTCTCATGAGGTCATGAGAAGGGTCCTGTCATTAAATCCCTCTGAAATCACATTGAGTGGGCGAGGCAGAATGTCCAGTGGTCTAAAATAAGATATGTCAACCATACTCCAACCTTTAATTGTTTGTGTTGGTGGTGGTGGAAGGTGGGGTGGGAAAGAAGGGGAAGGGGCATAGTACTTAAACTTTCTCTAAACTTCAGCGTCCCAAACTACAAAATCCAGATAATAATACTCATTTTATGCTGTTGCTGTTAAGATTACGTGAAATAATATATGGAAAGTGATCTGTACAATGCATGCAACCACTGGTAACTACTATCCTTATTTCTCTCTGCGGCAATTCCCTTATACAACGTTTCCCCGTCCAACCCTCTGCTCTCAAAACCCAGTACTCACAATCTAGAACCCCATTCCTGTTTCCACCCATAAACCACAACAGAAAATGCACTCAAGGATAAAGGGGTTAGATCAATGAAATAGCTCATTACTGTTTCAAATTGTCCAGGTCAACGTCAAGGCTGTCTGTTGTTGTTGTTCTTAGTCGCTGTCAAGTTGGCGCTGACTCATGGCAACTCCAAGTATAACAGATGCAAACACTGACTGGTCCTGTGCCGTCTTCATGACTGATCACTGGTATGTTTGTGTCCTTGTTGTGGTTGTCTGCATACCAGGTCAACAGCTGTTTTAAGACTAAATTGCGCCTGACGCAAGCCATGGTGTTTTCAATCGCCTCGTATGCATGTGAAAGCTGGACAATCAATAAGGAAGACTGAAGAAGACTTGATGCCTTTGAATTATGGTGTTGGCAAAGATTATTGAATATACCACGGACTGCCAAAAGAACAGACAAATCTGTCTTGGAAGAAGCACAGCCAGAATGCTCCTTAGAAGCAAGAATGACAAAACTTTATCTCACTTACTTTGGACATGTTATCAGTAGGGAGCAGTCCCTGGAGAAGGACATCATGCTTGGTAAAGTAGAGGGTCATTGAAAAAGAGGAAGACCCTCAACCAGATGGATTGACTGGACGGCACCTAACAATAACCTGGTAGATTGAAATCTCCTTTAGGGCAAGGCTGTGTCCTCTTCATCTTTTTAAATTCAATTAAACTAATACTTATTGAGCATCTACCACAGGCATAATTCTATGGGGTGGGTGTCAGGGGAGAATAAGACAAAGGCAATTCCTTATTAGGAAGAGTGAAGACACTGTCGTTCCATTACAAATCAATTCCAATGTGGGAGAAAGGGGTGTTAGCCTAAGGCAAGGGGAATGCAGCTGTCTCTGGAAGGTTTTGGGTTGCAGAGACTGGTTAAAGATCACAGAGATTACAATAAATGCCCTGTGGTTTTATTAATGATATTATTGAGAAGATGGTTTAGGCTGTGTTTGTTGACATAAAACAATTCAAGTGTTGTTTACTCAAGTCAAAAAACCAAAACCAAACTTGTTGCCATCAAGTCAATTCCAATTTATAGCAACCCTATAGGACAGAGTAGAACTGTAATCTTTACAGAAGCAGACTGCTACTTCTTTCTCTCAAGGAGCGGCTGGTGGGTTCCAACTGCTGAACTTTTGGTTAGCAACTGAGCTCTTTGTTTATTTATTTGTCTAAATTTTGTTTATTTTGTTGTTGTTGTTGAGAATACATACAGAAAAATATACACCAATTTAACAGTTTTCACATATACAATTTAGTGACATTGATTATAGTCTTTGAGCTGCGCAACCATTCTCACCCTCATTTTCTGTTGTTCCTCCTCCATTAACATAAATTCACTGCCCCCTAAGGTTCCTGTCTAATCTTTTGAGTTGCTGTTGTCTATTTGATTTCATGTAGACAGATCTTAAAAAAGCATAATGCTCAAGGCAGACCTTTGTTACTAGTTAAGCTAAACTATCATTTGATTTTAAGATGACTTCAGGGAATATTTTGGGTTTAAGGTTTAAAGATTGTCTCAGGGCAATAGCTTCAGGAGGTCAGCCACTCTTCAATTTGTCATACTGCAGTGGGTTGCGTGTTGCTGGGATGCTGTAAGCTGTGCCACTAGTATTTCTCAAAGTGAAGACAGCTAACTCCTTTCTAGGAAACTGAACCAAATACAAACCAAACCCACCACTGTTAAATCGATTCCAACTCATAGCAACCCTATAGGACAGGGTAGAACTGCCCCATAAGGTTTCCAAAGTTGTAATCTTTATGGAAGCAGCCTGCCACATCTTTCTCCAGCAGAGCAACTGGTAAGTTCAAACTACCAACTTTCAGTTAGCAGCCGAGTGCTTAACCACTGTGCCACCAAGGCTGAAAGCATCCCTCAAATCAGAGCAATGAAAATATGACTTCATTTGATGAGAGGAAATAGCTCGGATTACTTGCTCAAAAAAAAAGACTACATTTTACAATTATCCAGATAGATACTGATTATCATGGACAATATTGTGTACAATAATTAACAAATTATGTTTTATACTGCAATATTATAGATAATAATTATAAGGTGATAATAATGATACCTTATACTTGCATTGCACTTTTATCTCTCCAAAGAATTTTAAAATCTATTATTTCATTTTATCGTTAAAATGATGCCTTAAAATCCAATAATATTGTATTTTTAGCAGGTTGTAGAGTGAAATATCTCCAAATACTGTTTGCAAACTATAACAGAAGGCCTATATAGTTGTCTAGAATAAAAAGGAAGTTGAGTTTCCCTTCAAAATACCTGGCAACAAATTAAAAATGGAGAAAGAGAAATTTCACATATTTGAACACTCAGCTATATAATTCCCTTGGGATTTCAGACTCTGTTCATAATAATGAATGTTTTGGCATCAACTGTAACTGCAAGTTGTCTTCATTATATTAAAGAGTGAAGTGTCAACGAGCGTTTTTGCTTTCATTTGTTGCTGGGATTAAGACCACACTAGTAATTAGCTATAACTCATTTGCCTCTGCAATTACCCAGAATTATTCATAATCTCATGGGTAACGGAGCACAGAACACAGTTGGCCCACTCTGCCTTTTGGGTACTGACCTTTGAGTGAGAGGTCATCCCAGGCATGAGGAGGGTGGGCTTTCCACAGAGTCAGTGGGCCAAGCAGACAACATGTGAAAATAATTTGCTAGAGACACCGTAAAGACATTGTGCACACAGGGAAGTCATCTGAATTTTCTTTTAAGTGGAAAAACAGAAATAATATTTTGGTGTGTTTGCTGTTTAAAAAAGAATATTCTGAAAGAGTGTGTGCTTGGTGGGCTTACCCTGGAACAGGCAATGCAGACTCACTCTTGTATAGAACTCACATGTCTGCTCGGGATAGAGAACTAGCTGGGAGAGCGGAGTGGACTGTAAGGCAGAATACTGAGCCAAGAGATCCTTGCGCTGGAACTTTCTAGAGTCTCAGTACACATTCCTGTTGGACCCAAACCTACACACAAACACCCTGTCCCCTTATTCCATGGAACACTAAAGCAGGTTTATAAACAAATCCCTCACAAAAAACCAGTTGCTGTTGAGTTGACTCCAACTTACGGCAAACATCAGAGTAGAACTGCTCTCCATTGGGTTTTCAGTGGCTGATATTTTGGAAGTAGAACACCAGGGCTTTCTTCCAAGGCAGCTCTGGGTGGACTCGAACCTCCAACCTTTCAGTTAACAGCCAAGTGCATTAGCTGTACACCTGTGGAATCTGAAGCTTTCACTAGTGGGGTGGTATGTGGGAAAAATGGGTTTGCAGTAATTGTGTCTCATGGAGGGATGTTCATTTTAACGCTTTAGTCTTTTTTAGTAAGATAATAAATTACTCCTAAACTAACTTTCATAGCTTAGATTTATATTCTGTATCATAGTAGTTAGGAGTAGAGATTTTTAGAATGACACAAACTGTGTCCCACTGCTGGCTCTATTATACACCAGCTAGACAGGGCATTTACTCTTCCTGAGCCCAATTTCCTCTTCTGTAAAATAATTGTCCTAGCTCATTATGTTGTGAGGATTAAAGAGATAATGATGAAGCTCTTAGCATAGCACTTGACATTAAGTGTGTTTTATATCCCTGTTGTTGTTATTAATGACACTACCTTATAAGAGTAAGGAGCCTTGGTTAAAGCGCTCCACTGCTAACTGAAAGGTTGGCAGTTTGAAACCACCAGTGGCTCTGCGGGAGAAAGATGTGGCAGTCTGCTTCTGTAGAGATTTACAGCCTTGGAAACTCTATGGGGTCACTATGAGTCAGAATCGACTCAACGGCAGTGGATACCTTATAAAATGATATGTGTTATACTATTTGACCCATATGATAACCATGTGATTGCATCGTTGCTATTTGACAAGTAAGGAAAATGAGCCCCAGAGAGGGTATATAATTTGCTGAAGGTAAGAGAATTAGCAGGTGGAGTGGGAACTTAGAATTCTAGTTGACCAAGTCTTCCCTTCAAAAGGTTCATTGATTTAAGATAACAGCATAAAATATATTCTATTGTTAGCCAGCTTTCTATGCTTTCTCCATATAAAATTGTCAAAAATATAATTTCCTTCCCTTAGCTTCTTCAGCTATGCCTTACTAGCTACTCTTCTTTTTAATGAGTTAAGAAATGTGGTAGGCAGAATAATGTGCCCCAAAGATGTCCATAATCTCTAGAACCTTTGAAAATGTTACGTTACATGGAAAAGGAGAATTAAGATTGCAGATAGAATTAAGGTTGTTAATCAGCTGACCTTTAAATAGGGAGATTATCCTGGGTTATCAGGGTGGGTCCAGTGTAATCACAAGGGTCGGCAAAACCGGAAGAAGGAGCTAGAAGAGGAGATTCAGAGAAGGATTTGATGAGAGAAATCAGAGTGACGTGAGAAGGACGTCCATCATTGCTGACTTTGGAGGTGGAGGAAGGGGCTACAAATCAAGCAGTGAAGGCAGCCTCTAGAAGCTGGAAAAGACAGGGAAATTGATTCTCCCCTAAGACTTTCAGAAAGGAATGCAGCCCGTGTCCGACTTCTAACCTGCAGAACTGAAAGATAATAAATTTGTGTTGCTTTAAGCTGCTAAATTTGTGGTAACTGTTTACGGTAGCAATACGAAGTAAATACACTGAGTAATTGAATCAACTCTCCAATGTGTGTTGGCCATGGTGGAAGGAGGGCCATAGGATGTGTTATGGGTATGCAGTTATGAGTCAATTCATGCAGAAGGAGTGACAGACTGTTCAGGGGAAAGGTCATGGGGAAAAGGTCACTGAGCCTCCCCATTCACTGAGCCCCTGATTGCCTGGCTAGGACCAAATTTCTAAGTCTGTTACAGAGGTCAAGAACTAGTTTGTGGTAACTTGTCACAGCAACAATAGAAAACTAATACAAGTAGTGACAACTTTTCTTGCAAGTGTCAGTACCAAAAAACAATTGTTATTTAATATGCATCATAAAAAAATGAGGAAAAAAAATGGAAAGCTATTGTTATGGACTGAGTTGTATCCTCCAAAATGTGTGTCAGTTTGGCTAGACCGTGATTCCCAGTATTGTGTGATTGTCCACCATTTTGTCATCTAATGTGATTTTCCTATGTGTTGTAAATTCTACCTCTATGATGTTAATGAGGCAGGATTAGAGACAGTTATGTTAATGAGGAAGGATTAGAGGCAGTTATGTTAATGAGGCAGGACCAACCTATAAGCTTAGGTTGTATCTCTTTTGAGATATAAAGAGAGAAGAAAGCAGAAAGACAGAGGGACCTCATACCACCAAGAAAACAGAGCCAGGAGCAGAGCATGTCCTTTGGACCTGGAGTCCCTGTGTTGAGAAGCTCCTAGACCAGGGGAACATTGATGACAGAGAACTTCCCCCAGAACTGACACAGAGAAGAAAGGCTTTGCCTGGAGCTGGCACTCTGAATTTGGACTTCTAGTCCTCTAGACTGTGAGAGAATAAATTTTTCTTTGTTAAAGCCATCCACTTGTGGTATTTCTGTTGTATCAGCACTAGATAACTAAGACAGTTACATTTTTAGTTATTCTGAATTTCATTTATACTTTGCCCCACTCATATCTTTTGAAAAAAATCCCCTATGAATAATAGAATGGTAACTGAACATGTGATTATGGTCACTTAGATGCTAGATCTTAAGCTATATTTAAACAGCTTTTTCTATTCAGTTATTTATAGGGCATTAATTGATTATACCATTAGCTACCATTACTTGAGCCTTATGAAGGGCTAGGCACAATGCTGTGTACTATGTGTATATTTTACAATTTAATTCCTATAACAAACCCATGAGGTAGGCACCATTATCTCCATTTTATGGATGAGAAATATTGGCTCAGAATCCAAAGTATCACAGCTAAAATGTGGCAGAGTAGGAATTAAGCTCAGGTCACTTGACTCAAGAGCCTGAGTTTTTAGGCTTTTCATTATACTGACTCCACGAAAGATGGCTTGCTCCACCAAACCCACCATGACCATGCAGAACTGGCTTCTCCTGGGGGGAGCTACAGCACGTGGGGGAGAGCTTGGCACGTAGAGCCAGTCGCACTTGATTTTAGGTTCCAATTCTACCTCTTACTAGTCTGAGAAAGGCACTGCACAACTCTGAGCCCCACTTTCTCTTCGTTAAAATACAAATGATTTTCCTGGCTCCTCCCAGACTATTGTAGTTGTTGGAGATGCTCTATAAAATGCCAAGCCAGTAAGAGCTAATAAAGTGTTATTTAATCTGTATGATTATCTATGCAATTGTTTTAAAGTTACCCCAGTATTCTCGTGCTTACTCATGATCTTTTTGTGTTTTTGAACAACAACAACAACCTATAGAACTGCCCCATACGGTTTCCAGGGAGCAGCTAGTGGATTCTAACTGCCGACCTTTTGGTTAGCCTCCGAGCTCTTAACCACTGTGCCACCAGGGCTCCAACAACAGTATAGCTCTAATGTTGGAGTTTATTATTTTGATTCCATTAATTCTACTCATGTGTTTTGGACGTTTACAGTGGACGGTTCATTGTTCTTGCCGCAGTACCAGGTTCAGTGATCATCAGTCCATAATTTCTGTCCTTAGGAAGCCTAACATTGCATGGGGGTGGGCTTGAGGGTGGGGTTAGGACAAACAAACAAAAGACTCACATGGTTCAATAGAGGATTATGGTAGGTAAATGCTGAAAGAAATGTACAAAGTGCTATGGAGTATCAGAGAAGGGAAACAACAAGCCTTGGTGGAAGTGATCATGGAAGGACTGTATAAAGGAGTTGGTGCTTATGCTGAGCATTGAAGAATTTGTAGTGTTTTCAAGGGCAGAGGTGGTGAAAGAGGGCATGGAGTAGAAGTGATGATATGATGCAAGTTATGGAAGGAGTAAAAAGTCCTCCAGTTTGGACATTAGGGCTGAGTTCTAGGGTAGGGAAACATAAGACTGATGAGTCATGCCTAGTATACATGCCTAGGAGTCCCTGGGTGGCACGAACAGAAAGGTTGGCAGTTCGAATCCACCGGCCGTTCCTTGGAAACCCTATGGGACAGTTCTACTCTGTCCTGTAGGGTTGCTATGAGTCGGAATCAACTCGATGGCAATGGGATCAGCCGAAATGTTGGCTGTTCGAACATACCCAGAGGTGCCTCGAAAGACAGACCTGATGATCTGCTTCTGAAAGTTCATAGCCTTGAAAACCCTATGGAGAACAGTTCTACTCTGACACACATGGGGTCGCCATGAGTTGGAACTGACTCGATGGCAGCTAACAATAACAATAGCTAGTACTTTAGGAAGCTGTCATCTGGCAGGGATATGTAGGATGAAGTAGAGTGGGAGGAAGCAAGATTGAGTGGCTGGGGGTGGGAAGAATGAAGTGGTGTCCAGCTGCAATACAGGCCAGTGTTTCTCAACCTCTTTTTCATTATCTCTCCCCTAAGAAGCCTATATAGACTTTTTTTAAATCCTAATTTCTTCCTCCATAAACATTTTAATACTACAGATATACTGTATATCTGTTTGTATACTGTATGTTTATCTGTGGGGACACTGGTGGTTCAGTGGTAGAATTCTTGCTATCCATGAGGGAGACCCAGGTTCAATTCCCAGCAAGTGCACCTCATGCATGACTACTGCCTGTCTGTCTGTTGAGGTTGGAGTGTTACTGTGGATTCTCTATACATTTGCCTATTCTAGATGTTTCATATAAGTAGGATCATACAATATTTCTCTTTTGTGTCTGATTTATTTACTTAGCTTAATGTTTTCAAGGTTCATCCCTGTCATAGCATGTATCAGAACTTCATTTCTCTTTATGGCTGTGTAAATACTCCATTGTTTGTATATACCATATTTTGTTTATCCATTCATCTGTTGATGGACACTTGAGTTGTTTCCACCTTTTGGCTACTGTGAATAATGCTGCAATGAATGTTGGTGTACAATCATCTATTCGAGTCCCCACTTTCAGTTCTTTTCGGAACATACCTAAGAGTGAATTGCTGGGCTATGATCTTCACACTTTTGGTGAGTACCGGTCACTTATGTTGTAGAATAATTCTCAATTTGAGTCTGTGATATTTTTCATGATTATGTTAATGTTGGGCATTTTTGGCAAGAATATCCCAGAAGCGATGTGTCCTTCTCAATGCATCATATTAGAGCATACACGATGTCACTATATTTTATTACTGGTGATGCTAACCTCAATAATTTGGTTAAGGAGGTGTCTTTTGGGTTTCTCCATTATGAACTTACTATTTTTCCCTATGTAATTGATAAATATCTTGGGGAGATACTTTGAAACTATGTTAATATTCTGTTTCTCTTCAAATTTTGCCCAATGATTTTAGCACCTATTGGTACATCTTGCTTGCAACAGTTATTTCTGTGATGTTTGCCTAATGATGATTTTGTATCTCCCTCATTTTTTATACATTTATTGATTGGAATTCTTCTGTAAGGAGGAGCTGTCTCTTTTCTCTCGCTTATTTATTTATTCAACTATTTATATCAATATGCACTTATAGATATTTACTTTATCCTATGGGTTATAATCCAGGACTATCATTATTTATTTTGTTGCTCAAAATGTTTCAGCTTTGGCCACTGGGTACTCCTTCAGGTTGGCTCCTTGTCTTTTTGACATGCCCCATTCTTTTTTGAGCACTTCCTTATTTTCTGACAAAACAAGATCTCCCAAGCTCATCTTGTATTTTCCCTGGCCCAGGCCTGAATCAACCTCTTTTCTAAGGAGCTCTGGTTTCTTATGTTGGAAAATGGTATATAGAAACCAAGACCTGGGTGCCAGGTGTGTTCAAATTGCTACTGGATTGTCATTGCTCCTAGGCTTTCTCCACTGACAGAGTCAGGAAATATACACACACATACATTTATATTTTTATAAAAATGGTGGCATGGTGGGGGCATCTGACCTCCTCTAACTTCAAGAGGGGGAGAGAGAATCACCATCAGCATCAGCCCAAGACTGATTCTTATGAAGCAGAGGTCAGACATGCCTCATCTCTCCAATCTTTTTGCCAATTCTGACACCAGCCATCCCTCCTACGATATTCTCTACTTCTTTGCTGGGATCGATAATTTGTTGCAGTGGCCCCACAGAACTCACAGATAATACTCATGATTATGGGGTTTATTAAGGAAGTAACAGGTTACAACTGAGGTTCAGGAATGCTCAGGATACAGTTCTTTGGTCATGACAGGTTCTCCTCAGCAGTGCCTGCAGGCAGACCTGTCTCTGGCCCACAGCCTCTAGGCCCTTGGCCCTCAGCACCTCAGGCCCTTGGGCCAACCCAGCCTCTGGCCTGCTCAGGCAGGTGTTACAAAGCTCTTTAGCTCCACCAATAAGTGCCCAGAGGCACCTCACTCTGCCAGCAAGCCTCCTGCCTGAAGGCACTCAGCTTTCTTGTTCCGTGGGTCAGCAAGTCCACCGATCTGTCTCCTTCCAGTCTCCTGGTTCTGCTGCTTCTGCTGCTGCCATTTCTCTGCTGCTGCTTCTTGCCAACTCTTGCAGTCTCTGGTGTTACAGCTTTCTCCTTCTGTTTCTTGGTTCTAGGAAGTTCTCAGCACAGGGGCCTTGGGTCCAAAGGATGCGCTCCACTCCTAGCTCATCTTTCTTGGTGGTAGTAATTCATTCCAGCTCTGGGATTATTTGAAGCCTAGTGGGCTGGCAAAACTGAACAATTCCCTTGTTAGTGTTAAATACACCTTATTTGTATGGCCCCATCCCCACAAAGTTGCCATGCACCTTATTTGCATTATAGGAAGGTGTCCAATCCCCTTGGTGGGCCACAAGCACCTTATTTGCATAGTCTCAGTCATTTGGTGTGAGTTTCAAGACCATGGTGAGAAAGGCCATATAAAAGCAATCCAGTGCACCACACTTTCTATATCTATTTGCATGTATGTATGTGTACATGTATACATGTACACATACATATATGCATTATATATACATGTACATATTTACATAATATCTATCTACCTACCTACCTATCTGTCTATCTATCTACCATGAGTTCATACTGATACCTCTGATTCCAAGCTAATGTTCTAGGTTCATTCTAGCCTCTCCTTTTCCTTATCTAAAACTTCTTTCTCCAACAGTGAGAAATGTAGATCTCATTATCTACAATATATTCACTTATCAAGAAATAAAATAAATAGCTGTAGATTTATGCTATATAATAAATGAGAAACCTTTGTAGCTAAAGTACTGTGAAAATACTTTCTGCATGGCAAGTTTTCTCACACATATGTTACATACAGCCAGCCTATAATTTCTTACCTTTTCCACTGATCCTGCTGCCTAGCAGCCTCATGGCTTTCTGTATGTTGAAGGCTGTAGTGTAGTCTATGGCAGGCACTATGGCTGGTATACCAAGTTGCTGGTATATATCAAGTTGTTCTCACCAAACGAGTTAGCATCTGTATCAGTTAGAGTCCTCCAGAGAAACAGAACCTATGGGAGATATGTAGATATAGATATAGATAAATTGGTTAATGTGATTGTGGGGGCTGGCAAGTTTGAAATCAAGGTGCCAAGAGGGCTATGATCCCCCTGAAGGTTCTAGGGAAGAATCTTTCCTTGTCTCTTCCTGGCTTCTGGTGTTGTCAGCAATCCTTGGCATTCACTGGCTTGTAGCTGTCTCACTCCCATTTCTGCCTCTGTCTTCACATGGTTCTCTTCTGTCTGTGTTTCTCCTCTGTGTCTTTCACATGGCCTTCTTAAAAGGGCACCAGTCATTGGATTTAGAGCCACTCTAATCATGTATGACCCATCTTAACTAAGTACATCATCAAAGACACTATTCCAAATAAAGTCACATTCTGAGGTTTCAGGTGGACAAAAATTTTGGGGCGGAACACTTTACAATTCAGTAGAGATTCCCTAGCTACAGTTTTATCAGTGAATGCCCTGCATACTGTTCTTAATAAGGAAATGTTAGTCTCCTTGTATCTGAAACAGGTCAGGTATAGAGAGGCAGGTTATCACTATGGTCATTTTTCAGATTTAACCCCATGAAGAACTCTATTTTCTTTCCATTATTCTCTCATGCTATCAGACAAAACCATGGCAGGCACTGTAAGTTCAGAGTGAAGGCCTACTAGATCCATCTGGGCTAATTTTATATAACTGTTGATAAAAAATACTTCTCTAAAAAGTCCTGGACAAAAGACATGCTTGGGAGCTTCTAAGGTAAGCCAGGACTGTTTCGGGTGAATTGGCTGTAACTCTACATAAGACCTTTCTAACGCTTATAGTCCCTAAGCCTCATCTTGCTCCAAACTTGAGAGCCAGAGGCAATCAGAGGGAAGGGGGGAGAAGAAAAGGAAGAGCAAGGTAAAAAATAACAAAATAATTCATCATACCCCTTCCAACCTTGCAGGCCTCCAAGATGTTTCAGGCCCAAAGTACCGGAGGGGAGAAATTTTGAACTGGAACTTGGCACTTTGATTTTACATTTAAGTGTCTTTTTAATACCTGGGGGAGGGAAAGGGGACTAGAAAAGCAATGGAATCTGGTATTTCAGCTAGGGCAGGGAAGAATGATTTGGCAAAAATTGGCTCTATTTCCTCATTCTAAAACACTTTCTCCTCCCACCATATTTTATTTTTTTCTAAAATTGAGATGCGTTTTAGCACCAATGAATACATTTATTCAATGTGCTAATTTATTCAATGCATTCATTCAAATGTATTCAACGTACATTTATACAATGAGGTAGTTTCTTTCTTTTTTTTCTGCACGTTGTTGTCAGGTGCCATTGAGTTGCTTCTGACTCATAGAGACCCTATGTACAACAGAACCAAACACTACCCAGTCCTGCACCATCCTTACAATTGTTGCTGTGTTTGGGCCTGTTATTGCAGACACTGTGTCAATCCATCTTGACGATGGTCTTCCTCTTTTTCACTGACCCTCTACTTTACCAAGCATGATGTCCTTCTCCAGGGACAGGTCCTTCCTGAATACATGTCCAAGGAATGTAAGATGAAGTCTTGCCATCCTCACTTCTAAGGAGCATTCTAGCTGTACTTCTTCCCAGACAGATTTGTTCATTCTTCTGGCGGTCCATTGTATATTCAATATTCTTCACCAACACCGTAATTCAAAGGTGTCAATTCTTCTTCGGTCTTCCTTATTCATTGTTGAGCTTTCGCATGCATATGAGGCGACTGAAAATACCAAGGCTTGGGTCAGGTGCACCTTAGTCCTCAAAGTGACATCTTTGCTTTTTAATACTTTAAAGAGGTCATTTGCAGCAGATTTGTCCAATGCAATCTGTCATTTGATTTCTTGACTGCTGCTTCCATGGGCATTGATCATGGATTCAAGTAAAATGAAATCCTTGACAACATCAATATTTTCTCATTAGTTTTATTTTATCATTAGTTGCTTATTGGTCTAAATATGAGGATTTTTGTCTTAATTCGGTTGGGGGCAGTTTCCACTGTGAAATCTGACTTACATAAAATAGCAATCATAGCAATCTTCAAGGATGCTGGGGCTCCCTTCACAAATTTGTTCCTCACTATTGTGGTAAAAAGTGTGGCCCCTGAACATTCCATGTGTAGGTCTGTGGGTCTAACTCGATAATTCCAATCTAATATGCCAATTTCCCTAAGCCTTTGGAATCTTTCTTCTATAGTATACCAAGGCAGGTCTGGTACTTCAACTTGATTTAGTGTAGGCCACCATGTAATCCGTGCTTCAGCAAACCAAACAAATAAACTACTAGATCCTTTCCTAACCTCTTGTGCTGAAACACTGAATGAAGAAACTGTGCTTACTGGGCCCATAACAATAAACTTAGACTGATTCAACTTTATGTTCTTTGCACTATTATCTCACCCCCTTAATAGCCATTTCTATACATATTCCCTAGGTACATATTAGAAAAGTCAAGCAGTTCTTTTGGAGTGTAGTGTGTCTCCTCCTGGATCACATTCTGTACTTCACCTTTTGGGGCTCACTGGGACTTAAGTTTAGTTATAGGTCTAGAAGCAAAAATGGATGGTGCAGATGGGTCCTGGGAAGATTCAGCATTGACTTGTAAGACATCTACATTAGATGATGCCCCGGACAACACCCCAGTTGCTGCCCCAGGTGATATCTCAAAGACATTTCTTTACACACCTGGGTTAATCTCATCAGATGGGGGTGGAAGGGATAATGGTTTTCCTGGGGAGGGAGGCTTAGCAGACAAAGATGGAGTGATCTCTTCAGATGGGAGTAAGGGGTTGGTTTTGTTGGCAGGAGTGATTCAATGGAATTTAGGGGCTCAGTGTCCCCAGCTTGCTGATTATCTGCCCATATGTCCCCCATCCCAAGTTTCAGGATCCCATTTCTTCCCAATCAATGCCCTCACTTCAGACACCATTAGAGGTCGGGAATTCAATTGGCATTGCAATTCTGCCACTCTTACAATAAGACTCTGGGTTTGGTTTTTGGCAATATCAGCTCTACTACTACAAGCAGTAAGACTTTCTTTCAAGGCATAAGTGGAAACTATGAGGTCATTTATATGGTGCTTGAGCTCTGACTCTGAAACCCTGAGCTCATCTCTTTCTTTCAGCACTTTGTCTAGTGAAAGTAGGACAACCAACCAGCTTCCCTATACTTCTCACTCTGAAAAAATTGTAGAAAAGTATCATACATGTGATCACCCAGAACCTTACTTCTCACCAATACTTGATCTATTGGTGGTGGTATTTTGTGTATTAATATTGCCACCTCACATCATGGCTTAGCAGCACCCTCTTTACTGCTGGAGGCAGAGTCACCAGTGCCTTTAAGACTAGTCAGACTTGAGAACCAATTCAGAAAACTCATCCTTACAATTTTGTTTCTCTAGAACCATGCTCTGTACCAAAGCATAATTGTTATTAAATCTATAATGTATCTTACAATCAATGAATTGAGGAATAACTGCAAGTTCTCTTATATAATCCAGTATTCCTGAATTGTGTATGTGATTTTCCCAATGGCAGACTCCTTAAGAAAATATTTTGAAGCATAAAACTATTTCTTAATTTCTTTTGTTTCCAGATTAAAAATCCCATATCAGGTTAAGAAATGGAAAACTGAATTTCCCTATCTTTGGATTTATCTAAAGATAGGTTTTATCTTTTAGGCAAAACATTTTGGCTGCACTGTATTTTTCTTTTTTGTTATGGTTTCAGAAAGGGAGAGGTAAGAGAAAGTCATTTCTATAGGAAAAATTGGAACCAAACTGGCAATTTATCTACTTACTTTGCCTTTTCTGTTTTTTCTTTTTTTTGACAGCCAATGGTAGAGCAAAATTGAGGTTCTTCAAACCTAAAAATAAAACAAAACAAAACAATAACAGTAACAACCACTGCAAAACTTCATCATTTTTGACAAGCCACATACAAATTTCCACTTTGAGTGATTTAAAGGAGGACAGTAAGAAACTTGTGAAGAGATGGAGTTACGAATGGAAAGGCTGACAGACCGTTAACTACAAGTGTGTTGCCAGGCGCCACTATAATAAAAGGTGGCAAGGATCCAGGAGTGCTTGCAGCTGCATGTCTGAACTTTATTAAAGATCTAACTATAGTTTGCAGGCTCTGGCCAGCTTGTAACTCATTCCTGGCTGACACATTCCAGCTTGTAATTAGCGTAGTACTAATATGGCCCTCATTTTTTTATTCTTTTCCTGTAAAACAGGACTGTTCCAAAAGACAAAGATGCACTTCACTTAGAAGCAGGGGAATCCATGACACTGTATTCCCCAAATAGTTATACATCGCTAGGATCAGGAGAGGAGAAGGAAATAGACTTGGTTTTCATTTGTTTCCCCCCAAAGCAGCATACAGATCCACAGATTTTATTTCAGCCTATGCTATCAAGCTCTTCCCTCATAAAAATCTTGCTTTCCCTTTGACCTGCAAGTAGATAGAAAATGAGCAGGAGTTTTTAATTTTGATGAGATCCCATTTATCCATTTTGTGTTTTGCTTGTATTTTTGGTGTCCTATCTAAGAATTCATTGTTGAAGACTAGGTCCTGAAGCATTATCCCTATGTTTTCTTGTAAGAGTTTTGTGGTTTTAGGTCGTACATTTAGGCCTTTGATCCATTTTGAGTTACTTTTTGTATATAGTGTGAGGGATGGATCTAACTTCATTTTTTTTCATGTGGAAATCCATAGAAAGTGGGTAGCCTTCTCCCCCTTGATCTTACTCCTCATGAACAAATATAGAAAGACATAGTCTGCAAATGGAATGACGAGAATGGCCAAAGACCATACATTTTAATAATAGGCCTGTTATTAGTATGTTTGTCATTATTTCCCACAGTTGCAGTGGTGGATTTGTAATGTCTCTGTTTCACTGAGGTGGGACTACATTTCCCAGAATTTTCTATCTGCATAGTTCTGGGTTAGCACAGGTCACAAAATGTGGCAGACAGTAGTGACATGCAACAATCTTCTTTTTGTTCTTGGAAGCTTGGGCTTGGTGCATCCATCACAAGTGCTTGTTTATCTGCAGGCTCACCTTATTGGCAGTGAAGATTATTCATCACCTTCTCCCTCTCCACTAGATTATCCACCAGCTTCTCCAGATTCAGCAGATATCCTTCAGCTTCTCCAACTCCTGTGCTAAGTGTGTACTTCACTCCTTGATGAAGAACATCAGAGTCACATCATTGGATTTGGATGTTTGGAGAGACCAGCAAGAATTTCAGTCCTTCCTGGTGGGTTCCAGCTCATAGTCAAAGTTGAGTTTAATTTATGTTTTATTTCTTTTATAAAGAAAATGTATTCATGTATTACATGTGTAATTAATTTTTTGCTTTTTTTAAAAAAAGGTGTTCTGTCTGAAGGAAAAGTTTTAGATCTCAATGAAAATTTAGAGAGGAATGCTGTGTTTGATATACTTTAGTTAACACTTTCACTTTATCAAGGAGGAAATTTGGGCTCAGCAACATGAAATGATTTACTGAAGGTAGAATCCAGTAAAATTTTGAAATCAGGGTTGTCTCAGAAAAATCAGTAACATAGAGTTTCTGGAATTGTTTATCAATACTCTCTGAAAATACTTTGATGGAACCAGAATGTACTGAAGTCTACCATGTGGGGACCCAAGAACAACCAAATCCAGCTTGGTATCTACAATTTGATCTGTTAACAACACTGTCCAAGGATGCTGTTAAGACTATGCCAACATGTTATCATGGTCTTTGATTCTTACAATCTATTGTTAATTCTATAAGCTTTTCTAACATCTTCAACTTTTGTTGCCTCAGTAAAAATCACTTTCTGTACAGCATGTTTGAAAATACTTTAGTCTTTTGCCTTCTTCAACATAGTCCACGTTTGCATTATTTCCCTGGAGGGCAGAAAACTCAAAGGCAGTTCCCTACTACAAAGCCATTCTTTTAAATAAGCAGAAATATGGTTGTGGTGAATACTGAGCTCTCTTGTTTTGATGACCTAGGAAGGCGGGAATTGAGTTCTGCTTTGACAACTATAATTGTATTTGACTGTCCCAAGGGAAATAACCACAGAGCTGCTCAACATGTATACATCCCTTTGGCCCATGGTTTACTCCAGTCTGCTTGTAGGACCTACTTGATTAATAAAATCTAATAGTGTCTGTTTGAATGGTGGTATTAGAGAAAAATATTGCATATACCATAGACTTCTGGAAGAACAAACATGTCTTAGAAGAAATAAAACCAGGATGCTTCCTAGAAGTGAGGATGGCAAAACTTTGTCTTGCTTACTTTAGACATGTCATCAGGAAAGACCAACTGCTAGAAAAGGACATCATGTTTGATAGAGTAGAGGGTTATTGAAAACTAGGGAAACCCTCAATGAAATGGATTGACACAAAAGCAATAGCAATGGCCTTAAACATATCAAAGATCATGAAGATGGTGGTACAGGACTGGCAAAGTTTTGTTCTATTATACGTAAAGTTACCATGAGTCAGAGCCGTCTTGATGGCAGCTAACAACAATAATAGTATTCTAACTTTTACTCATTGTTTGAGTCTATATATGTTATACCCAGTTCTAAAGGTCTTCTCTTAATCCCTGATACCCATCTGTCTTTCTACCTTGGTGGCTCCACTCCCAGCCACTGGTATCACTACATTTGTATTATAATGATCTATTCTGTGTTTTTTTTCCTTCACTCTATTGTGAGCAGAGGAAGAGCTAGGGAGAGCTGGGGGCTGGTGGGAACCAAGATCAGATAAAGGGATTCCCTTTGACTACTTTCTCAGTGGATCTCAGGAGTTTGCTATCACTGCCTTCACCACCATGTCTTCTCATCATTTTTTCTATGACAGCCATGCATTATGATATCTCTACTTTTGGAGAATATACTCAGGGAGAGCAATTGCTGTCCTTGTTGTACCCCTTTCCTTCCTAACTCTGTGTCAGCCTAGCATCCTCTCCATCTGGACAGCAAACTATTTCCAGGGCTACAATTTCCTCTTCTACCATCTGTTCCTCGAGAAGAATGAAGATCCTCATGTCTTCCTCCGGAAGCAATTTGTCTCCTTTCCTTTGGGATGAGCTCTTCTCTTTAAACATCTTTCCATGATGCAGAAATAAAGGAGCTGAGCAATCACAATCACCTACAGCTATCAAAAATGTCGTATTAAATATTTTCATAAGTCTCGCTGTTCTCCTCAGCAAAAATAAATACTAATTTTTGTCTGTCCCTTAATACCCAGGAGTTGAGTATTATACTAACATAACTTTTTCATTCTCTAAAGATTAGCAAGTGGAGAGGAGGTTATGACCCTTGCTTCATCTCTATGCTGAGTCTTGGGCCAGAATCTAAGGTCATTCAGCAACCAGGCCCCTCTAAGCTTTATTCTTTTTACTGAGATCCAGGGTAACATTTCTGGGCTTTGGTTCAACAAGTATCAACACACACCACAGATGTTACCCATACTCTGAAATGTACTGAAATGAAAAATACTCAAGACTCCTGCATTACAGGAACTGAAGTAAACATTGGCACCAAATACGGAAGGGGTGACCTGACAGTTTAATATTTTTTCCATTTTATACTCTTAACTTGCATAGTAGGAACCATCCAATACCAAAATGTCCCACTCTCCACGCTCCCCATGAGGTCTCTTAGCTAATTTTCGAGTGAATTTTGTCCTCAGTATTATGTGTTGTCTGGTTCTCTGTGTGTGTGATTTTTTAAATGTCAAGGGTTCCACTGCTTAATTCTTGGACCAATTTATTGGAAAAGGGGGCTCTTACTTACCCACCTTGATATTTTGAGGTTTGATTTATAGTATTTAGAAAAAAGGGAAATCCCACCAATGTTGTGAATGGTTATAATCTTCTGTAGGAAGATAATAGAAGAAGAGGAATTAGTTGATGTTTGATCAGAACTAGCTTTGTTGTTGCTGTGTGCCTTCAAATCGATTCTGACTCACAGCGATCCTGTAGGATAGAGCAGAGCTGAATTAAAAATAACATATAATGAGTGCATTCTCAGTGCTAGGCACTGTTCTAAGCCCTTTCAAAAACCTCACAACATCTTGTGATGTAGGTACTATTATCATCAGATTTTATGGATAAGTAAATTGCAGGTTAAAGAGATGAAGAAACGTGCCCAGGCTCACAGCTTTGCATAGGCAGAATTTGGACCCAGCTAAAAGGTGATTAGGAGCCTTGGTAGTGCAGTGGTAAAAGTGATTGACTGCTAACTGAAAGGTCAGCGGTTCAAAACCACCAGTGGCTCCACGGGAGAAAGATGTAGCAGTCTGCTTCTGTAGAGATTTACAGCCTTGGAAATCCTACGGAGTTGTTATGAGTCGGAATTGACTCAATGGCAATGGTATTGGAGACCTGGTGGTGCAGTAGTTAAGAGCTCAGCTGCTAACCAAAAGGTCAGCAGTTTGAATCCACCAGCCGCTCCTTGGGAACACTATGGGGCAGTTCTACTCTGTCCTATTGTGTCACTATGAGTCAGAATCGACTTGACGGCAATGGGTTTGATCTCTCCTTCATTGTAAGCCTCACCAGGGACAGGGACTACATCTGTTTTCTGCCTGACAGAGTGCAATGCTTAATAAATAATTTTGAGTGAGTGAATGAATGAATGAGCTAGTAGAAAGTTTTAATGCCAGGGAGTTGCATGAAGTATGGTTTCCCTGAGCTAGTTCTGAGCCATGCTGTTCGGTGGCCTAAGGATGAATGGAAAATTGAATCAATGTGGGCTTGTTGGAGAAGGACCAGGTCAGGAAAAAGCTGAACTCAGGAATAGTTTTATTCTGGATTTCTGCATCTTAACCCCAAAGTGAAGATCACCCCCAAACTGTGACAGAGCTGGGCCCTGCTAACAATCTCAGCTTCTGTCTGAAGCACAAAAGATGCTGTACCTCTGAGAAGGGGTGCAAGGGAGGCAGAAGAGGGGCAAGGCCACTTTCTGGAGTTCACAGTGTTGAGGCAGCAGCTCTGAGGACCTCTCGTGGGGCAGCTGAACTAGAAATGTAGCAAGCAGGCCTGCCTTCTCTTTGCTCTACATAGAATGGCCTCCAAGCTTATGTATAGAACATGGCATCGACAGCCTAGGAGAAGGAAACACTGTTCATGTGTATAAGAACCACCCAGAGAAAGTGCAGTTTCCATTTTTTCTGGGATCTGCAGCTGAGCCTTGAATCTTTAGGTCCATTGACATCAATGCAGATGCTTTAAAATGTAAGCACTCAAAGAAGGCATTTTGTGCAACAAGTGGGCACTAGAAAATATTCCTTTTGCTAGGTTTAAACCAGGGCATGGCTCCATGGGAGAAAGACCTGGCAGTCTGCTCCTGTAAAGATCACAGTCTAGAAAACCCTACAGGACAGTTCTACTCTGTCATGTGGGGTCGCTATGAGTTAAAATCCACTTGACAACACCTAACAACAATAAACAAAAGTAAAAGGGAGATGAAGAGTAGAAAGATGGACATTCCTTCTGGAAAGATTTCCCAAATCAAGAAGAGAGAAATGGATCGATTATATTTAGAAGATTTCACATTTTCTAGTACCCATCCCTAAGTGTATTAGCTTTCTTATAAATAATGAGACGAGTAACATATAAAAAGTACTAGTCATGCATTTTCTTAATTTGGGTTCCTGTAAGTTGCACTTTATCGATCAGTTAGAGGAAAAATATTCCTCCAGTCTTGCCTGATTTGCCTGAATATTCCAGAGTCACATAACTTTCTATTTTACTTCTTGCTCCATAGTTGTGGGCTTGGCAAAATATGCACACAAAGTATACACACACACATACGTATACACTTCTCAACAGTAAAATTCTAAACATATTTGTCTTTAAAGAACCCTGAACTCAAGGAGTCAGAAACTTGGTTTTGAGTCGAAGCCTGCCACTTACTAACCAGATGACCAGGAGATCTGATGAGCTCTCTGTGATTAAAAATGAAAGCATTGGCTTAGATGGTCTCCAAGGTCCACTTCTAAAATCCTGTGATATTCTTTATGAACCCAGGAATGTATATCAATATCTTTTTCCTCCTGTCATTTAAAGAAGAGGAAGCCTGCCTACTTAACATAAATGATTTCGGTTTTCCAATACCCTGTGAGTCAGCTCTAATCTTACTTCTCTACTGTTTCAGTACCTTCCCCAGGTAGGGCTAATACCTGTTCAATAAGGCGCTTCACTCACCCTGATAAAGCATGAGGAGAGGAGTGTGGTGTACATGTACTTGTTGAGTAAACCAAGCTTGTAGAAAGTTTTCTCTGTATCCTGGCCTCCATGTATAACCTATGGTCAGAGAATGTGCTAGGGGTGAAACAAATAACTCCATTCAATAGACAATTTCACAATTAAACCTCTCGCATGCTGAGGTACAGTCACATATAGCATTGTTCACAATTTAACAGTGTAGTGGTTGAAGCCAAATTTATATGAAGAACACATGGGCCCACAGCTAAAAGAAAGGGAAAAAAACTGTTCCAAAATAGGTTTATTAAATATTACTATCTCTGAATATAAGTAGGGAAAAAATGCATTCTGTTTGGAGCAAACTAAAAATGTCTTAGGATTTTTTAGTTCATAGTCAATCCCTTCACACGTAGATAAGAGTTATGAACAATGGGATGTTGCCCAATCTGGCCAGCACATCTCAGATTATTTTAATTAGTAAATTCAGCTATTCTTTATAAAGAATTCTGTCCAAAGACGTTGTCTCTAAGAAAGAGATTAAGAACCTAAGTACAACCTAGGAAGTGTAGACCAAGGTAGGTTTTATGATCTGTTTGACAGGTCAGCGACAAGTAGTTTAGAAATCAATAATTTTTCCTTGCTTCCCCCATTATCTTTTCTACTTTGTTCACAGATTTCTGGAATGTCTTTCAATGGCTTCTTCTCATTTTACAATAAAAAATGAGATATGGGAGACAATACATCTATGGATGTAGCACCTTGACTGAACTTCTTACTAAAGTGTAAATGACTGATTGCAAATTTGTACTCTATGAGTGAATTTCAATGGGACAGCTGGGGAAGATCAAATAAGGAAAGCACAGGCTGTCCAGGGAAGTGGGAATAGAGATTACAACATAGAGCAAGAATTGGAAGGTTGAGTGTGCTGGAAAAAGATGAACTTTACTTATTTTACTTCTTTTTACATGGAACTTTATGTTAGATGATATAAAAGATCTAGCTAATCAGTAGACTTTTTCCAAAAGCTGCATCTTCAGCACTTTCAAGAATCAGTATAAACCGTAAGGAGATACAATCACACTTATTGTTATACTAGAGGCATTGAAAAAAAGCAGTAGTTTCAAACATACTCATCAACCTATTAGTTAATGCCTGAAATTCTTCAATCGGTGTTCTGTTTAGCACAGACGAGTGCTAAAAGGCAATTATCTGTGGGAGAGTTATTACTTTGAAGTTATGATCCTTTATCCACATTTATATTCACACATACAGAGGGAAGAAGAGGCAAGTACGATTGATTGGGAGAAGATGGAGAAAAGCTGCAACTGAGTGCCTGGGAGGGAGATAGCAACCAACGAGGAGCAAACTAGATACAGAAATAGGAGGCTGGGATAACAAAAAACAGTGGTGAGAACCACAGTAGTAATAATAACAATCCCCCATGCAGCTGTCAGTTTGTCGTACTGTGGCAGCTTGTGTGTTACCGTGATGCTGGAAGCTGTGCCACCAGTATTCAAACAGCAGCAGGGTCACCCATGGCAGACAGGTTTCAGCTGAGCTTCCAGACTAAGACAGGCTAGGAAGAAGGACCCGGCGGTCTACTTCTGAAAAAAATTAGCCAGTGAAAACCTTATGAATAGCAGTGAAACACTGTCTGATACAGTGCCAGAAGATGAGCCCCTCAGGTTGGAAGGCACTCAAAATATGACTGGTGAAGAGCTGCCTCCTCAAAGTAGAGTCTATCTTAATGACACGGATGGAGTCAAGCTTTTGGGACCTTCATTTGCTGATGTGTCATGATTCAAAATGAGAAGAAACAGCTGCAAACATCCATTAATAATTGGAACCTGGAATGTACAAAGTATGAATCTAGGAAAATCGGAAATCATCAAAAATGAAATGGAATGCATAACCATCGATATCCTAGGCATTAGTGAGCTGAAATGGACTGGTATTGGCCATTTTGAATCAGACAATCCTGTGGTCTACTATGCTGGGGATGACGACCTGAAGAGGAATGGCACTGCATTCATTGTCAAAACAAACATTTCAAGATCTATCCTGAAGTACAACGCTGTCAGTGACAGGATAATATCTATACACTTACAAGGAAGACCAGTTAATAAGACTATTATTCAAACTTATACACCAATCACTAAGGCCAAAGATGAAGAAATTCAAGATTTTTACCAACTTCTGCAGTCTGAAATCAATCACACATGCAATCAGGATGCATTGATAATCACTGGTGATTGGAATGCGAAAGTTGGAGACAAAGAAGAAGGACTGGTAGTTGGAAAATATGGCCTTTGTGATAGAAACAATGCCAGAGATTGCATGATATAATTTTGCAAGACCAACGACTTCTTCATAGCAAATACCTTTTTTCACCAACATAAATGGAGACTATACACGTGGACCTCGCCAGATGGAATACACAGGAATCAAATCAACTACATCTGTAGAAAAAGACTATGGAAAAGCTTAATATCATCAGTCAGAACAAGGCCAGGGGCCAATTGTGGAACAGGCCATCAATTTCTCATATGCAAGTTCAAGTTGAAACTGAAGAAAATTAGAACAAGTCCACAAAAGCCAAAGTATGACCTTGAGTATATACTACCTGAATTTAGAGACCATCTCAAGAATAGATCTGACACGTTGAACACTAATGACTGAAGACCAGATGAGTTGTGGAATGACAGCAAGGATATCATACATGAAGAAAGCAAGAGGTCATTAAAAAGACAGGAAAGAAAGAAAAGACCAAAACAGATGTCAGAAGAAACTCTGAAACTTGCTCTTGAACATTGAGTAGCTAAAGTGAAAGGAAGAAACGATGAAGTAAAAGAGGTGAACAGAAGATTTCAAAGGGTGGGCTCAAGAAGACAGAGTAAAGTATTATAATGACATCTACAAAGAGCTGCAGATAGAAAACCAAAAGGGAAGAACATGCTTGGCATTTCTCAAGCCGAAAGAACTGAAGAAAAAATTCAAGCCTTGAGTTGCAATAGTGAAGGACTCTATAGAGAAAATATTAAACGACACAGGAAGTATCAAAAGAAGATGGAAGGAATACACAGAGTCACTATACCAAAAAGAATTGGTCAACATTCAACCATTCCAAGAAAGGTGATCCAACTGAATGCAGAAATTGCCGAACAATATCATTAATATCACATGCAAGTAAAATTTTGCTGAAGATCATTCAAAAGCGACTGAAGCAGTATATTGACAGGAAACTGCCAGAAACTCAAGCTGGATTAAGAAGAGGATGTGGAACCAGGGATATCATTGCTGATGTCAGATGGATCCTGGCTGAAAGCAGAGAATACCAAAAAGATGTTTACCTGTGTTTTATTGACTACGCAAAGGCATTCGACTGTGTGGATCATAATAAATTACGGATAACACTGCGAAGAGTGGGAATTCCAGAACACTTAATTGTGCTCATGAGGAACCTGTACATAGAACAAGAGGCAGTCGATCGAACAGAACAAGGGGATACTACTTGGTTTGAAGTCAGGAAAGGTGTGCATCAGGGTTGTATCCTTTCACTATACCTATTCAATTTGGATGCAGAGCAGATAATCTGAGAAGCTGGACTATATGAAGAGAACAGGGCATCAGGATTGGAGGAAGACTCATTAACAATCTGCATTATGCAGATGACACAATCTTGCTTGCTGAATATGAAGAGGACTTGAAGCACTTACTGATGAAGATCAAAGACTACAGCCTTCAGTATGGATTACACCTCAATATAAAGAAAACAAAAATTGTCACAAGTGGACCAATATGCAATATCATGATAAATGGAAAAAATGTTGAAGTTGTCACAGATTTCATTTTACCTGGATCCACAATCAACACCCATGGAAGTAGCAGTCAAGAAATCAAAAGACGCATTGCATCAGGCAAATCTGCTGCAAAAGACCTCTTTAAAGTGTTGAAAAGAAAGACGTCATCGCCTTGAAGACTAAGGTGGGCCTGACCCAAGCCATGGTGTTTTCAATCGCCTCATATGCATGCAAAAGCTGGATGATGAATAAGGAAGACTGAAGAAGAACTG
>NW_004444018.1:7296897-7309864 GCF_000243295.1 Trichechus manatus latirostris
ACCAGAATGCTCCTTAGAAGCAAGGATGGTGAGACTATGTCTCACATACTTTGGACATGTTATCAGGAGGGATCAGTCCCTGGAGAAGGATATCATGCTTGGTATAGTAGAGGGTCAGTGAAAAAGAGGAAGACCCTCAATGAGATGGATTGACAGTGGCTAAAGCATTGCAGTGATTGTGAGGATGGTGCAGGACCAGGCAGTGTTCCGTTCTGTTGTACGTAGGGTCGCTATGACTAGGAACTGACTCGACGACAACACCTAACAACAACAACAACAATAATAACAATAAAATATAACATATATAGCAAGGTTTCTATATACCAGACACACTTTTGAGCATTTTACATATATTAACTCATATAGAGATCAAATTTGTCATTATCATCACAACTATCTGTTGTTGAATTTTTCATTCATTCAACGGATCTTTACTGAGTGCCCACTTTGCACCAGACACTATTCTAAGGGCTGGAGTTACAGAGGTCAGTAGAAGAGTCAAGGTCGCTACTCTTAACAGAGTATGTATCTTAGTGGGGAAAGGAAAACAGAGGCTAAATAAGTAAATGGATAAATACCATTATTTTAGATAATGAAAAGCTCTATCTACTCTCAAGGTAGTGTTCTAGAGAGTAATGGATGTGGGGGGACAAGTTTTTGATAGGGTGATCAAGGAGGCACCATTTGAATGATGAGGTGTCAGCCACACGAAGATAAGTGTGCAGAGAACACCAGGTAAAGGGCACAGCACTTGCAATGGTCCTGGGTGGAACAAGCTTGCTTTGTTTGAGGGATTGAAAGAAGGCCAGTGTATCTGGAGCATAGAGAGCAAAAGGGAAAGAGGTAGAAGGTGAGGTTGGCTGGGCAGGAACAATGTAATTTGGATTTTATTTAAAAAATTTTATTTTATTCAAGAGTAATGAGAAGTGCTTACTACTGGCAGACTCTGAAAATGAAAAGGTATGTTAGATTTAGCTCCAGGCTCAGGTCACCAAGTATTTGAGCAAACCTAATATTACCATTCTAAGCAATACAAGTGGTTTAGAAATCAGGAATTTCCCCTCCCTTCCCCCAAATCTGTTGGTTCACAGATTTTTAAAATTTTTTTCTCAATGGTTTCCTTTCATTTTGCAATAAAAAATTATGTATGAGACAAGTTCTTCTACAGATGTAGCACTTTGGCTGAAGTTCTCACTGAAGTGTAAATGACTGATAGCAAATTTATGTAGTGAATTTATGATAGTAAATTTATTTGTCAAAGTTGCTACATAAAGTTCACTCCCATGCAATCCATACTCACTATCTAATTCTAGAGTCCACTTGTTTAGCCTTAACAAGACTAAGCATTTGCAATTGTTCTAAGAAAAGAGCAATATCTAAGGGCAAGAATAATCAAGAGAGTCTTTGTGAAGGAAGGAAGGCATGAACTGTTCATGTAGAAAGGGTAGTGTTTAGAAAAGGAGAAAAGCAGCCCACAGTCAGAGGCTGGCTGCCCTCTCTCAGTTTCTCTAATTAGCAGGAGTCAGGACCTTACTTTATACTTAAGGAATAGGAACATACTTTACTTTTGCTTAAATGTAATATAGAGCGCCCACCGTCCTGAGTGTGTGCATGTGCCCCAGGGCTTCCAACTGGTTCACTACAGTTCAAACCCCTGCTGGGAATTTGCATATCCACTCCAGACATACTGAATCAGAATCTACATATTAACAAGATCCCCAGGTGATTCTTACGTATAATAAATTTTGAGAACCACTGCTCCACTAGTGGTTCTCAGTATTGGTCCCTAACCAGCAGCATTAGCATCATCTCGGAACTTGTTAGAAATGCAAGTTCTCAGCAGGGGTTTGAACAGGAACCAACCAGTTCGAAGCCCTGGTGTGCCCATATGTGTGTGTGTGTGCATGTATGAGTGCGTGTGTGTATGTGGCTATGTGTGTGTAAGGCACTCCACACCTTTGGAACCAAAAGAGATTTATTGGAAAACTTATTTTTTCTAACTCTGCCAGTTGGAGTATCGCCTTGTGGCATATAGTATAAGCTCTTTGGGGATAAGAATTTCCATTCGATCTTAAAAATTTGACCTGTTGGTCTTGTAGACAAATGCCTCTAGAATCTTATTAGTAGCTCAGTTCAGCTCATCAGACATTGACTGAGGACCAACTGTATGCTAAGTCCTGGGTGAGGTACTGTCTCAACAAAGATTGGCAATTTAGATGCCTTGCCTTCAAGGAGCATGTCTGCAACCATAAAGTGTCAGGCAAGATAAAGTTTCATGTATCAGCTTATTCTGTATTGTTACAATTTGACATCAGCTTTATTTCAGGTCCTTCACATTCGCCAAAGTCAAGTTATTACGTAAAGCTCAGTCTCATGCAATCCAGACTCTCCCTAATCCAGAGAGACTCCACATGGCTCTCAATTAGCTGTGTCACTAGGAGGGCATGGGGAACAGGGAGGTGGCCAGAGCTGAGAGCTGGGTTTCATTATAATTCTCAAGTGGTCAT
This sequence comes from Trichechus manatus latirostris, assembly GCF_000243295.1. Classification (NCBI taxonomy): domain Eukaryota; kingdom Metazoa; phylum Chordata; class Mammalia; order Sirenia; family Trichechidae; genus Trichechus; species Trichechus manatus. Next base: position 7,299,405 of record NW_004444018.1, read on the forward strand.
GGATAGCTGGAACCTGTAAAATGGACATAGATTATTTATGGATAGAAAGCACTTGTTTTTCCTGTGTATAGTGGTAATCTTAGTGAGAAAGGGCTTTATGGAATGAGTCTGGTTGGTGAGATGCTACATCCTTGCTGTTCACAGGCTAAGGGAGAGCACTGGGTGTTTTCTTTGGTGTACACTATTCTTATATTTGCTGAAGGTGTGATCTCCTTCCTTCTCCAATTCCCCTAGAAATTTTTCCTTCAGCACATATTTTCTTAAGCACCAGTTACGTACCCAGCACTACACTAGGCAAAGGGGACACAGTGATAAGCAAGACTCACAGGCCTGCTGGGGAGAGAAACATGAAGCAAATGATTATGAAGTAACTCACTGATTTCACTTACAACAAATGTTATGAAGAAGTGCCTTGGTGTGAAGATGGAAGCTTTCCTGATTACTTCCCCGTTTCTAGACCTAGGTTTGTGTTTATCAACTGCGAGCAGGAATTGGTCAGGCTGAGCTTGGACAAGGAGGACCCATTGCAATTTCTCTGGTCCTGTTTTTTTTTTTTTTTTTCTGTTTCTCTATCTTTCTCTGTTGCTCACACCCTTCTCAGTTCTGCAGAGACTGTGATCTTCTTTAGGGCAGTCATGGTCTTAGCTCCAAGTACCAATGCTCTGCATAGTGACTGGTTAGTACATAAAAACAAGTTGCTATCAAGTCGATTCCAACTCGCTGCGACCCCATGTTTGTCAGAGTAGAACTGTATTCTATAAGGTTTTCAATGGCTGATTTTTCAAAAGTAGATCGTCAAGCCTTTCTTCCAAAGTGCCACTGGGTGGACTCAAACCTCCACCTTTTGGTTAGTAGCCAGGTGCATAACCATTTGCACCACCCATAGGTGCCAAATGAATGCTAGTTCAGTTAAACTACAGGCCTTCCAGCTGCTTCTCTACTTCCAGGTTAGTCTTCACCTGGACAGAGGGGCTGGAGGTCCCATCTAGGTATTATTCTTCAGGTAGACCCTGCATAGAGCATCCTTTACTTCTGGATCTGGCTGAATAGTCTGGCCAAGAGGCCTAGACAGGTGCTAAAAGGTGAAGACAGCTGCCTGAGTGTGGTAAACATCTCTTGGTCCAAGCTCTCCGGGCCAGCTAGAGGATGATGCAGACTTTGCGCAGATTTCTTTCCACTAGGCTCTCTAGGGGTGTAAGAGACTTGGATTCAGCATTACTCCTGAAGGGTTTCAGAATCAGATTGATGGTAAGGCAGCAGCCTTTGATACTGGAAAAAATCCCGCACTTGCCTGGTGCCTCTTAAGTGTGGCCACGAACCAAGCAAGAGATTATGCCTCAGAGCTTGTATTTTCTCTTTCAGGCAGGATGAGTAAGCCAGCGAGTGCCGGTTTAAACTAGTTCAAGAGACCTAAAGTTCACCTTGGCTCATTAAGTGCCTCATACATATTAACTTTCCCAACCCTAGGAGAAGTTTAACTGCCATTTTCTAAACACACATCCTATGAAGTTGTACATAACCTCTACTGAGCCTGTGTGGAGTGATTTAGAATGTTGCTGGTGTAATTCACATGGTCTCCCTCCTTGTAAACTCTATAAAAGCAACCTTCCTAAACCTTATCCTTAAACAGGCTTGGAGGCACCAGCCCCAACTGTTCCTTTCCTTGCACAATGAAATAAAGCTGCCTTTCTGATATCCCACGTCAGCCTCTTATTTATTGCCTGTGACGAGTTGCGGACCTGGAGTTCCCAGCAACAGTGGCCACATCTCAGCCAGTACCTTCCAGATCCTTTCTGAGGGTGCTCCAACATCAAGATGGAAGACATCAGTGTTTCACAGAAAACACACTGTAATACAAACGTAACTCTATATTCCTCCCAACGAAAAATGATGTTTCTCCTTGCATTTTCTAGGTCACTCCTATCCACCCAGAAACATCATTGCTGTCCTAGAACCTACTTCTACTTTCTTTCTACTACTCGCCTCCTCTCCAAGCTCATATGTCCTAATGAGTCCTCTTTCTAAACATATTTTGCATCTCTCTCTCTCCCCAATCTCTATTACTAATTACTTAGAACAGACAGCTGGTCACCCTGTCTTCAGCCCACATTATCCCCAGAGGTATACTTTCAAAATACAAGTTTATAATTATTATCCTTGAGGGCATTCTGTCACCCACAGCATAAAATGCAGAGTCCTTAAGAGGGCAGAAAGAGCCCTCATACCTGATCTCAGGCCACCTGGCTGTCCTTGTTCTCCATTTTCCTTCCTTCTCAGATATTCTCTACTCCTATTATGCCAAATTGCACGTGGCTCTGAACCACCCCGTTATGGGTTGAATTGAGTCCCCCCAAAATATGTGTTGAAATTCTAACCCCTGTACCTGGGAATGTGATCCTACTTGGAAATAGAGGTTTTCTTTTATTATGTTAATGAGACCATACCAGTGTAGGATAGGTCCTAAACCTAATCACTTCGGAGTTATTAAAACAGCAGAATAGATGCAGAGATACACACAGGGGGAAGACAGACACCAAGGAAGGCTGAGGACCACCAAGAACTGCCAGTAGACACCAAAAACTAACAGAGAAGTTCAAGCAGAAGAAACTGACACAACTGAGACCCTGATTTGGACTTTTTGCCTCCAGAACTGTGAGAAAATAAATTCCTGTTCTCTAAAGCTACCCAATTGTGGCATTTCTGTTACGGCAGCACTAGGTGACTGTTATGGGTTGAACTGTGCCCCAAAAATGTGTGTTAACTTGCCTAGTCCGTGATTCCCAGTATTGCATGATTGTCCACCATTTTGACATCTGATGTGATTTTCCTATGTGTTGTAAATCCTACCTCTATGATATTAATGAGACAGAATAAGAGGTAGTTACGTTAATCAGGCAGGAGTCAATCTACAAGACTAGGTTGTATCTTGAGTCAATCTCTTTTGAGATATAAAGGAGAGAAGTGAGCAGAGAGACAGGGAGACCTCATTATCAGCAAGCAAGAAGAGCCAGGAGAATGTGCATCCTTTGGACCTGGGGTTCCTGTGCTGAGGAGTTCCTACACCAGAGCAAGATTGACAACAACGACTTTCCCCCAGAGCTGACCAAGAGAGAAAGCCTTCTGCTGGAGCTGGCACCCTGAATTCAGACTTCTAGCCTGCTAGACTGTGAGAGAAGAAATTTCTGTTTGTTAAAGCTATCCACTTGTGGTATTTCTGTTATAGCAGCACATGGGGTCATCATGAACTGAAATCGACCCCACAGCAACTTGTTTGATTTTGGTTGTTATTTGTTATTATTATCTAGTAGCGTAAGTCTTAATGCTGATATGAACTGTCTTCTGGAGCTGTTCTGGGACTGGGTGTGACAGCAGAAGGAAGGGATTCTTTGGTGTTTTGGGCTTGCAATAACAGATTTAGAAGGGCCAGGGGGCACAAGTCCACTAGTACCATCAGCTGCTGGGGATTTTCACTACCGGGCCAGCGGTTGTCCTTGAATGAAGACAGGTGTGAGCTTTGCCTGGGCACTAGCCTGGAGCTGCTGGGGTGGGAGGTGGGTGCTTGGAAAATGAATGGGTAGTTATTTTATTGTTTCATCATCATAAGAATTTAAAACCAAATGGATATGAACTGGACAGACTCTTTTATGTGATTTTATTTTATGGGTTTGAGTTAATCTATTGCATGGTCACTATGTATCTTAGCACAAAGCAAGTGGTGATGGTTCAGAGTTATAGTTCTTGCCTTCCAGATCAGAGACCAGTGAACCTCATGTGCAGCTACCACCTGTCTGTCATTGGAAACTTGCATGTTGCTATGATGCTCAACAGATTTCAGCAGAGCTTCCAGACTAAAACAGCCTGGGAAGAAAGGCCTAATAATCTCCTTCCAGAAATCAGCCAGTGAAAATTATGGATCCCAACAGTATGATTCGATTGTGCACGGCACTGCCATGATTTAGGGGCTGACTCGATGACAGCTAACAACAATGACCTAGCACAAAAGAAGTTTAAGATATTGTTTCAGCCTTAAAAACCCATTGCCGTCAAATCAATTCCAACTCACAGTGACCCTAGAGGACAAAGTAGAACTGCCCCATAGGGTTTCCAAGGAGCAGCTGGTGGATTCGAACTGCTGGCCTTTTGGTTAGCAGCAGAACACTTAACCACTGCACCACCAAACCCCCTGCAATGGGGCGAGAAAAGTACTTTTATTTTCACATCAAGGTATCCCTGGCTCACACAATCCAGTCTGGTTTAATACAGACTGTTAGTCCTCACGGAACTCAGTAAAAAGCGAGGTCAGCATGTACAGAGACCTGGAGCAAATAAACTTACTTAAGGTACTCAGCTGGGAAACACTGTTCCATTTCCTTCTGAATGCAGAGAACAGTGGGGCTGGAAAACCATCTGGAGAAATATAGCCCCAAGAGCAATCGCAAACTGTAATGCATTTGATTAAAAAGAGGAAGGAAGAAAAACATGGTGCATGTTATCCTCGCACTAGGATTTGGGCTCAGGCAGCCTGTGAGTCTTGGTCCATGGGAGATTATGCCTGGATTACTTTAAAAGCACTTTTGCAGAGCCAGGCAAATGAAAGTCCTGTTTTTTCATCAGAAGACCTTCTCTTGGGGATATTTTATTTGCCGTTCCATAAAACCTCCACATTTTTAATCTTCCATGCAAGAACTTCTAAGCACTGGAAAATCAATGACAAGAAGAGTGAGTCTGGATGTCTCAGAAATCCTAATAAAGTTTGGAAACTTGTCCAGGCACTTTGAACTTTTCAGCTTATTGCTACTGGATCCTAGGTCTGTGATACTGGGTTAATTTTCAGGGCGGACATTCCTCAGGCGATTTCAGTGTTTATATCAAGGGCTTGGCCCAGCCCCAGAGGAGCAAATATCCTTTTTGAGACACTCAGTCTTATACGTGGGGGTGTCTGGATATCCTCAAATTTCCTCAGGCGTCAGTAGGAGTTTGAGAGACATGCTCAGATCACTTATTTCACTTAGGGGAAGTTTTCTACCCATCAAAAGTATCTTTGAGGGATTTCAGTGGTCATCCTCCAAGCCTGTCAATCAAGTTATGTGAGCACATAGGAAGTATAAGGCCAATACAAAGGATCTTGTCATCACATCACAGGACTAGTGGAATGAGCCCTCTACTTTATTGTTTGGAGACTTCAGAGTGTCTTAACATTGACTCAGGAAGCCAACATTACTTTGTGCTTTTGGTTTGAGCCACTGGAAATGGGGTTCAATCACAGATAGTCAACTTTATGAGTGTCTGTACAGGCAAAGTGACAAGCCATGAAGCTGCAGGGTACTTGGTACATGTTCTTAAGTGTGCCCAGTCTAGAGAAGAATGGGAAGGGCACTTTTATTTACTTTGTCCCACTTCATCTTGTGTGCCATCGGACACACAGGACAAATACAGTTGCATTTAATTATCTACTGCTGCATAATGAATTACTTGAGAATTTAGCAGATTAAAACAATAAACATTTATATCAGTTTTTGTGGATCAGAAATTCTTGAGTGACTTAGCTGGGTGATTCTGGCTCAGAGTCTGTCATGAGATTGCTGTCAAGATGTCAGCAGGGGCTGTAGTCATCTGAAGGCATAACTGAGGCTGGAAGATCTGCTTCCGAGATGGTGCATTCACATGGCTGTGGGCAGGAGGCCTCAGTTCCTGCTGCATGGACCTCTCCCTAGGACTGCTTCAGTCTCCTCATGATATGGCAGCTGGTTTCCCCAAAAGTGAATAATCAGAGAGAGACACTGAAAGCAGAAAGCCATATGCTTTGACCTAATTTTGGAATTCACACACTATCATTTTCATCATATTCTCTTTGTTAGAAGTCAGTCACTAAGTACAGTTTGCTTTCAATGGGAGGAAAATTAGTGTCCACCTTTTGATGGGACAAATGCCAAAGAATTTGTCGACATATTTTAAAATAATCACACCATGAGTCTCAGAAGCACATTGACATGGATGTGAATCTCAAGTCTGCCACGTATTAACTGTGTGATCAAGGGCTAGATGATGAATCTTTGAGCTTTCGTTTACTCATCTATGAAGTGACACTTAAAATATCTGCTTTCCAGTGTTATTGATAGGTTAGAAATTATGCTTGTAAAGTACATCAAACAGCCCCTTGCCTAAAGTTGGTACTAAATAAAAAGTAGATACCTTGAGGATAATGACAATGACGATGTTGATGATGATGATGAATGAACTTGGGCAAGTGACAATTTCTCTGAGCCTCATTTGACTTGTAGTATCTACCTCATGGGAAGAGTAAATACTGTAATTTATGAGAAAAAAGTTCCTGGCACGAAGTATATTAGTTTTTTGTAGTCTTTCGGAGAAACACCAGTGAAATGATATTTTGGTTGTTCTTGTCGCTAAAAAATACCGTGCTTAAATACTGAGGTTGTTAGAACATACCCACTGAAGAAAATGAAGGACTCACACTTTAAAATTTACTCATCTAAGCAAAAAGGTTCATTTCTCCTCCGTCAGAGGGAAAATTTTCTTGGGTGATTCCTTGCGCTCACATGGCTGTGGGCAGGAGGCCTCGGTTGTTCTGTGTCAGCAATCTCTTTTGGGTGTTGTACCTTGAGATGACATTCATCATTGCCTTTACAGAGAATGGTACAGAGCTGGTTATAAACTAGCATACATCACACACACCACTCTATCCCTTAGTGTGTCTTTAGTGCATTGCTGTCATCTGAAAATAATTACCCTGTGAAGAGTGATGAGATTGGATATGGAAATGGATGGAAAACGTCACAGAGTGAGGCATTTGGTGGCAGATGGTTTTTAATGTTTCAAAATGATGCTTTGCTTGGAAGCCAGAAGGGCCTTTTGGTATGACAATTAGGCAGAAGAGTTGTCTGGTATGGTGTAGCTGCCTCCCTCCTTTCTACCTCCTTATTAGTCAAAGGTGGGATGGGTGGGGAAGGGTTCCAGCATTCCCTGGTATGAATCGTCAAAACTTTCCCCTCCAGGTGTGAAACACGTTCCCTATGGAGTCGCTCAGCACATTGTCAAACCAGTCTTTACTTGAAAGACATACAGCATCAACGTGAAAGTTGTCATATAAGTCCCTCCTGTTCCCGGTCTCCTCTCCCCCAGTACACACATACATTTTCTGAAAGATTTTTGAAAGATGTTACATCCTGTGTCTGGACCCAGCAGAGGGGAGGCTGCTGAGAGTGGGCAGGGGGAGATGCCAAGGGCCCAGAAAGCCCATCTGGAGACAGCCCTTGGCTGGTTTCTGCAGAGCAAATGAAGGAGAAAAACTATTGACTAAGAAGAAAAAAAAAAATGAAGACAAAGCAGGCAATGGGGAAAGTTGGTTTCATGGAGCTCACAAATCTGAACTCAAATATTAAAAATGCTTTCATAAGTCTTCTTAATCCAGAGAAATTCTTTTTGGCTTAGATGGGAGGAAAAATCAGTCCCTTAAGGGGAAAGCAAGAGGAGGTAATAAGGATGTGAGTCAGATGCAGGGAATTGCTGGCAAATGCATATGTTTTAGAAGGTGGAGGAGGGCTGTTTTCAGCTGATCCAATGTTGCAGAACACAGATAATGCCCGCCTGCTTTTTCTTGATTTCTCCCTTTAGTTATTAAGAAGGGTTGACTCCATGAAGTGGGGGGCAAAGTGAGGAAAAAAAGAACCATTTCTTTCTTTTCCTCACTTTTTCCCTCTCTGGGGAATGAGCTGCACTTGGGCTCTGAAGCTGTGTTTTTCTTTGGGTTTTGCCTTTTAATAGAGGTTGAAGAAAGTGGTTATAGACGTTTGAAGGGAAATAAAGCCTGTGGTTTATTAACGGGGCTGGTTTTAATCAGCCATGATTTGACTGGGGTAACATTAGAGCTGCAACAATGATAACTGATACTATGATTTTCTATGCTTTTAACCCCAAACTGAAGTCTTGTGGATTCACTGACAGAAATGCTTATGTTTCTCTGGCCAGGCTGTGGTGAGTGAATGTTTTGTGAGGACAGTGGTGGGTAAGGAAGGGCTGGGGCAGCTGTCTCCCCTGAGCTGGAATTCCAGCTGCTGAGAAGTAAGCCTCCAGCTGAGGACTTCTTAGTGAGGCAACAGGAAGTGAGAGAAAGTCATGGAAGGCAGGTTCTAGCTCCCATCTGGCCATTCCAGTTCAGGGTCCAGACGGTCGAGGAATCAGGAGCAGATCTTCACAGACTTGAGGTAAAATCTAAGATCATGACATCTTGCACTTTCCAGACGTTCTAAGTAATGTGTCTTCCCTCTATTAGGAAAAAACAAAAAGTATAGGCCATCTTCCAGGTCGAGGACTGCTCGCCAGGGTAATACAGTCCTGTCCTTCCAAGACCAAAAACTTTTGACAAAACTGGCTGAGAGGCCTGGGGGTGGGGATGATGAGTAGATGGACTCATCCTCCATCAGTCCTCCTGACTGTTCTGGAATGTTCTGTGCTACTGTGTTTACATATAGACAAGTTACTCTTTCCAGGGGCAGAGAGTGATTTGGGTGTTTATGTATGGTTTTCTTTCTCCCTTGGAGTTCCTGGTGAAAAGGGATGCACAACTGGGAGATGGCTTCCCAAGGTGATGGAGGAACCAAGCACATGGCCAGGAAATAGACTGAGACTGATATCGGTCAGGGTTAGCTCAGCTCCATCCACCGAGCATCTCTTGCTTCCTATTGCCCCTTCCTTACTGACCCCCATTTTCCTCAGGTCCCTCTGTAATGGGCATCTCTTGGGGAAGCTGCTCTTTCTCAGGACTTGCCCCCTCACTCGGAAGGGTGGGACAGCACCAGACATGTCTTATTACTTTTGGTCACAACTAATGGACCAAGAAGTGAATACTCAACATAGGAGCAAGAGAACTTTTTCAGGAACATGTAAATCATAATGGGGAATCACAAAGACTAGGGTTTGTTAGAGCTAAGTCCCCTTAATGGCAGTGTTCTAGAGCAGTAGTTGCCAAACATTTTTGCACTAGGCATGGATTCAAGAAAAGGCATATGTATTCCCAATATATTTTTATTTATTTATTTATCAATTATATGTATGGTAGCACTATTATTAGCTCTCAAGGGACAATATTCACTTATTTTTTATTTTTATTTTTTTAATGAGAAGTAAATATGGCCCCAGTAGCAATGAACTCACCTAGTACCCAGACCTTGGTTTCTAATACCATTCTCCAATAAAAAGAACCAGGACTGGGGCATAAACTATATTAAGTTGAGCCCGGAGCATCTTACAGTGTCAGAAAGTAAGGGATTGCTCAAAAAAGAGACAAAACAAACAAAACCACAATGATGGGGTTGTGTCAGGGTGACACAGGAGGCCAACTGAAACAACTCCCAATGGTCAAAGCTAGAATAATTTGAGCAACAAAAAGAAGTATTAGATTATAACCCAAAGTATAAAATAAATATTCATCAGTCCACACTGATACAAACAAGGGTTTGAATGAATAAATAAATAAATGGAGGAGGAGAGAAAAAACTCCCTTGCAGAAGAATTCCAAATAATTTAGGTAGATACTCTGCCCTTGAGGATGGGAAGCATAACTCCTCACTTCTTAAACATGGGTTGTCTACAGTGACTTCCTTCCAAAGAGTACAGTACGGAAACAGGGATAAAAGAATAACATTAGAGTGGAGAAACCTGACAGACTCTACCTCAGCCAGGTGATCAAGGTCAGCATCAACAGTGATAATGTTGATATCATTGTTGATAGTAAGTGTTGAAAATGGCACTCTGTGGTCATCCTTCCGAAACTCAATAACTCAAGTCTAATCTTAAGAAAAACTCTATACAGAGGCGAATCTCAATATAGAGGCATCCTGCAAAACACCTGACCAGTGTTCCTCAAGATCATCAAAAACAAGGGAAGTTTGAGAAACTGTCACAATCATGAGAAGCCTAAGGAAACTTGCCGACTAAATGTAATGCTGTGTCCTGGATGGGATCTGTGAACAGCAAAAGGATATTAGGTAAAAACTAAGGAAATCTGAATAAGCTATGTTGTTGCTGTTGTTAGGTGCTGTCAAGTCAGTTCCAATGTCCTTCCCCAGGGACTGGTCCCTCCTGATAACATGTCCAAAGCACGTGAGATGAAATCTCGCCATACTTTCTTCTAAGGAGTGTTCTGGCTGTACTTCTTCCAAAACAAATTTGTTCACTCTTCTGACAGTCCATGGTAAATTCAATATTCTTCGCCAACACCATAATTCAAAGGTGTCAATTCTTCTTCGGTCTTCCTTATTCATTGTCCAGCTTTCACATGCATATGAGATGATTAAAAATACCATGGCTTGGGTCAGGCACACCTTAGTCCTCAAAGTGACATCTTTGCTTTTTAACACTTCAAAGAGGTCTTTTGCAGCAGGATTTGCCCAATGCAATATGGCACTTGATTTCTTGACTGCTGCTTCCATGGGTGTTGA
>NW_004444018.1:7309964-7357879 GCF_000243295.1 Trichechus manatus latirostris
CATGGGTGTTGATTGTGGATCCAAGTAAAATGAAATCCTTGACAACTTCAATCTTTTCTCCGTTTATCATGATGTTGCTTATTGGTCCAGTTGTGAGGACTTTTGTTTCCTTTATGTTGAGGTGTAATCCATACTGAAGGCTGTGGTCTTTGATCTTCTTCAGTAACTGCTTCAAGTCCTCTTCACTTTCAGCAACCAAGGTTGTGTCATCTGCATATCGAAGGTTGTTATTAAGTCTTCCTCCAATCCTGATGCCCTATGCTTCTTCATATACTCTAGCTTCTCAGATGATTTGCTCAGCATACAGATTGAATAACTATGGTGAAAGGGTATAACAGTGACGTACACCTTTCCTGATTTTCAACCACGCAGTATCCCCTTTTTCTCTTGGTCTATGTACAGGTTCCTCATGGCACAATTAAGTGTTCTGGAATTCTCATTCTTCTCAATGTTATTCATAATTTGTTAGGATCCTCACGGTCAAATGTCTTTGTATAGTCAATAAAACACAAGTAAACCTCTTTCTCATATTCTCTGCTTTAAGCCAAGATCCATCTGACATCAGCAATAATATCTCTTGTTTCATGTCCTCTTCTGAATCTGGCTTAAATTTCTGGAAGTTCCCTGTTGATGTACTGCTTCAACTGTTTTTGAATGATCTTCAGCAAAGTTTTACTTGCGTGTGGTATTAATGATATTGCTCGATAATTTCCTCATTCTGTTGAATCATCTTTCTGTGGAATAAATACAAATATGGATCTCTTCCAGTTGATTGGCCAGGTAGCTGTCTTCCAAATTTCTTGGCATAGACTAGTGAGTGCTTCCAGCTTTGAATCCGTTTGTTGAAAACATCTCATTTGGTAATGAAAGTATAAACCCAAAAAACCCACAGCTGTCAAGTTGATTCTGACTCATAGTGACCCTATAGGACAGAGTAGAACAGCTGTGTACGATTTCCATGGCTATAAATCTTTACGGAAGCAGATTGCCACATCTTTCTTCCTCAGAGCAGCTGGTGGGTTCGAACCACCAACCTTCTGGTTAGCAGCCAAGTGCTTTAACCACTGTATCACTAGGCTAAAATGAAAGTATTAATGAAAGCCTTTCATTAATAATAATATATCAATATTGGTTCATTCATTTTAATAAATGTAACATACTAATGTAAGATGTTAATAAGGGAAACTGGGTGTTGAGAATATGGGAACTTTCTGTATTATCTTCTCAGTTTTTCTGCAAATCTAAAACTATTCTAAAAAAATTATTAAAAAAAATTAAACACAGAGTAAGAGTTGGGTTAAAACCCACCTCTAGATTTCTTAGACTCAGCACCATTGATATTTTGGGCTGGATGCATCTTTGTAGGATGCTTAGCAGCATTCCTGGCCATTGCCCACTAAATGCCAATAACAGTCTCTCCCAGTTCTGACAATCAAGAATGTCTCCAAACTTTGCCAGATATCACCTTGGGAGCATAGGTGATTGCTCCCAGTTGAGAACCACTTGGTTTAAAGAAACGATGACTTGAGTAAGAGGGTTTGTATGAGATTAAAAGTTTAAGAACATTCTCATGAATAAAAAGTGCCCATTCTACCTTTGCCAGTCATGTGTGTGTATGTGCATTTATTTATTGTTGTTAGTTGAGTTAGTGGAAACTCAGACTAGTTAATTATGATTATTTATATTGTAATCAGTTGAGACAGAGTATGAGATAATACAGTTATAAAAGCAAGGAAGAATAAACAAGAGAAGACCTTACGAGTGTGAAAAGCAGAGATAACAAGGAGAAGTAGGAGCATATGTCTCTGAGGGTCTAGTGGTGGGTTATAATAGCTCCAGGTGCAGGTTGGAGGAGCTCTTGCATTGTCCTGTATTAAATTCAACAACTGCTTGTTGAGCATGTGCTCCGACCATGCACGTGCTACATGCTGGGCACCTATGTATTCCTCCTTCACATGTCATTGGCTTCTCCATTCCCAATCCCATTCCTTCCCTTAATGTCCTCATGATGCTTTCTAGCAGCCTAGGACACCATCCTTGCCTCCACACTTGGGCCTGCCTCCTTAGAGGCAAGCTACATGCTCAGACATTTCCCTATCAATAAAAATGTCTAAGGCTCCCTATTTCTGGCCTCTTTCAAAAAAAAAAATTATATATATATGTATATATATAATTTTATAAACTACATAAGTTATCTCTGTCTTTTTAAATCCCACCTCTAAATTCACTCTTCCTTAAATATCCTGATCAAATGTCCCTTCTTCTATGAGCCATTCCCTGATTTCCCCTATTAGAAGTAGTTTCTTTATTCTACAGACTCTCATAGCACCCCAGTGCTCCACTAAAGGTACAAATAGCCTGTGTATCTCTCCTCTAGTACACTGAAAGAGGCCCAGGTGATTAGGGTATGCTTATTATTATAATTGTTATTATTCTCTTTGTATTGTCATTGTTATTATCCTATCTTTGTATCCTCTGCTAACCCAGTGCTCAAAACTTGGTTGCATAAATAAAAAAAAAGTTATTCTAACTAAGAAATGAACTACTTTTAATAAATTAATCCGTTACCTCTCATCCTGTTGACGTATTTGCACGTCAGTAGGAGCTTTCTGGAGAAATATAATTCTGAACTTAGAAGAATTCAAGGTGGGCATTAAGGTATGAAGCCAGGTTAGTTATATTTACTGGGAATGGGCTTCCTCAAATACCACCATGTGGGTAGAGACCTATCAGCTTCTGCCTGAGACTTGTATTCTTGTGGTAAATATCTCTTTTAGACATTGCTTCTGTTTACCTTTTCTATGTAACAAACCAAGCCCAAACTTAGCGATTTTAAACAACAATACTTTATTATTTTTTGGGATTCTGCGAGTTGGCTGGGTGGTTCTTCTGTTGGTTCACTTGGGCTCCCTCATGTGGTGACAGTCAGCTGAGGGGTCGCATGGGTGGGTGTCCAAAATGGCATCACTCACGTGATTGACAGTGACTCTTGACTGGACTCTTGGCCTGGGCACCTCAGTTGTCTTCATGTAGTGTCTCATCCTCCAAGAGGCGGGACCTGCCCCCTTGCGTAGTGTCTCAGGGCAGGGTTGCAAAATGGCAAAGCAGAAACTGTAAGGTTCCTTTAGGCCAAGGTTCCTGGACTCATACAAGATTAGTTCCATCATGTTCTACTGGTCAGAGCACATCATAAAGCCAGCCCAGAATGAAAGCGTGGAGAAATAGATTCTACCTCTTGATGAGAGGTGCTGCAAAGAATGTGCAGCCCTCTGTAACCAGTGCTAGCAATGCAGCATCTCCACCATTCAGACCCTAATCACTGAGCATTTACTGGGCATTTTTCAGAAGTCCTATACTTACTCTCCACCGTCTGTCTCTTAGTTTGTCCTACTGTGGTGGCTTGCATGTAACTATGTTGCTGGAAGCTATGTCACTGGTATTTCAAATACTAGAAGGGTCATCCACGGTGGAGCTTCCAGACTAAGACAGACTATGAAGAAAGGCCTGATAATCTACTTCTGAAAATTAGCCAGTAAAACCTTATGCATCACAACAGAATATTGTCCAATGTTTGGTAAAGTAGAGGGATAACGAAGATGAAGGAAATCCTTATTGAGATAGATTGACACAACACCCACAACCATCATGAATATGGTGCAAGACTGGGCAACATTTTATTCTCAGATACATAAAGTCACCATGAGTTGGCATTGACTTGACAGCAGTTAACAACAATACCTGTTCTTCTCTCAAAGGCACAGAGGGAGGAGTACCAGTGGAATGACATCCTTGAAATCTTCTCTCTCTTTCCCCAGAGATAAGTAGAGTTTGACCTGTCTCAGTTGTGGGGTAGAGTCCTACCTTGACTAACCCTCACATATTTCAGGAAAACCAGCTACTTACCACTAAACGATGGCAGTACACTGCCCAAAAGGTTAATTCATTTCTTGAAAGTGGTAATAGCTTCATAAAGACTGACTCTATAAGCCTAAGAATATGATGTAACTAGAATAGCATCATAATAAAATTGTGTTTCAAAAATGCTGAGCTTGCCTGAAACGAATTCAGAGATGGGTGAGGGAAGACCCTATCATCCACAGAAAGCTGAGCAATTTCCCCCAAGTATTGTCTGTTCTCTGCCCCAACAGTTTATAATTAGACTGTGTAAAGCACAGAGATAAACGAAGAAAATATTGAAGTTGTCAAGGATTTCATTTTACTTGGATCCACAATCAACGCCCTTGGAAGCAGCAGTAAAGAAATCAAATGGCACATTGCATTAGGCAAATCTGCTGCAAAAGACCTTTTTAAAGTGTTAAAAAGCAAAGCTGTCACTTTGAGGACTAAGGTGTGCCTGACCCAAGTCATGGTGTTTTCAATTGCCTCATATGCATGTGAAAGCTGAACAATGAAAAAGGAAGACTGAAGAAGAATTGATACCTTTGAATTATGGTGTTGGCAAAGAATACTGAATATACTGTGGACTGCTTGAAAAGCCAACAAATCTGTCTGGGAGGAAGTATACCCAGAATGCTCCTTAGAAGCAAGGATGGAGAGACTTCGTTTCATGTACTTTGGACATGTTATCAGGAGGAGCCAGACCCTGGAGAAGGACATCATGCTTGGTAAAGTAGAGGGTCAGCGAAAAAGAGGAAGACCCTCAACGAGATGGACTGACATGGTGGCTGCAACAATGGGCTCAAACCTAGCAATGATTGTGAGGATGGTGCCAGTATTTCATTCTGTTGTACACAGGGTCGCTATGAGTCAACTGATTTGACGGCACCTAACAACAAAAACAAGGTGCAGGGAATTCCCTGATCATTTTCCACCAATCAATCATGATGGAGCATTAAATATACATTCTTTTTCACACTCAGGGAAGGGGATGGCACTGGGTCAGGTGACTTCAATGCTCACAGCCACACTCAGAGGGAAGAATAAACACATTAATGCTGAGTATAGGGGCAGTGGTGGTTCAGTGGTACAATTCTTGCCTTCCATGCAGGAGACCTGGGTATCCAGCCAATGCATCTCATGCCCAACCACCACCCATCTGTCTGTGGAGGCTTATGTGTTGCTGTGATGCTGGACAGGTTTCAGAGGAACTTCCAGACTAAGACGGACTAGGAAGAAAGGCCCGGCAATATACTTCTGAAAATCAGCCAATGAAAACCTTGTGGTTCACAATGGTCCTATCTGCAACCTATCACGAGGATAGTGCAGACAGCATTTCATTCATTCTGTTATGCATGGGTCACCATGAGTCGGGGGCCGACTCAACGGCAGGTAACAACAAGTTGCATATCTAAGAAAATGGAGTTCCTGTGAGATTAAGAAATTGTGCAAAGTCTCACAGTGCTTAAATACTGGAACTGGAATTTAAGTTCAGTTCCAGGTCTGTCTGAAGTTAAACTCAAAACCACTGCCCTATCTCCCAGGAGGATATACACAAAAGGCCAGCCAGAGAGATTGTGTCTTTGATAAAGGAATACAAGAAGCCAAGGACTTGAAAGAAAAGAATCTCAGAGTTAAGCGTTGGAGGGGATTTTTGAGATGGCTTAGACAGACGATGTTACTCAATCCCTATCTTTAGAGGAAAAGTTCAACATAGGAAGATCATTAAAGTGAAAGGGTGGAGAGACAGAGAGAGAACAAGAGGGAGAGGCCGCAAGCTAAAGGTATGTGCTTTGGCATTCAACAAGCTCTTGGGTGACCAAGAGACGGTTCACATTAGCCAAGGTGAATTTCCAAAGCACTCTCTGATGTGTTGTCCAGGCCCATCTGGGCTTTCCAGCCAAGTATTTGATACAGCTAGGCTAGTCTCAGGGTGACCCTGGGAGATGCTGTTGGCTAATTCCATTCAGTTCAGTCTGGCACTGTGTAGGGAAAGTATTTGTTTTTGTAAGTAAGATTTGGTGCAAGGTACTGTCATCCTGTATCACATGTATGTGAATATCTGGGAGAAAATCTATTGAGATATTAATTTTTGCCTTATTCTCATTATTACAAAATGGAAAAACTATGTGATGAAGGGGAATGAGAGATGATGGGTGTTAAGGATTGAAGCATGTCCCTCAAAATATGTGTTGGAATCCTAATCCCTATACCTATGGATGTAATCCCATTTGGGAATAGGGTTTCCTTCATTATGTTAATGAGGTCGTATCAGTGTAGGATGTGTCTTAAACCTAAAGACAAAATTTTAAGATATAAAAAGAACAGATTAGACACAGAGAGAAGCAAGTAAGCACAAATGGGGGAAAGATAGATGCCTTGTGGAGATCAGCAAAGAACTGAGGAATGCCAGGGCTAGAGAAGCTGAAAGAAGGATCTTCCCTCAGAGGGGACAGAGAGAGAGAGAGCTTTCCTTTAGAGCCAGTGCCCTGAATTCAGACTTCTCACTTCCTAAACTGTGAGAAAATAATTTCTGTTCTTTATAGCCACCCACTTGTGATATTTCTGTCATAGCTGCAATAGGAAACTAAGATTTTGGGTGTAAATGTCAAAGACACGTGCTCGCCCCCACCCAGCTCCACGAGGGCCTCTAGGGATGGTCGAATGGTTGGCTTAGGAACACTTCTCCAATATTGAGGCCCTAAACACAGAAGGAAGGCTGTCTCATTGCCGAGCCAGGGACTGGGCTTACCACCTTGGGAGCATTGTACTTTTTGGCCTAGCTGGAGCTCATGATGAAGGCAGGGCTCACTCAACAGCAGCCTTAGTAGCAGAGGGCGCGAGCGAATCCACAAATGAAGGGCAAGCCCCTCCCTAGTTAACCCAGCTCCATACATTGTTGTTAGTTGTGGTCGAGTCAGCTCCCACTCATGGTGACCTCACGTATAACAGAACAAAACGTTGCCCAGTTCTGTGCCATCTTCATGATCTTTGATGTTTGAGCCCATTTTTGTGGCCGTTGTGTCAATCCATTTCATTGAGGGTTTCTCTCATTTTCACTGACCCTCTACATTACCCAGTTCTATATCACCCTGGGGGCCCTGGTGGAACAGTGGTTAAGCGTTTGGCTGCTAACCAAAAGGTCGGCAGTTGGAATCCATCAGCTGCTCCTTGGAAACTCTATGGGGCAGTTCTGCTCTGCCCTATAGGGTCACTATGAGTAGGAACTGACTTGACAGCAATGGCTTTAGTTTTGGATTTTTATATAACCCTGAGATTCTTCTATAATGTGATAGAGGAGAGAAAGGAGCCCACAAATATTGATATCAGATGTTCTGCAAATCAGATAGGTAGGAACTTGGAACCACATTAATTTGATCTAGAACTATAAGAAAGTGGTGTATCCCTTGTGTTGTGTGGTAAATTAATACTAATTATATATGTATATAGCCCTGAGTGGTGCGAATGATTAATGTGCTTGGCTACTAATGGAAAGGTTAGAGGTTTGAGTTCATCCAAAGGTACCTTGGAAGAAAGGCCTAGTGATCTGCTTCTGAAAAATCAGCTGCTGAAAACCCTATGGAGCCCATTTTTACTCTGACACACATCGGATCACCTTGAGTAGGAAATGACTTGACAGCAACTGTTTTATACACACACACACACACACACACAGGATACACACTGTCTTATAGCATTTTTCTAATTATTTCATGTCCTTTAATTTTCCCTCTCCTGCTGAGTCCTTGGGGAGCAAGGATCCTTTTTAATACTTGCATATTCCTTGGTTCTAGACTCATAATAGTTGCTATAGTGAACACATGTTGTTTCTGATTATAGCATATTGAAGGTTTATTAAAGATGATTAAGTTTCCCAACTATTTTAATGAGAAGAACCAACCTAACAGAGCAGCTGGGAGGGACACCCTACTAGTCCCAGAAGCTGGCACACGGGTCTCATTCCTGGTCTGAATTTAGGACGGTGAGTATGGCGAAGTCAGCTGACTTGCCCAGCAGATACTCTGTTGCCCCGCCTCGGTGCCATTCCTAACCACAGGGAAGACTTTGTCCAGCATTGGCCTTTAGGAAATCCACTGCCCTGATAGTGATACCCACCTCACTCTTTCTTTGATTGCAGCAGCATCTGATGGCCGCACCCCTCTAGAAACCAGAACCTGCTCCCTTCTGGCTTAGGATTCCTTTGAGGAGAAGTTCCTGTTCAATGTAAGGGTGATACGCACCAGATTACAGGTAGCATGAGACTGAAGTTCTAGTGTTTCAGGGAGGCAGGCTGGGCTTGTGCCATAGTTTTCATTTATATAAATGAAAGTGATGGCTGCTCAAGTGGGTGTGGACGGGATGAGGACATCTCAGGCTCTCAGAGACTCCCCTTACCACAGCTGTCATTGGGAAGTCATAGTTGTCAAACTGAGACACTCAGGGCAATACCAGCACTGGCTTATGTGCTGCACAGGTACAGGAAGGTCACCTTTGCTAGTGCGTGTGTGAGTGTGTGTGAGTGTGTATGAGCGCATCTGCATGTATGTGAGTGCATGCGAGTACATGCATGTGTGTGAGTGTGAGCATGTGTGAGTGCATGCTTGTGTGTGAGTTTGAGTGTACGTGTGTGAGTGTGTCTGTGTGTGAATGCACATGTGTGAATGAGTGTGTGTGCATGTGTGTGAGTGGGTGTATTGTGAGTACACGTGTGTGAGAGTAAATGTATGTGATTGTGTGCCTGTGTGTGAACATGTGTGTGAGGGAGTGTGTGTGTGAGAGGGAGAGTGAGTGTGTAAGTCCATGAGTACGTGTGTGTGTTTGTGTGTGTGAGCGAGTGTGTGTGTGTATAAAAGCTCAGAATCCAATTCTCTACCTGCTCTGAAAGTGCTTTGTAAGTGGAGGCATAAAATTTTGATGAGAAAGAAGTTTTTAATATGTTCACCTAGGCTACATGTCTCTGACATTATTGATGCTGTCAGATATGAAAAGCTAGGCTTTTCAATTTGTGAAATGAAGAAGCAGGGTGGTTTATTTACAGGCTCCTTAAAAAAATAAACCTTATCGTTCTGTTTTCTAATTACAAAAGTAATATATTTTTATTATAGAACATGTGGAAGAATTAAAAATATTCAAAGAAAAAATTAAAATCACTTTCAATTCCACAATTATTAATAATTGTGTATAATATTAAAATAAATGAAAATAAGTATTAAAACACATATACACGTTTCTGTTGAGTTGATTCTGACTCATAGCGACCCTACAGGACAGAGTAGAACTGCCCCAAAGGGTTTCCAAGGAGAGGCTGGTGGATTCGAACTGCCAACTTTTAGGTCAGCAACTGAGCTCTCAACCAATGCACCACACCACCAGGGCTCCAAAATACATACAATAAACCAAAAACCCAAACCTGTTGTTGTCAAGTCAATTTTGACTCATAGCAACCCTATAGGACACAGTAGAACTGCCCAATAGGGCTTCCAAGGCTGTATCTTTCCCGAAGCAGACTGCCACATCTTTCTCCCCAGGAGTGGCTGGTAGGTTCAAACTGCTGACCTTTCAGTTAGTAGCCAAGTGCTTAACCACTGCACCATCAGGACTCGTACATACATATTACAGCTGTAGTATAATAAAATATGGTATTGCACTTTATTACTATTTTTTCCTATAAAATTAGAAATAATGTTTACTATATTACATCTTAAAATTGCCACTTAACATTATACTATATATATTTTTAGACTCTCTTAAATGTGAATAATATTAGTAAGTGTTTCATGGATGAATAAGTGAATGAACTCATCCATTAATCATGAACAAATGCATGAACTAGCTAATTTTCACCTTGGCAGGGAAGGGCTTACAATCCTTCTGAAAAATTTTAAGTTATTGGAAATCTGAGAGATTTAGAGCACCCTCTTTATAATGGAATGATACGTTCATCCTGGCCTAGTCACCAGTGCATGCACACACACACGCACACACATCATTTAAATATTAGCCCTAGTTTATTTCACTGTCAAGTTGCCTGGAATAGGAATTTTGGTTCGATAGACTCAACTCTCAAAAACACAATGAATTTCTCTCTCTCTGTCTCACACACGCACACACACACACACACACCACCACCACCTTTCTCCAAGGTTAAATAAATCACTCATGTGGGAAACTCTTATGAAAGCCAGAGATTTCAACACTGCTTATGTTGGGCTAAATATTAGGTGTTATCTTTCTTTCTTATTCTTTTTTGGCATCAAAATTTTTCTCTTTAGAGATAAACTACAATTTGACAAACAAAGCTTCAAATGAAAACCTGCCCAGTTCTTTGGAGGTCAACTACTTCTGACTTACGCAAATGTTAAATTGCCTTGAGTCTTTAGTTGTACCCTTCTGCCTTTCAAACATTACAGAGAGATGAAAAATGGGAAAACAAACTCAAGTCAGAAAGCACGGGGTGGGAGTAGGTAAAATTTTATTTCCATTTCCTCTAATTTTGTTTAGAGGTCAAGAGCAGTGTTCTGGTGTCAGACTGACCCGACTCATATCCTAACCTTGCCACTCTGGGCGCTATGACCTTGAACATTTAACTTAACCTTTTAAAGTTTCAGTTTCCTCATTAATAAAATGGGAATAATAATAGTCCTACTTTAAAAGATTATCGGGATGATTAAATGAGATAACATGTTTGCAGTGCTTAGAACAGGGACTTTTAAATACCAAGTGCTAACAAGGGAAATCCTCAGTGAGGTGGATTGACACAAGAGCCATAACAATGGACTCAAACACACCAATGATCAAGATGGCACAGGATCAGGCAACGTTTTGTTCTGTTATACATAGGATCGCCATGAGTCTGAACCAACTTGACAGCAACAACAACAAATCATAATTATAATATTGCTAATAGGTATTTTTAACATCAGTATTGCTGGGATAGCATTGAGCTTGAAACTAAAGAACTGTATAGAAAGCCACAAATTCACTATAAATTTTCTCCTCAAATACTGATTTAATTTTTTCTTTGTCTTAAAAATGAATTTGACAGTGGATAATATCTATGGGGTTATGGGGAGAACCAGTCAGACAATTTCATGCTCATGAAAGGAAACTAATATGGTATAAACAAAACGAGTACCCAATCAGTTTCCTAGGCTTCTGAACCATAGCATGTCATGATTCATAATGCTATTTCGTCTCTTGCTTTCAGGACAATATCCAGATTATAAATTAATGGCCTCCTCCTCTAGCCTCTGACCTAGACTGGAAAATTAGCTAAAGCAGTCAGTATTGTTTTTCGAGAGTGGTTGTAAAAGAAACCTAATTCTGTTAAAGATTCAGTTTCAAAGGAGAATGTCACAGCCAATGAAGTATGATGCTGTCATGGGATAGGGTTTAGCAGCATGAAACTGATCATCTATGAGTCATTTTTTGGCTTGAGCAGGAGAGCATCCCCAGGGAGGAAGAATAGGATTCTTGAGTCTTCTGGCAGCCATCTTGAGGCCCTGTGTCCTGTCCAAACTGCACAAACCGTAAGATGAGGGCAAGTGAGCCCAAGAAGGGATAGTTCATCGCTCAGTTCTTTCTGGTATTTTCAGGGTACTAGCGCTATGAATTCGAATCGACTAGACGGCAATGGATTCGGAACTTGGGAGAGCACTGTGGGAATTAGCATTTAGAGGTGAGTGTGATGGAAGTGAAAAGACAGGACAGCATGGGGTATTTCTCCTTTCCTGTTCCTAGGAAGGGAGTTCCTGGGTTGTGTAAATGGTTATCACACTTGGCTGCTAACTGAAATGTTGGAGGTTCGAGTCCACCCAAAGGTGCCCCAGAAGAAAGGCCTGGTGATCTACTTTCAAAAAAACAGCCATTGAAAACCCTGTGGAACACAGCTCTACTCTGACACACAGGGGGTCGCCATGAGTTGGAATCGACTCAAAGGCAACTGGTTTGGTTTTTGGCGTGGCTCCTAGGAACATGTTGGTTTGACCCCAGAGGGCCCACCAGCCGTTGGGAAGATGCCGCAGGGATTAGAGTTGTGGGGCGTCATGGATTGAATTATGTACCCCCAAAAAATGTATGTGTCAATTTGGCTGGGCCATGATTCCTGGTATTGTGTGATTTTCCTGTATGTTGTAAATCCTGCCTCTATGATGTTAATGAGGGAGGATGTGTGGCAGTTGTGTTAGTAAGGCAGGACTCAATCTGCAAGATTGGATTGTGTCCTGAGGCAATCTCTTGAAATATAAAAGACAGAAGTGAGCACAGAGACAGGGGGACCTCAAACCATCAAGAAAGCAGTGCCAGGAGCAGAGCGCTTCCTTTGGACCCAGGGTCCCTGCGCGGAGAAGTTCCTAGTCCAGGGGAACAAAAGAGAGAGAAAGACTTCCCCTGGAGCTGACACCCGGAATTTGGACTTTTAGCCTACTTTACTGTAAGGAAATAAACTTCTCTTTGTTAAAACCATCCACTTGTGGTATTTCTGTTATACCAGCATGGGGCAACAGAAAAATCCTCCCATATCTTACAAGAGTTAGCAGTGGGATATGAAACAGACAATAGAACTAAGGAAGAGAGAGGACTGGGGCCAGAATCCTGAAGTGTGTTCATCCTAGGGTACATTACACGGCTCCTGGTGCAGGTCTGTGACATCCCTCTGAGCCATTTGTGGCAGATGACACTACACGATGTCCCCACAGACTGAGCTGAAACTGAACCAAATGTGACAGTGCATTTTCTTCGCTCCTTTTTCTCCTTCATAAATACATGCCTTGTCCCTTCAACCATCTTGGCGTGCTCTCTCCTGCCTGCCTGAAGTGGCACTCTTCATCACAGGGAATCCCAATGTCCTGACTATTCCCATAGCAGGCATGGCAGCAAACCTTGGGTTCTGTTCCTTTTATCCTGCAGTCGTGTTGATCATGAATGAGATGAGCTCATTGTTTCAATTTGGGGAACCATTTCTTCTGGGTGTTTATATATCAATTAGTGCTCTTGCAGCCATGTTTATTATTAACCAGACAATATCAAATAGGTCATGCATTGGTCAACCCCTCAGATGGATATTCTGAGAGTCTGGTACAGAAGCCACTGGTTTCCATCATGGTTCTCTAGTAGTCCTTCACAGGTAAGTCACTAACTTCTCTGGATCTCAGTTTCTGGAGGCAGTTGAGCTCTGTCTCAATTGTCCCTTTTAGCTCAAATCTTATCTCTTCGATATGATACAGACACACACAGTTTCCTCATTTGTAAACAAAATTTCTATTTCTTGGTTGTCATGAGGATTAAAATCCTCCAAGCACAATGCCTGGTGTATAAGGGCATTCAGTAAATCTTTGTTGAGTGAGTTTCCATTTCTATATGCATAGGCACACATATACTCAAGCCACTTGTCGTAGTACCCTAGGACTGCCATAACAAAATATGACAAGGTGAGTGGCTTTAAAGAACAGTAATTTATTGTCTCACAGTTCTGGAGGCTAGAAGTCAGAATTCAGGATGTTGGCGGGGCTATGCTCTCTGTCTGTCAACTCTAAGAGAAGATCTTTCTTTGTCTCCGTCAGTTTCTGGTAGCCCCAGACATTTCTTGGCGTTCCTTGGCTTGTAGATGGATCCTCACTGTCTTCCACTTGTGTGTGACTCTGTTTCTGTGTTTTTTCTCCCCTTTTATAAGACACTACTCAGAAGAGATTAGGACTAGGACCCATTAGATACTATCAGTATGGTTTAACTGATAATATCTTCGAAGAAAGATCCTATTTCCCAAAACAAGGTCACATGCACAGATTCAGGGGTTAGGACTTATCTTTTTGGGAGACTCAGTTCAATCCGTAACACCACCCCTGACTTATAAACTCTCAGTTGAGGGCAGTCCTTGCACATGAACATGAGCCCTGAAGGGGTCCAGCCCCTTTCTTTGACCGTGAACACTATCACACTGCCTACAATGCTGGAGATTTTTCTGCCCTCCCATCTAGTTCCCTGGAACTGCTGGGACCTCAGGACTGGAGGGTGGGCCAGCTCACCCCCATTTACTCAACACAGGAGGGTGAGAGCCTGCTCCTCCTGCTGCGGCAATACTGGCAGGGGATAATTTCCTGGCAATCTGACTTGCACCTGGAATGAGCTTTCCCGTGGGACAATGTTTTACTTGGTGCTTGGTTTCTTGGACCAGTCCACAAAAGCCTATTGTATGAGTCAGGGAGGAAACACATGGCACACTCAAACTGGGTAATTTAGGAGAGTTTAATAAAGGTATTATTTACAAAGATGTGGGGCAGGGTGTAGGGCAATCACAAGGGAGACTGCAGCAGCCTGGGGAGTGGAAATGGGAGGCCTCAGTTGCCACCCCCAGGCCTGAAGAGGCAACAAGAGGTGCAATTATCCAAACTTGGAGACAGAGATCTCTGCAGAGAGGACCACCAGACAGGTATAGTGAGCGACACAGCCTGGACATGGACCAAGGGAAGTCAACATCCCCCCTTTGATCTCCTTATCCCCATTGGCTGAACCCAACCAGAAGCCAAAGAATACGGAGGCAGTTGGTGCAGACCCTTCAGATCAGTCTCCTGGGGTGGAATAGGGGCAGAGTGAGGACCTGGACTCATGCACGGTCTTCTAGAACCCAACCACCATGGATGACCTTGTTCCTAAGGGGAAATGCATTTCAAGTTCCAAACAATTTACTTGCTTAGCTTTTTGAACATTGCCTATTTGTAACACGCAGAATGTCTCTCTCTAGTATATGTGCATGTTTCGTGTGTACATATACACATATCTCTCAAAGCATCTAAGCATAGATTAATATAATCAGGATTACTGTTTAATTTGGAGAGTGAAGGGGGGATGCTATTAATAATTCCTCTTGTTAACAGGTAAACTGGCACTATTCTGGGAAAGTGGGGCACAGAACATTCTAACTAAAACGTAATGAGATGGATTTTGTAAGTCAGGTGAATCTCAGACTCATTACTTTATAAGCATTTGTGTATCTGCATATATGTTAAGCATGTGGGGCAAGCATTTTCCTCAGATAATAGGTGGTTGCCTGTGAAGCACAATTTGAGAAGATACCAACTAAAAGAAGGGAATTCTCCTATTTCGAATAATCTCCACAATTGACCTGTCCACAATATCTCAAATTCCATCATTAGCATATTATTCCCTCGGTTTAAGGTATTTTCTCCCATATACATGTAGATGCCTTTAAGAAATAGTTTATGGTAGGCTGCTTTTTCTATTGACACTGTCTTAGTTATCTAGTGCTGCTACAACAGAAATACCAAGAGTGGATGGCTTTAACAGAAATTTATTCTCTCTCAGTTTAGGAGGCTGGAAGTCCGAATTCAGGGCGCCAGCTCCAGGGAAAGGCTTTCTCTCTCTGTCAGCTCTGGGGGATGGTCCTTGTCATCAATCTTCCCCTGGGTCTAGAAGTTTCTCAGCACAGAGACCCTGGGTCCAAAGGACAAGCTCCACTCCTGACTCTTCTTTCACGGTGGTAGGAGGTCCCTCTCTCTCTGCTCACTTCTCTCTGCTTTTATCTCTTGCAGGGTGGTAAAGGGCAGTGGCTCAAGGTACATCCCACACTAATCCTACCGCATTAGCATAACAAACATAACCTAATCCTCATTAACATGACCTAATCCTGTCTCATTAACATAACGGACAGCTCACTCCTAAATGGGACTGTAACCACAGGCATTGTTATTAGGTGCTGTCAAGTCAGTTCTGACTCTTAATGACCCTATGTACAACAGAATGAAACACAGCTCCATCCTGCGCCGTCTTCACAATTATTGCTATGTTTGAGCCCATTGTTGCAGCCATTGTGTCAATCCATCTCCTTGAAGGTCTTCCTCTTTTTTGCTGATCCTCTAACTTTACCAAGCATGATGTCCTTCTCTAGGGACTGATTCCTCTTGATAACATGTCCAAAGTACGTGAGACAAAGTCTCACCATCCTCGCTTCTCAGGAGCACTCTGGCTGTACTTCTTCCAAGACAGATTTGTTTGTTCTTCTGGCAGCCCATGGTATTTCCAATTGCCTCATATGCATGGGAAAGCTGCACAATGAATACAGAAGACTGAAGAAGAATTGATGCCTTTGAATTATGGTATTGGTGAAGAATGTTGAATATACCACAGACATAGAGGTTAGGATTTACAACACATCACAAAACGGAGGATAAACAGATCACAAAATAGAAGACAACCACAAATACTGGGAATCATGGCCTAGCCAAGTTGACACATATTTTGGGGGGACACAATTCAATTCACTACAGATACCTTACTAGCAACACATTTTTCAAGTCCTGATCATTAGGTTTCCTGTGGGAAGAGGCCACACAGAAATACCCTTTTGATGAAGGAAGGTGGTTGAAAGGTCTTGAGTTGGTGGGTTGGCTAGAAAATGATCTTCTGGTCAGGATGTCCTGATTCTAAACTACCTCGTGCCTCACACAACCCTTGGTGTGGCCCCAGCCCCACTTCTATCTCTAATTTTTTTTGAATATTTTATTGTGTTTTAGGTGAACGTTTACACAGTAAATCAGATTCCCATTCAACAATTCATAAAAACAAATTGTTCTGTGACATTGGGTACAATCCCCTCACCATTTCCACCCCACCTGCCCTGTTTCCATCTTTCTAGTTTCCCTGCCCCTCCTTGCCTTCTCACCTCTCTTTGCTTGTGTGTAAATGTTGACTGTTTGATCTCATATAGTTGATTATTTAAAGGAGCACATTCCTCATGGATGTTATTGTTTATTTTATAGGCCAATCTATTATCTGGCTGAGAAGTGACTTCCGGGAGTGGCTTCAGTTCCAGGTTTAAAGGGTGTCGTAGGCCAATAGTCTCAGGGGTTCCTCTAGTCTCTATCAGTTTAGTAATTCTGGTCTTTTTTTTTTTATGAATTTGAGTTTTGTTCTACATTTTCTCCCATTCTAACTGGGACCTTGTATTGTGTCCCTGGTCAGCAAGGTTGGTAGTGGTAGCTAGGCACCGTCTACTTTTTCTAGTCGGAGGCTAGAAAAGGCTATGGTTTACCTGGGTCATTAGTCCTGTGGACCGATTTCTTCCTTGAGTCTTTGGTTTCCTTCATTGTCCTTTGTCCCAGATGGGAAGAGACCAATAGCTGTATCTCAGATAGCTGCTCGCAAGCTTTTTTAAGACCTCAGAAGCTACTCACCAAAATAGGATGTAGAACATTATCTTTATGAACTAAGTTATGTCAATTGACCTAGTTGTCCCACATGACTATGGTCCTGAGCCTTCAAACCCAGTAAATCAATCCCACGAGGTGTTTGGGCATGTCTAGGAAGTATCCATAACTGTGCTCCCTATGTGCTTTTTTGTATATATGAATATATATACAGCACCTACAAACATATATACAGATGCCCACAAATATACCTATATGCACGTGTATGTAATTCCATACGACTTCCCATACCCATACAGCATACATATCTACCTATGCAACCACTCACATGTTTTTTGCTTGTTATTACTGTTGTTGCAAAATTGTGTATGTTATAGCATTTACCATAATTTTTCTTTATTCCTGCATACGTATCAGCGTTTTCCTTTACCTTGGTCAAGTTGTGCTGACTTCCCCGATATTGTGTATTGCCTTTCCCATCATCAGAATTAACACTTGTCTACTATCTAGTAGGAGCACTGGGGGCATAGGGGTTAAGCATTCGGCTGCTAACCAAAATGTTAGCGGTTTGAATCCACCAGCTGCTCCTTGGAAACCCTATGGGGCAATTCTACTCTCTCCTATAGGGTCGTTATGAGTCGAAATCAACTCGACGACAACCAGTTCTTTTTTTTTTTTTCGTTCAACCATCTAGTAAGTGATTACCCCTTCCTCACCATCCCATCATCGCTGGTAACCATCAAAGAATGTTGTTTTCTGTATGTATACCTATTTTTGACTTTTTATAAAAGTGGTATCATGCAATATTTGTCCTTTTGTGTTTGACTTATTTCACTCAGCATAATGTCCTCCAGATTCATCCATGCTACATGATGTTTTGCTGACTCATCATTATTCTTTATTGTTGCGTACTATTCCATTGTGTGTATTTGTTTATCCATTTGTCCACTGATGGGCATTTAGGTTGTTTCCATCTTTTGGCTATTGTGAATAATGTGGCAGTGAACACGGGTGTGCATATGTCTATTCCCGTCACTGCTTTTATATCTCTAGGATATATACCTCGGAGTGGAATTGCTGGATCATAAGGTATTTCTATTTCTAGCTTTTTGTATCTCTATCTAATTTATGATCACAAATCCTTCTTCTCTTAGAGACAATATTGTGGATTGTCTGTGAATTTCCCAAAGTGTAGGGTGCACCCCACTGGTGACACTCAAAATGATTTCAAGTAGAATCCAGGTCTGGTATTAAAAAACACCAGATCCCACACTAAAGGAGTTATTTACTGTAGCAGACACTGCTGATTGCCTGGCGAACCCCCAACTTTTTCAGGTAAATGTCCATCAGAGGAGGTGACCCCATGTCCAGCAGAGGGGTAAATCCAGACTGGTCTAAGACAATCATGATAATCACATGACTCTTGTCAGAGGTTGCCTTTTGAGTGAACATGAGACCAGTTCTAACCCATAAGACATGAGAGAAAGTGCCCTGGGGACTCCTGAGAAAGGGTTCTTAATTCTTTGAGCTAGCTTATTCTTTTCTCAGGTGGAGTTGATTTTACTGGACCCAAATTATTTTCTTGATGTTTGGGAAAACTTGAATGACGCTGTTGTATACTTTTTACATCTAGTGATGGCTTGTTCTTGGTGTCGTCTTCCCAAACCTCACTCTGTTAATTTTTCTTTGTTTTCTCTTCAGTCATCAGTCTTTTCCTCATCACAAGCTTTTTACACTCATGCTATAAACACAATCAAGTCTTTACCATCCTAAAAAAGTCCCTTGACCCTGCCTTCTTCTCAGGCTCTTTCTTATCCTCCCAGCACTGCCCATTTCTTGCTAGAACTGGCTATAGCCTGCATGTTTTCTTGATTCACATTTGCTTCTCAACTCACTGCATCATGATGTCTGCCTTGATGCCCCACTGAAAGCATCCTCCTAAAAACTGATGAGCCACTTCCTAATTAACAAAGCCAGTCACCTTTATTAAAGTCTCCCATTATTATCCTCCAAGCTACTGGACCATCCCTTGTGATTTCCCTATATCTTGCACACGTCTTTGTAAATAATCTCCTTGTTAAACTCTCCTAAGTTATCCAATTTGAGTGTGCCGTATGTTTCCTTCTTGATTCATACAATAGGCTTTTGTGGACTGGTCACGAAACCAAGCACCATGTGCAACAATGTCCCATGGAAAAACTCACTTCTCTTACACCTCCATTCTAAAGCTCTTTCTTTCCTTCACTTCCGTTGCTCTACTCTTATCTGGTTTTTCTCCTTGGAGTCTTTCATCTGGTCTTTCACTGGCTCCATTTCTTTCACATGCTCCTTGACACTGATATTTCCCAGGTTTCTGCCCTCAGTCTACCTTTCTACTCTCTACAGCCTTTTCCTGTGGCTTCAACTACAGATTCCATGGCCAGTTCTGGGAGTGTTATCTTTTCTCACTTTTGCCAGCCAGGAAGGCCTAGAGAAAATTCAGACACCAATGGTCCTAAATTAGACTCATTATCTATGCTCTTCCATATTCTCTATCTCAGGCAATGATCTCCTTATCCACTCATTCACCCTGGCTAGAAACATCAGAGTCATCCCAGACCCTCCTTCCATAACTGCCATGTGGAATCCCTCGCCAGCTGCTGTCCCGTCTACTCTACATTATCTTGTCATATTTATCCTCCTTAACATTCCCACTTTCACTCCCTCAGTTGAAACCCTGTTCGTATTTCACATGAGCTACTTTTGTAGACTCCTAACTGGTCCCACTCTTGTTCATCCTCCAAATAGCCACTGCTGTTTTCTCCAAAACAAAATCAGATTGTGCCTCCTACTTTGATATTTTAAATGTCTTCCCATTGCTGGTAGAAAAGTCTAAAATTCTTAGCATGGCACAGAAGACTCTCCACAGTTTGACTTGGCCTATTTTCTAGGTTTTTTTTCCTACCGTTTTCCTTTGTTCATCAAAAGTGCTAGCCATAATGGAAGTCTAGCTGTTCCCTGAACATACACTGTGCGCTTTTTCATGTGTGTACCTCTGAGCATGTTATTCCCTCTTTGGGGAATGTCCTTCCCAAGCATCTCTGCTTACTTAATTTTTAAGGCCAAACTTAAAGTGTTCTGAACTCCCTAGGTCATGGGATAGAACATAGAGGTTAGAAGGTGGGGATTATTACAGTTCTACTGAGATATAATCTCCATTAAGATACCAGCTTTGCCTCTCTTGTTCCCTGCCAAGTCCTCAATAGCTAGCACAGCCCCAGGCCAGCCTAAGGACTCACTAACTCTTTGTTGAATAAATGGAAGTATTGCCTTGCTCTGCCTAGCTGCCTCTGTCTCTGGCCCTCTGGCCCCATCACAAAACTCCTCACTGGGCACTGCTCTTATTTGTGATGTTTTCCCCGCTAAGCTATGACGTCCTCAAGGACAGGGGCCACAATCATCCATTCCACAAATAGATACTGGCTTTACTCTGTGTCAGGTACTGTCTTAGGGGCTTGGATTATATATAGGGGTAACCTAAGAAGACTTAGGTCCCTGTTCTTGGGGAGCTTACATTTTAGCATGAAGAGACAGAAGTAAACAATAAGCATAATAAGTGAGTAAATCGCAGAGTAATTAGAAGGTGTTAAGTGCTAGAATCCACCATCCATCTGTCAGTTTGTCCTACTGTGGTGACTTGCCTGTTGCTGTGATGCTGGAAGCTATGCTATCAGTATTTCAAATACCAGCAGGGTCACCTATGGTGGACAGGTTTCAGTGGAGCTTCCAGACTAAGACAGACTGGGAAGAAAGACTTGGTGACCCACTTCCAAAAATCAGTCAATGAAAACCCTGTGGATCACAACAGAATATTGTCCAATATAGTTCTGGAAGATGAACCCCTTAGATTGATGGGAAGGCACTCAAAATACACAGCGGCTGCGATAATGGACTTAAACATACCAATGATTGTGAAGATGGTGCAGGACCGGGCGATAATTCATTCTATCATACATTGATCGCCAAGAGTTGGAGTCGACTCAACAGCAGTGAACGACAGTGACAATCACCACCACCACGGCAAGTGCTAGAGTAAAAAAGATAAAGTAGAACAGTCGGGTTGAGTGCAAATGTTGAATGGACAGGATACACTTCAATGTGAAGATAGACACTGGGCAAAACTTGAGAGAAAGTTAGGGTATTTGTCAAGTAGAGGGGACAGCTGGAGAAAAGACCCCAAGGCAGAGTGTACCTAGAACATTACAAAATCATTGAGGAAGCCCAGTGGCTCGTGGGGAGTGAGTGACTGAAGGGGCAGGAGGTAAGAGAGGAGTCAGAGAGGCAATGAGGACTAGATCATGTGACCTTGAGCAAGGACCCATCTATAAAATGCAGTTGACCTCAAGGATGTTGTTTGAAAATTAAATGAGATGACATACGGAAAGTGTTCAACACACTGTCTAGCACAGTGTTGTCCAGTGAAAATATCATGCTAGCCACTTATGTGTTTTAAGTTTTCTAGTAGCTACATTAAAAAATTTTAAAAAAGGAAAATTAATTTTAATAATATATTTTATTTAGCTCAATATACTCAAAATATTATCATTCTAACATCTAATCAACAAAATATTTCAGATTCCTTTTTTTGGTACTAAGTCCCCAGAATCTGGTGTGTATAACACATCTCAATTTGACTAGTCACATTTTAAGCACAGAACAGCCATGCATGGCTAGTGCTACCATACTGGACAGTGCAGGTCTTCTTCCTTCTTCCAGTTACTGTCGAGTCAATTTCAACTCATGGCACTCCTATTTGTTTCAGAGTAGAACTGTGCCCCATAGGGTTTTCAATGGCTGATTTTTTGGAAGTCAATCTCTAGGCCTTCCTTCCGAGGTGCCTTCATGTGGACTTGAACCTCTAACCTTTTGGTTAGCAGCCAAGTGCGTTAACTGTTTGCATTACCCGGGGATAGTGCAGGTCTGGCACATTGCAAATGCTCAATGAATGTTAACTGTAATTTTGAAAAAACAACAAGGATTGTAAAGGTGCTTGCCCTGCTTTTGAATAATGAGAAAACAGAAATGTTTGAGGGATGTATCAAATAAAGACCTGGTGATCTTGTCTGCTGGTTCCTCTCCTACCCTTTGCTATTCCTTGTGTGACTGTCTTATCATAGAATCCCAGAGTTTCTCACCTCAAAGGGACTGTAGAGACGGGTCCTCACAGGAAAGAAATGGGGCAAGATCTCAGGTGACTTCAGGGGTCAGGAACGTGAGCCCTCTGTCTCCAGAAGTTCACTTGTCACCTCTGTCCAGACTCCTGTTGGACTCATGCCTCTCACCATACAGGGATCAGTTTATCCAGGTCCCTGCTTTGCCTGTGTCACACCCTGGATTTCTACCCTGGGTACTTCTGCACTGCAGGGGTCTAGTTTCAAGATCTGGGCTGTGTTTTCATAACATTTCAGCACCTTTGAGAGTGACATCATGGCAAGAGTGACGGTATTAGCTCAAGTGTTGGTACCAGGAGTTGGCAAGATCTCAGACCCCTGGTGAGCTGTCTGCTCAAGAGAAGGGCACTGGGGAAGGTTCCACCTCTTAGCTATGTTTTTCCACTCAAGGTTTAATTAAACCACTGCTGTGTCAATAGTCTTAGCAGGTCGCCAGCCTCCTTCCTTGGATGGAAACATTCCCCGGTCTCCAAGCATGGATTCAGAGGCTAACTGGAGCTCATGGGAGGGAAACCAGCATGGAGAGAGAACTTAAAATTGCTCTGTGGGAAGGGCCATTGGGTGCAGGGCTTCTGGTTGCTTCGTGGTTTCTGACATGTCGTATGACAGTGTCAGGCTCTGGACACAGCTGCACTCTAGACCAGGAATAAGGGCACAGGCTCAGCTTCAAAGGCCTCTGTCAGAATTACTTCACTTCCTTTTTCTTCTCTACTAGCTTCTCTCTTCCTCTCAAGAAAGAATGCCCTGAAGATAAGCTGGGTTTGCCACCCTGTTTCCTTAGAGCCATAATTCTTAGCCTTTTTTCTGTTCAAGCAACTCTTTCTAACAGCACGGCTGTTTTTGCAGTTGTTTTACTGAACATCTGCCTTGTGACTTGAGTTTTACCTCTATTACCTCTTATCGTTCTACAACACTGCGAGGTAGGTGTCCCTACCCCCATTTTATGGTTGATGAAATCAAGGAATTGAGAGGTTAAGTAACTTGCTCCAGGTCACTAAGTGTCAGATTTGGGATTTGACTCTACTGCTTTTTGGGAGTCCCTGGGTAGTGCAAACAGTTAAGGGCTCGACTGGTAACTGAAAGGTTGGCAGCTTGAGTCCACCTAGAAGCACTTGTAAGAAAGGCCTGGTGATCTACTTCTGAAAAATCAGCCATTGAAAACCCTATGGAGCACAGTTCTACTCTGTCACACATGGGTTTGCCATGAGCTGGAGTCAACTAGATGGCAGCTGGTTTTAGATGCTGCTTTTTGAAGTGATAGTAATAATGAAAATAATAACAGCAACGCATAGTAAGCACCCAATAAAACGAAGCCATTATTATTACATAAATTAGATAAATGTATAATAGGTATGCTGGCACTTCTTTTTACCTGCTACTGAGCCAGAAGTACCATCATCATACAGACTTGATTTGCGTTTTGATGGTTAAAGCAGATCCCCAAGGAAGAAGCGTCTCCTTAAGGTGCTGTTAATTCTTGATTAATGGAGAGCCAAGTTCTCAGAGAAGGGAGACAGGGTAAGAGGTTGAGCAAGCAGAGAAAAGGTAAAAGGGAAATAGGGGCACTAGTTGCCAGGTAAGAAGGGACCAAAAATCTATCTCCTTCCTTTAATTGTGCACATGGCCCCCTATGGCGGTGAGGATTACTGCTCACAGAATATTCCACATACCCTGTTACATTTTCCAGCTTCCTTTACAATTAGATTGGGGTCAGGTGACTTGTTCTAGTCAGTTATAATGGGAGTATTGTGTGTCTCTTCCTGGCCAAGTGGCAGTTTGGAAACCCTATGGGGCAGTTCTACTCTGTCCTATAGGGTGGCTGAGTCAGAATTGACTCAACAGCAACAGATTTGGTTTTTGGTTTTGGTTCTTCCCCTACCTTGGTGACCTTGGAGACACATGCTCTAGAGGGCTGTAGAAGTCCCTCTAAACTATTAACGTGCTTGGCTGCTAACCAAAAGGTTGAAGTTCTAAGTCCACCCAGAGGCATGTCAGAAGAAAGGCCTGGACACTAACTGATTTTTGTTATAAGAAGAAATCATGAACTTGTTAAATATAGAAATTGTGTGCTTGTCACCAAGGGGCCTGAGGGAAGGAGAAGACAGGGAGATGGCTTCCTCTGGGGTAGCCAGTGTCGGCCACAAAAAGACCCTAGATTGTAGACTAGCTGGAAGGATGGAAGAAGGAACCACACATGGAGAGAAGCTGGTTGAGCTGCAGGGGAAGGAGGGGGCACCTGCTAAGCCCCCACGGGCTGGACGCTGCCAGCCTCCCAGGCCTGTGAAGGGGCCCCACCACACACCAATAAAACCCCCCAACAGAATGCCAACTAAAACATTACTACCCGCAGATGAATAAAAGCAAATATATTTTCTCTTTAAAACAGTTTTGCACCACCACGGACATTAGTGACTCATTGCCAGGAACACCACGGGAACCAGCTGGCATTTGGGCCGTTCTGTTCTGCCAGTTTGCAGATAGCCCAACCCAAGTTTGACTTGTTCTGCATTTATGCAGGTTGAGAGTGAACATCAGGCAAGTCTGACTGCAAATTGACACTCCTCTGCCGTGGGCTACAGTCTGTTATCCATTAATATGGGTTGGTTGCAACGTGTTTTGTGAATAGAGTGCTAGTCTGCCTTAGATCCAGCCAGCCATCTAGCCATCCATCCATTTGTACAGATGTACATTCCTACATAAATAAAGGCACTTCTTTCCCCTTTGTTCTCTCTGTGTAGCACATCACAGAGTCTGGAACATGTGATCTCTTCCCTTGTATCTGTTTCTGACAAAAGTAAACATAGAGCAAGAAGCAACCTATCACACTGAGCTGCATTTCAGCAGGCTCCTACACTGTGCCTCTGAATGTGTTCCAATGAAGGTGTCCTCACAGCCCTCCTCTTTAAGCCGCTCGTCTGCTGTGGACCTCGGCATGGCTCTTCATTTGTCTCTCTGCTTTTCTGTCATTGGCTACAAGAGAAGGTGGCCATGGAAATCAAAGCTAGCTTGTTTGGGAGAAGTGGGTGATCCAGGACTTTTCATGTTCAGCTTCCTTTCCTGTTAGGTTTTCTTTTCTTTCTTTTTTTTTTTTTTAATTTTTAGCATTGCTAATTTTTATCTCCAATGGGCAATGACTGACAGTAGATGAAGAAATGAAATTACAATTGGATGCTCTGGAAGTGGAAGCTGGGATAGCATTTGGCACACAGGGTATTTATTACATGTCTACCTGTGGAATCAACCTGTGGAAGGAAGAGGGAGGGAGCAAGATTGGGCACAGCGAGAAGCTGAACTGTGATGTAGGCTGACAAAGGCTTAGTCAACCTCATGGGGAGCCTTGGAAGGCCCTGGCAGAGTTGTCCTGTGGCATAGTGGTTAGGAGCACAACTGCTAACCAAAGGTGAGCAGTTCAAATCTGCCAGGCACTCCCTGGAAACCCTATGCAGCAGTTCAACTCTGCCCTGTAGGGTCACTAGGAGTCGGAATTGACTGGACGTCAATGGGTTTGGTTTTTTGGTTTTAGGTCCCAGTGGCCGGGCCTTGATATCCCCGCAAGGATCAGACAAAGGATGTGAGCTGCCCTTGGAAAGGTGCACAGGAGGCTTTGCGCTGTGGCAGACTCTGATGGAGCTGAAGACTGAGAGCTGTCTGCTGACCACACTCCCAGCTTCAAAGACAGTATGTCCTCTCTTGGATAAGGGGGATCTGGGCTGCCTAGCACCACAAATGGACTACACTGGGCTGCCCAACAGCTATTTGAACTAGCAAGACAAATCAGTTTAGGCTAAATCCCATCCCCTCTACACACACCTTCACCAGAGTACCAGAAGAAAACCAGTTGCTGTCTACTTGACAGTGACTCATGGTGACCCTGTGTGTGTCAGAATACAGCTGTGCTCCACGGGGTTTTCAATGACCGATTTTTTCACAGTAAATCACCAGGCCTTTCTTCTGAGGCAACCTCTGGGTAGACTTGAACCACCATCCTTTCAATCAGCAGCCAAGAGTATTAAATGTTTGCATCACCCAGGGATTGATTTATTTGACAAATTTAGCTAGTCGCTTTGGTATTGTCTAGACCGGCTTCAATCTGGGCAGTTTTGTTACACTGTAACTAGCCTAGGCAAAGTCTTGGGAGGTGAATGGGTTGGAACAATATAAATCTGTTGATGAACCCAAACACATTTTTAAAAAATTAATGTCTTTTTTTTCTGTTCTACATGACAAATGACCTTTTAAAGTTACCGACTTCATCATCACTGTCGTTGTCATCATCAGTATCCCCACCACCATCAACAACAAAAGCAAAGAGTAAAACTAAACATTTGTACAAAAAGAAATTACCTCTAAATTCAGGAAAATAAATGAGTGCTACTCTACCCTTGCTTTTCTTTTTCTTTTGGACTTACGGTAAGAGGCTTGAGGGTAGAATTCCTTCTCTCCTCTTGATAATGTTCTTCCCCAGATTAGCGGATATCTCCCTCATCTTTGTTTTTTTGACTCGAGTGCTCTGCCTTAAACGTTCTCTGGCACATTTAAAGAGGAATGATTTCACACCAACTTGGTTGTCTCCATTTCAGTTTGAGAAACACTTCGTGCCAGGTGCTCTGTTTGACACCATGGGGGAGAGTGAAGTGCAGATAGGAGTAAATGGATTGTCTGGCCCTAAGATTCCTTACTATGTAGGCAGACCTATTTAAAGGTCCTTCTAATCATATAACTAATACATATGAATCGTTAAATGAATGAATAAATAAATGAAAATATAACAAAGAGAGAAAAATTCAACTTTCAACTAGAGAAATATATAAAACCAAAAAGCCAAACCCACTGCTGTCAAGTCGATTCCGACTCATAGCGAACCTATAAGGACAGAGTAAAACTGCCTCACAGGGTTTCCACGGAGTGGCTGGTGGTTTCAAATTGCTGACCTTTTGGTTAGCAGCCGACCTCTTAACCACTGTGCCACAAGTGCTCCAGAGTGGTATAGAACCCCTATTAAATGTTTTGGTTACTGTTTTGAAATGCACATGCTGTAATACTAAGGGCACAAATACAAGACCCAGATTTCCTGAATTTGAATCTTTGCTCTAGAACTTATTAGCTTATGACTAGGGTCAAACTGGAGCCCTGGTGGCACAGTGGTTAAGAGCTACATCTGCTAACCAAAAGGCTGGAAGTTTGAATCCATCAGCCACTCCTTGGAAACCTTATGGGGCAGTTCTATGAGTTGGAATCAACTTGACAGCAAAGGGTTTGGGGTTAAATTACTTGCCTCAGTTTTCTCATCTGTAAAATGGGAATAATAAAAGGACTTTTTCTTATCATAGGGCTAAGGAGCCTGAGTGTTGCAACAGGTTTTCGATCAGCTGTGAACTCACCCAGTGGCTCTATAGAAGAAAGGTCTGGTGAACTGCTTTCGTAAAGACTACAGCCAAGAAAACCCTTTGGAACAGTTCTCCTCTGTAACACATGGGGTCACCATGAGTCAGAATCAACCTGACAACAACAGATTTGGGTTTTTATTATCATAGGCATACGATGATGAGTAAATGAGAGTTTGGAGAGTACTTAAAATAACGGCTGACTTAGAGCAAGTACTTCATAAGTGTAAAGGAAGTAATAAATAAATTAATAAATATATCTAGGAACATATCTTTGTGAATATAAGCAAGATACCACTCAAGTCTTGAAGTTATGCCCTCTGCCTCTTAGTTTGTGGTAATACTTAACAGATTTCTTCCAAATCAAATAACACAAATTTGCATTAGCTTTTTAGTTACAGCATATTATTCCGTTTTAGGAAAATACCAGGACTTCAATTTATCCTTTTTTGTGCTATGATACACACGGGTGCAGGGGTCCTCCAGAGACATATATCCTTTGCACGTAATTTACTGGTTATGCTTTTAGATGAAAGTCCAAGAAGTGGAACTGTTGAACATGACTGGTTATCTTTTGATACGTCAGGTCAAATTGCCCTTTCCAAAAATGATACAATATGCATTCCCAGAAACAATGCTGGAGCGGGCCTATTCTCCACATCCTCCTCAACACACGGTATTGTCAACTATTTTTTTTACTTCTGTCCATGTTTTCTATGAACAACACCAGCTCCTATGAACAACATCAGCATTGTATTCGTATGCAGATGGCTGATTACAATGAGGTTGATGCCCTTCTTGTTTATCGTATTTCGCCTTCTGTGACTTGGCTGTTTGCATCCTTTGCACATTTTTCTATTAGGGTGTGTACCATTTAAAGTT
Source organism: Trichechus manatus latirostris (assembly GCF_000243295.1). Classification (NCBI taxonomy): domain Eukaryota; kingdom Metazoa; phylum Chordata; class Mammalia; order Sirenia; family Trichechidae; genus Trichechus; species Trichechus manatus. The sequence goes on from NW_004444018.1 coordinate 7,338,498, forward strand.
CTGTGTTGCAAACAATAGAAACCAATTTAAGCAGAAGGGGAGTTGTTAGAATATCAGAGACCTATGGAATTGACAAGAAGACTGAAAAATGAGGCTTAGAAAATGGGCAAGAACAAAGGGAGTACAGGACACAGAAACCACAGCAAAGATTATGTGGGGGGAACGGGGCATTGATCAACTGCATAAATAGACACATTTCTCCTTCCTCTACACTGTTCCCAAGGTCACTGGGCTGTCAAATCTGTCCAGCCAAGAAAAAGGCAAATGCCCACCATGGGGGGTCCTGTCTTCTTGTTGTTTTGTACCAGCTCTTTATATACTTGGGGCATTGATCCTTTGTTATGTTTTCTGTGTTGCAAAAAATTTTTCTTTAGTTTGTAATTTACCTTTTAAGTTTGTTCAGAGTGTTTTCAGCCATATAGAAATTTTAAATTTTCTGTAGACATTTAAAAAATATTTCTAGGTGCTTATGTTCTCATGGTAGGCTCTCAAATTCTTCTTCTTTAACTCCAGACTCTTTCATAACATCACATAGTTCTTAGCTGTGGTAGATAGTTTCAGATATGGCCACGAATTTATTCAAGGCTCATTGTATCCATGCCGTTGGAGAGTTCCCTCCCAGATTAATCTAGATTTGGTCATGTGACTTGCTTTGGCCAGTGGAACAATAGCAAATGTGAAGTAAGCAGAGGCTTGATAAGTGCTTACACATTGAAGCTTGCTCTCTTAGAACCTACAACCCCTATGACATGAAAGAACCTGGGCTAGCCTACTGGATCATGGGAGACTTGTCCAGCCAACAGCAGAAATCAGCCAAGCCAGCCCAGACCAGAAATGCTCAGCTGACCCACAGAATTGTGAGAAATAATAAAAGTTTGATGTTTTAAACCACTGAGTTTTGAAGTGGCTTGCTATATAGCAAACGCAAACTGATATACTAAGTATACATGGAATGCCTTTAAAAATTCTATCAATGTTATGTTGTTGCTAGGCGCAGTCCAGTTGGTTCTGACTCATAGTGACCTTATGTACAACAGAATGAAATACTGCCCAGTCCTGCACCATCCTCACAATCCTTGCTATGTTTGAGCCCATTGTTGCAGCCACTGTGTCAAGCCAGCCCATTGACCCTCTACTTTACCAAGCATGATGTCCTTCTCCAGGGACTGATACCTCCTGATAACATGTCCAAAGTATGTGAGATGAAGTCTCTCCAACCTTACTTCTAAGGAGCATTCTGCTGTACTTCTTCCAAGGCAGATTTGTTCGTTCTTCTGACAGTCCAAGGTATATTCAATATTCTTAACCAACATCATAATTCAAAGGCATCAATTCTTCTTTGGTCTTCCTTATTCATTGTCCAGTTTTTGTTTGCATATGAGGTCATTGAAAATATTATGGCTTGAGTCAGGTGCACCTTAGTTCTCAAAGTGACATCTTTGCTTTTTAACACTTTAAAGAAATCTTTTGCAGCAAATTTGCCCAATGCAATACAGCATTTGATTTCTTGACTGCTGCTTCTATGGGCGCTGACTGTGGATCCAAGTAAAATGAAATCCTTCACAATTTCAGTCTTTCCTCTGTTTTTCATGATGCTGTTTACTAGTCCCGTTGTGAGGATTTTTGTTTTATTTATGTTGAGATGTAGTCCATACTGAAGGCTGTGGTCTTTGATTTTCATCAGTAAGTGCTTCAAGTTCTCTTGGCTTTCGGCAAGCCAAGTTGTGTCATCTGCACATCATGGTCATTAATGAGTCTTCCTCCAATCCTGTTGCCACATTCTTCTTCATATAGTCCAGCTTCTTGGGCTATTTGCTCAGCATACAGATATCATCTATCAATGATAGTTCAAAAATAAACCTAAGTCAGTTGCCGTCAAGCCAATTTTGACTCATGGTGACCCCATGTGTGTCAGAGTCGAACTGTGCTCCATAGGGTTTTCATTGGTGGATTTTTCAGAAGCGGATCACCAGGCCTTCTTCTGAGGCACATCTGGGTGGATCTGAACTGCCAATCTTTCAGTCGTTAGTGAATGACTAACCATCTGTGTCACCCAGGGATTCTGTCAATGAGAGTAGCCCCCCTATTTATTGCTCTACTATAGCTTCCCAAACTATACAACCTTGCAGGCAAGAGTACCTCTGGCCCTAGAAGAGTCCACCTGTAATTTAATGTACTTGTCAATAAACTTTCTATGCCATTCATCTTCTGGAAGCTCTTCTGAAAGGAAGGTCACTGAGCTAGGCTCTCTTATTGGCTCATGAAGCATTTGTTTTAGGTAATCCAAAGGATCCTATATTCCATCCTGCTTCAATAAGGCAGAATAAAAAATACTCACTTTCATCAGTTAAAAGGTTGATGGTGTGGCCGCATCTTTTAGGTTGGACAGGGAAGTTCCCTGGATCTTCTCCTAATCTTTTCCCAATCATGCAGTCATCTAAAAGACATGCTTGAATTTAACCTCTAGGCTGACAAACATCCATCACTGGGCCTTCCTCTCTTTTAAAGTTTTCTGTACCCTAGTCTGAGGGTTCTAGCCACACAAACATCAGGTCCATCATTTACTTACCAAAGCATTTTGTCTGCAGAGGCATGGGAAGATAATGTGGGTGTCATTCCAGCTGACCTCTATCACATCAATCCTGAATTCATTTGCCCAACATTCCCCTATTTGTAGGGCTGGGAAAATGCCTTTTGATAAAATCATAGATGGTAACTCTTTAAGGGGCATTTGGGATCACAAAATCCAGCCTCTTTGCTCAAGGACACAGACTTTTTAGTAACAGAGCCTGGGCTAAATATTTAAAGCTCTTTTCTCTGCTGGCTACATATCAGCTACTTAATATGGACATGTGAGGAGTTCATAATGCTCAGTCCTGGTCCTTCTTCTCTTTCTGTGCTCTCATACCAGGTAAACTCATTCCAGACATGTGAATACTGTTAACATACAGCTGCCAAGTTTATATTTCTAAGCTCCTTGGTGGGTAAGTGTTTGGCTGCTAACTGAAAGGTCTGAGGTTCAAACCCACCAGCCACTCTTCGGGAGAAAGATGTGGCAATCTGTTTCCATAAAGATTACAGCCTTGGAAACCCTATGGGGCAGTTCTACTCTGTCCAGTGAGGTCACTATGAGTTGGAAATGACTGGATGGCAATGTTTTTTTTTTTTTTTTTTGTACCTACTATCTTTCCTTGGACGTCTTGCAGATATATCAAAATTAACATGTCCAAAACAAAACTCTTGATTGTTTACCCAACATTTCACTCCTCACAGCCTCAGAATATGCCAGTATAATCCAGCTGGTTGTTGAAACCAGACTCTAGAGTTCACACCTGAGCGCGCTCTTTCATTTACCTCTACTTGTAGTCCTATTGGTTGCACATCAGGATAGATCTCTAACTGGTCCTCACTTCTCCATCTCCATGTCCTCTCGCTTACTCAGGCTGCTATCATCTCTCAGGTAGACCATCCCAACAGCTTCTGGATTGTTTTCTTCCTTCTTCTTTACCTCTTGTATTAATTTCTAGCAGTGCTGTAGCAAAGTACCAACGAATGGGTGGCTTATAATAACAGAAATTTATGGTCTCACAGTCCTGGAGGCTAGTAGTCTGCAATCAGGGTGTCACCAGTGCCATGCTGTCTCCACAAGCTCTAGGGGAAGATCCTTCATTGTATGTCTCAGATTCTAGTTGCTTTAGGCATTCCCCGGCTTGCAGCTGCAGCATAATTCCATCATCACATGGTCTTCCGTCTCTCTGTATCTCTTCTCTTTTATAAGGACACCACTCAGACTGGATTAGGACCCACCCTACACCAGTATGACCTCATGTTAACTGATAACATCTTCAAAGACTCTATTTCCAACCAAGGTCACATTGGCAGGGTACCAAGTGCTAGGACTTCAACATGTATTTCAGGGGACACAATTCAATCCATAACACCTCCCCTCCAACCATTCTCCACACAGCATCCAGAATAATCTTTTAATTATATAAACCAGATCATATCATGATCACCTGCTCACAACTCCTTGGTGGCTTCCAGCTACACATGGAGTCAAATCTAAAATCCCCACCGTGGCTGGAAAGTCCTCAAGACCAGCTGCTGCTTGCCTCTCTAGCACACTCTCACTGTTGGTCACTAAGGTTCAGCCTTACTGGCCTTCTTTTAGTTTCTCAAAGGTGCAAAATTATTCTCTGCCTCTGGGTCTCTGGCTATGCTGTTCCTCTGCTTAGAAACAGTGTTTCCTCTTCTCACACTCTAGATCTCACCTTAAATCTGACATCCTCAGAGGGTTTGCAGTGCAATGAGCCACTTTTATGTGGCCTTTCTATAGTCTTGTAACTCCCATAGAATAATTGGCTGGGCCACAGTCTTGTAAGGGATTGGTCAATTTACTATGAAAATCCACCCAATAGGATTGAGCCCCTTGTGGTCCAGCTATAGGATTGGTTGGTTTTGCCATCCTGTTAGGCTTATGTAAGAGCCAATCCCACAGAAGTTCAGGGGGACCTCACTACCAGCAGGAAGAGTCTGGAGCAGAGCATGTCCTTTGGACCTGGGGTCCCTCAACTGAGAACCTCCTAGACCGAGAGGAGAGAGCTGTCATGTTGAAGATGGAGCATGGCGGCTGCGGTGGGCTTACCAGCCCACAGAGACAGAGTTGAGTGCCTTTGGGCAGAAGGCTTGCTGGCAGAGCTAAAAGAACTATAACACTTGTCTGAGCAGGGCGGTTGCCTGAGTTTGCCTCGTGCAGGGTTTTCGCGCCTCCCTCCCTGGCAGCATGGCAGGAGCCATGTGGGCTCTTGGACAGTGCAGGCCCAGGTAGTGTGGTGGTAGCCAGAGACAGTGGTGACATGAAGATAGCATCTGACCTGAACCATAGCACGCCGGCCCAATGACATAAGAATAAAAAACACAAACTTGTTGCCATCGAGTCGATTCTGACTCATGGCGATCCTATAGGACAAAGTAGAACTACCCCATAGGGTTTCCAAGGCTGTAATCTTTATGGAAGCAGACTGCCACACCTTTCTCCTGTGGAGCTGCTGGTGGGTTTAAACTGCTGACCTTTCGGTCCTTTTGGTTAGCAGCCTAGCGTTTAACCACTGCACTACCAAGCCTCCTGATATAAGAATGGACATTGGTAATTTGGGAAAGGGTAAGTGGTTCCTCTTTGAGAATCTCTTGTCATTGTTCACTGTCTGCTTTCTATTAATAATAATAATGGCTTTCACTTTGCCACCATTGTGTAAGTGTCTCATGTGTCTGGCTCAATCACAGATGAACGTAGCACCCATGGAATGGCTGATGCCAGTGGGTGTACGTGCCTCATTCCTAGCAGTCTTATGGCTGCCTGGAAGTTTGAGGCACTGCCTGTCTGCATACACGGTGTAGATAGACAGGCCCTTACAAGGTCCTTTTCAAATGACTCAATCTAGAGAAGGTTCCCCAATCCCTTGCTGTTCTCTAAGTCAGACCTTTGTTTGTTTCCTTCGTAGTCCTTATAGTAATTTGTGATTCTTTTATTATCATGGCTTTTTACTCATTTATTATCCCTACTCATAAGTAATCCAAGAGTACAGCCGAATCTGCCTTGCTGACCATAATGTCCACAGCACCTGTCTCAGTGCCTGACACATAACAAGGGCTCAGGACATATTCGTCAAATGAGATTCTGACATCATTATGCATCTCTAACATTGGCTTAATATTTTAGAGTGAGTTCTCATACCTTCTCAAACCAGAGGAATTATTTTTCCTCTGATCAGATCTTTATAGACAAAATTACTATTATTACTAGTATATTGCCTAGAATTATCCTTCATTTTTTATGTAAATATATGAATTTGAGGGCTTGTTTGGCAGGATATTCTGCTGGGTTATTTATTTTACTCTAGAAAGAATGCCCACCACCCATCTGTCAGTTTGCCGTACGTGGTGGCTTGCGTGTTGCTATGCAGATGGAAGCTATACCACCAGTCCAACAGAGCCATCCATGGTGGGCAAGTTTCAGTGGAGCTTCCAGACTCAGACAGACTAGGAGGAAAGGTCAGGCTACCTACTCTTGAAAAGTAGCCAATGAAAACCCTATGGATCACAACAGAATATTGTCTGATACAGTGCTGGAAGATGAGCTCCCTAGGTTGGAAAACACTCAAAATACACAGTGGCCACAACAATGGACTCAAGCATATAACAATAGTGAAGAGGTGCAGGACTGGGCAATGTTTTATTCTATTGTAACGGGGTCGCCATGAGTTAGAGCTGACTTGAGGGTGACTAACAACAACAAAAGAAAGAATGCATTTGCTTGGTGAACTGCAGAGGCCCAGAGATGCATATCCATGTGTCTTTTAAAAATAGTCATCTGTTCTTCCTGACCTCTTTCTCCGTTCATTGCTTTGGAGAATGTCAATTCAAGCTGATGCGTTAGAATCCTGTGTGCAGCACTGTGATGAGCCTCATGGTCTTTAATGAATGGCCCCAACCCTTTACTATCATAGATGTAATAAGTATAAATTCTTTTGAATGGATTAATGCTCTAAGAGAGAGAAGGGTTTGAAGAATCCACTGGAAAGGATCCATTTGTAAGTCAGTAATAAATAACTTAGGAAATATGGTTTGCCCATAGCCCAGAGGGTGATGTCATAGGTCCTGGCTTGCTTTCTTTATTTTGTTTATTTCAAATTAGTCCTTCTAGGTGTGAGGTGGAGAAAGATTTACAGCCTTGGAAACCCTGTGGGACAGTTTTACTCTGTCCTGAAGGGTCGCTGTGGTCAGAATCAACTTGATGGCAATGGTTTTTTTTTGGGGTGGGGGGAGAGGTGAGGTGAGCAAGAGAGGCTCAAATACATGGGTTGTTCAAATGTACATCAAGTTTAAAGACAAAAAAACAAATCCTCAAAGCTTTCAAAAGCAGTCTTCTCCAGTACTCCTGAATATATAAGCACAGCCTCAACATTCCTTGAAGAATTTCCTGGCAGTACGACTATTCATAAAGCTGAAATGAGGGAAAGAACTAGAGAGTAAACAGTGTCTGAAAAGGAGATGACCAGGTACGTCACTGTGAAAGACTTCTAAGATGAGAGGGGTCATCCTTTCCAAATTCACAGTCTCAGACTTTCTTGATTTTTTTTCAGATTTTTAGTCCCTGGGTGGGTGGTGCAAAAATGGTTTGCTCTTGGCTACTAACTGAAAGATTGAACCCACCTAGAGGCACCACAGAGGAAAGGCCTGGTGATCTGCTTCCATGAAGACTATAGGCAAGGACACCCTATGGAGTTCAGTTCTACCCTGTAATACGTGCTGTTGTCATGAGTTAGAATTGACTTGAGAACAACGGGTTTGTTTTGGGTTTTGGTTTATGAGCCTATGTCTGTGAACCCTCTGTTAGAAGTAAGCCCAGAGACACGCACGACCAGGTACTTATTAAATACTTTAAGTTGACATGTCGTAAAACTGCAACAAACTTTTTGAAAGCCCAAATAACCTTTGTCTTAGCTCAGGAAATAGATGGCTATATCTGGCCCTGTCTCTGCCTTGTACAAGAAACTCAACCCTTTTCCCCATATTTTCATGCAAAATGCATTTTCAAACACGAGTTGTTCCTGGCAGCAGAAAGCAACGCAATTACCCGCACAACCCCATTTCACTTTAACCTTTGCTGAAGTTGGCGCAGGTTCAGCAGCATGTCTACACCTATGCCACACACCTGCAGCCTGAGCTGCGCCTCCATGATTTCCCAGGCAGCCCTGGGCCAGAGGCACAGAAAACACCATGTTCTCCAGAAAGCTTCCCCACCCTTCCCCAGGGCCAGAGTCTTCCTCTGCATTTGTCACTCAGTGCATTAACTGGGACTGGGAGCCTTTGAAGGACCACCCACCTCCCTGTCTTCCCATCATCCCAGGGAGCAGTGGTTTTGGTACCCAGAGCACTTCGCTTCTGGTCTGAATCTGTCGCCCAGAGAAGGAGGGTCTGTGGAGCCCAGTTTTGAGAGTACTTGGAGCTGGTGATCAGTGAGGTCTCTTTAAGCCAACTGTGCTGACTTAGTCAGCTAGCCTGGATAAATACCATCCTGGGGTTCCTTTTTTTCATTTAAAGAAAATAGCGTCAGAGACAGGATCGGGCCCCCCAGTGGGAGAGCTGACACCGTGTCAAGGATTCATTAGCAAAGCTTTGCTGAACCTCAGCTGTTTTCTCCAGTGACATTAGTGTGACAGGGAGATATTTGTTCAGGTGACGGGGCTTGAGTGGCCACAGGCCAGACCCCCCATCCCTGGGGACCACCCTTCCAGCCCTGAAAGGCAATAGAGTCTCCACGTTGGCCTAACCCTGCGTCCTCTCAACTTGAAAAATCAGGCCACCTTCTCTGAATTACATTTTGATGTTTTGGCAGCTACAGTTACCTCCCTCGGGGATGGTGGAGGCCAGGTACAAACCTACAGACTGGGTTAAAATCATGCGTTTGAAAGGTCCGCACCGCAGGCTGGTCTCCCTGCCTTGCCTTTGTCTGCCATGGTAGGTCCCCAGCGGGGTGGAGTGTGCTCATGATCATGTAGTGGTCTCGGGTTAGAACGGCTCATCTCAGAGTGCTGAGGGCCACACATATGTGCAACTGGTTTTGTCGACAAACTCACTGCATTATCCCTGGTAAGGCCTCCAGAGGTTCAGGGGGCAAAGACTTCCTCCAATTTTGGAGGGTCTCGGTATTTTAAAAAAAGAAGAAACACCTAAATGGGCCTTTAAAAAACTTATGATATATTTCACATGTTCAATCAACTTGGTGTATTTCTGGAAATGTATGATATTCCTGTGAGGCATTGTGGTTCAGTGGTAAAATTGTTGCCTTCCATGCAAGAGACCTGAGCTTGACTCCTGGCCAATGCACCTCATGCACAGCCACCACCCGTCCATCAGTGGAGGCTTGTGTGTTGCTATGATGCTGATCAGGTTTCAGCAGAGCTTCCAGACTAAGATGGACTAGGAAGAAAGGCCTGGAGATCTACTTCTGAAAATCAGTCAGTGAGAACCCTATGGATCACAAAGGTCCGATCCCCAACCGATCATGGGAATGGCACAGGACCAGGCAGCATTTCATTCTGTTGTGCATGGGGTCGCCATGAGTTGGGGGCCGACTTGATAGTAGCTAACAACAGCAACAACAGCTAAGACTGTTACTCATCGTGGGGTGGGAGGGCGGTGCGGGACAGGTAGTAGGAGTCTGTAACTCAAATTTTCTCCACAGTGAAGGAAGCCTGAACAGTAGCTGGTCTCAGGGAGCTAAGTAGAGTGGAAGAAGCCCTGAAACAGGGATCAGAAGATTTAGGGGCCACAGAACACACAGGATCACTCTTTGAATCAAGGTTTAATTCATCCTTCCTCACTTATTCAATCCCAGGTTGGTCTGTTCCATTATGAAAGCCTTATCTGTGTTCACCTTAATAATATCCTGCCTTACACTGTCCGTCCATTCATCCCCAAATATCTACTGAGTGCCTAGCACGGGCTCCCAGATTAGGTGACGGCAACACAGTGACCGGAACCAGCCCTCTAAGAGCTCACAATCTAGTAAGAGTTCACTTAGAGTTGACGCACGGTGTCATGGTTGTTAGGTTTGTTCCTCACTGGTCCCCCTGTATGGGGAGGAAGGATGCCTTTTATTTTCCACTTATCTTCCACATGCCTGACAGAGTGCTGGCAAAGGGGAGGTTGCAGAACAAATGGGTGGCACCATGTCTTTGCTAGGCATGATGATGAGCCAGTGCACCTCTATTGAGCTTTATGAAAACCCATCAGCAGAGAAAAATGGCCCCCAGACTTTAGTTCAGATCGATTCATCCATCCTCAGTTACTGTGGTCTGCTTTGGGTTGCTTCCCGCCCTGCAATTCTGGCAAAGACGTCTTCATTTTCCACCCCGAAAACTTACTCGAGAACAGCCAGGCTTTGCATTTGATAGGAAGTGACTGCGTCAACTTGTTCATTTGGCGAGGGTAAAGGCTGTGAGGTGAAAAAGCACTCGGCAGAAATCTGACCTGTTCGCCAATGGTTATGCTCTCTTAAAGAGTCATTAACATGAAATGAGGAGTCCCTGGGTGATGCAGAGTGTTAACTCATTCGGCTGCTAACTAAAAGTTTGGAGGTTTGAATCCACCCAGTGGTGCCTTGGAAGAAAGGTCTGGTGATCTACTTCTGAAAAATCAGTCATTGAAAACCCTGTGGAGCACATTTTTGCTCTGACACACATGGGGTTGCCATGAATCAGACTGGACTAGATGGGAGCTGATTAACATGAGATGTGGCATTTTGTGATAAGACCCTCTCAAGCATCCCCCTTCTCTCCATTACTGATACTCAACTCAAAACATGCTCCATCTGCAAGTCAAAGCAAGACTTTTCCAAGTGTCAGCATCACAAGCTCAAGCTAGTTCTTGGGAGTCAAAGTGGGGCTCCTTTTCCCCTGGCAGAGTATTAGCCACGACAGCACAAAGAGCTGAGCAAAGCTGCACCAATGGACAGGGGCCTCCCCAGGTATGAGAGAGCACCCCATCCTCTGAAATACATCTGCCCCTGCTCCCCAGGGGTTCCAGGTGTGCAGTCAAGAATGACACAGCTATAAATGGTTTTTTATATGTGGAGGGTAAAGGGCTAGCGAGTTCTCTCTGCAACTAGATTATCTGAATGGGTGACAAACAACGCGATTTTGTCAGCAAGCTGTCCCAACAAAATGCAAAAGAGAGCCCCGAAGCTGAGCAGGGCAGCTCATGCAAGAGCTGATCATGCCAAGCCCCGTCGAGTAATCCTTTAGAAACTCGATGGTAATTGATGCCACCCAAGGGCACCAGATGTGTCATGAAAAACCTTTTGCACCTTTGGCTGAATGTGGCTTGAGTTTAATTAGCATTTGGTGAGCATATCTGTTGTTTTCAGGCACCTCAGACTGTAGAATACAAAAGTGACGCTTTTGACATTGATAAATAATGTGACACACAATTCCTTCCATAGAAATGGTGCAGATCCTTAATTATGAGGGCACTTTCTCAGGGGCACATCAGAATAATCTGCTAAATTGAGTTGTTAGCTTCACCTTTGCCAGGGCTTTTGTAAAACAGTACAGTCAGCTGCCGTTTGGAGTTTTTGCTTTTGTTTGTAAATCATCAGTTCAATTCGCTTGAAGGTTTCCAGGGCTTAAAAGGAAAGAGAATCCAGAAAAAATTACATAAAGTGAGACTTTTAAAGGTTTTTTTCCCCCTTTTGGGTGAATGGGCCACAAGATTGCAATTCTAAACAATCTCACAATTAATTCCTGTGCTCTGCAGTCCAGTTAGAACAGTTGGTTCCTTTCTGGTTTAATTAACGATGAGTACGCGCCTATAAGCTTATTTGTATAAAATAAGTGCTCATTAAACAAGGTTTGGATCAGGTTCAGTTGTTAGAAATGTCAGGAAAAGGGAGCTTTCCCTTACTATCTCTGGCTCCTTTAACGCCTTAAATGCTCAGAATGGACTTCTTAGGTGTGGGAAAAAACCAGAACAAAAACCAAAACTGTTGCTGCCGAGTCAATTCCTACTCATAGAGACCCTATAGGACACGGTAGAACTGCCCCATAGAGTTTCCAAGGAGCAGCTAGTGGATTCAAACTGCTGACCTCTTGGTCGAATATATTTCCTGAAGTCCGGAGAACATGAATGTTGTTGTTAGCTGCTATCCAGTTGGCCCCCAACTCATGGAGGCCACATGCACAATGGAACAAAACCACTGAGTCACCAACGACTCCCCTGAGTATGTATACTAGGTTTAAAATTTCTGTCCTTGCATCCAAGACTCTGAAATTAATGTCATTGCTAGTTAGGGGACACTGAAGGAGCCCAGACCAGCAGGTAAACCGTCAGCAGTGAACCCATTTACCCACCTTCCCTGCCTCCACACTGTTCTAACATCCCCCATTCCTGTGGTACATATGTTACAACTGATGAACCGATACTGATACATTATTATTAACTAAAGTCCATAGTCCACATTAGGGCTCACTCTTTGCGTTGTACAGTCCTATGGGTTTTGACAAATGCATAATGTCACGTGTCCACTGATACACTATCACACAGAATAGTTTCACTGCCCTAAAAATGCCCTGGGCTCCACCTATCCATGTCTCCCTCTCCCCCTGAGCCCCTGGCAACCACTGATTTTTCACTGTACCTATAAGTTTGCCTTTTCTGGAATGTGATAGTTGGAATCAGTAGGTAGCCTTTCCAGACTGGCTTCTTTCACTTAGCAATATGCACTTAAGCTTCCTCTATGTTTTTTCATGTCTTAATAGCTTATTTCCTTTTATTGCTGAATAATGCTTCATTGTATAGATGTATTACAGTTATTTTTTATCCATTCACTTTTTGAGGGATGCCTTGGTTACTTCCAGTTTTTTTTTTTTTTGTTTGTTTTTTTGCAATTATGAATAAGCTGCTATATAAACATTCCTGTGCAGATTTTTATGTGGACATACATTCTCACCTCCTCTAGGTAAATTACAATATTTCAAATGCATAGTTTTACACTAACATATATATTAACGTTTATGCAACCGATTTGCTGTTATTGAATATTTAGAATGTTTCATTCCTATTTATCTATATCTATCATCTATCACTATTTTAAATAGTGTGAAACTATATTCTTATAGTCAAATCTTATTACACACTCTTAATTACTTGCTCAGAGTAAATACCTAAATATATAATTGCTTGGTTAAATGGGATAAATATTTTAGGACTTTTGAATCATATTGCCATTTTATCTTCCAGAAAGCTTGTGTCAATTTATCCTCTCTTTGAAAAATGCATTGTTCACTCTAGCCAATGGTTTTTGGGATAAACTCCCTTTGTGTCTTGGAGCCAAGAATAGGAGTTAACTTCTACTACGGTTCCACCCAGAATACTCCTTGGGGACTCTTCCAATGAGAGATAAGATAAAGTGTGAGCCTTCCAAGGCTTAGAATACAGATGACGGCATCTCACACTCTTGTTCATATTGACAGTCCTCCTGACTTCTTGGGAGGATAAAACAAAGGAGCCTGAGGCTGTGGAGGGGAACCTGGGTGGCTCTTCAGCTGTCTGTGATGTGTGAGAGAGAGCTAGGGGCTGTGTAGGTCAGGAGAAATGACCACAGACTCCACAGGACCCTGAGAGGCCACGGTGGCAGGCATCAGAGTGAGGGACTCTATGCCAATGACTGCTGTCACTGATCTCGACTGCTGTGTGCCGCTGCAGAGGGATCACAGTGATAAAGCAGCAAGGAAAAGTGTGGTCCATGTGAAGGAATGGAGTAAATGCAGGGAAGAAGATCAACCGGAACAACCAGATCATGTGGCTTCCCAGAAAAGAAGAAACAAACAAAGGAGTGCTTTAACTTAAAAATAAAAAATAAAAAATAAAAACAGAAAGAAAAGAAGGGAGGGAGGAAGGAAGGAAAGACAACAAATGGAAATACTCAAGGAGATGCATTCACTGAGTCCAAAAAAAAAAGTTTTTAAAACTCAAGTATATGATTTGCAGATTAAAACATTTAATAGAAGAATCGATAAAGAGAATGATCACTGCTAATGACCAAATTAAATGTCCCATGAATAAAAATTCAAAAGAAAGAAAAAATTAATGAGGGAAGATATAAGAGACTTGGAAAATCAAGAGTACCTTATATCCAATATTGAGGAGTTTCAATAGTAAAAAAGGAACAGAGGCAGGGTAAGTAATAATCAAACAATTAAAGAAAACATTTTTGATCAAAAGAAAACTTCAGTTTTCCAAAATTTTAATTGAAAATTTTTACCATTCAGGATTAATAATAATATTAATAATAATGATCCTAATAATACCAACATGTAAACCAGAGCTGATCAATAGAACTTTCTGTGATAATGGAAATGTTCTATATCCATGCTATTCAATATGGTAGCCAATAGCCACATGGGGCCACTGAGCACATGAAATGTGGCTAGTGTGACTGAAGAGATGAATTTTAAATTTTATTTAATTTTAGTTAACATTTACATTTAAATAGCCACATGTGTCTAGAGTCTACCATATTGAACAGCTCAGATCTAGACATATCCTAATAAAATTTCCCAAACACAAGCTTATAAACTTCATGGCAAATACAAAAGCTTACTTCCCTCAAAGCATAGAGAATCAGATTTCTACTGGATTTCTCATCTGCAACTGGAAGTTAAAAGAAAATAGAAGTACATTTAAAACTTATTTTAAAAAGTGATTAAAAAATCCTGTATTCTCCCAGAATATCATTCTTATACAAGGACAAAAAGAAGACAATTCAGAGTTACAAATTATCCAAAAAAATTAAAACGAAAACTTAGGGATTACAGTCAAAGCTATGCTGGTACAAAAATTTATAACATATAAGCTTTATTATATTTTTTACAATTAACTAGGTTAAGAACAATATAATAGAGCAAAAGGTTTTAGGAGAAGACAATTAATTAAAATAAAACTTGAAATTAATGAGAAAAAACAGATAAATGAAAAAAATCTAGTTCTTTTAAAGGTAAGATAGATAAAACTATAGAATTGTATGGAAAACAGAAAAAAAAATAACATTAGGAATGAAAAATGAAACATACCTAAACCAAATTTGTTGCTGTGGAGTCAATTCCAACTCATAGCAACCCTGTAGGTCGGAGTAGAACTCTCCCACAGGGTTTCCAAGGAGTGGCTGGTGGATTCAAACTGCCAGCCTTTCGGTTAGCAGCCCAATGCCACTGTGCCACCAGGGCTCTGAAATATACCTAGAGAATTAAAAAGAAATAACTACAGGTGGATATTTTATGAGACTGTACAGTAATAAATTTGAAAATCTGCTGAAAGTGGATGGTTTTATAGCAAAATAAAAATAACAAAACTTACCCAGCAATGGTAGAAAAATAAACATACCAAAAATCTACCCAACTCAGTTGATTTTCACTTCTAATACTCATATTTAAACAAGAGAGGATTTCTACGTCATCAAAACTATTCTAGTATATAGAAAATTATGGAACTCTCCCCAGTTCATCTCAAATCTATCATAAGATTAACATCAAAATTAGAGAAAGATAACATTGAAACTAAAATTATAGAACAAAATAAATTTATGGATAAGATGACAGATTTTAAATAGGAAATTAGCAAATAAAACCCAGCAATATACTGAAAGAATATCACAGCATAACCCAGTAGGGTCTATAATTCAAAGAATGGTCCACCATCAGGAAATCTAGAAACAGAATTCTTAATTTAATTAAAGGAGAAAAACCAAACAATTATGCCAATAGATTCTAAAGAAGCACCTGATAAAATTTTGAAGACATTTTTCATAAAAACTTAACCCCAGCCTAGACAGAAAGAAACTTTCTAAATATACAAAAGACTATGAGCAAATATATTAAATGGTAAAATAGTAAAGTCACTTCCATTAAATCAAAGATAAGAGAGGATGCTCACCATCACCCATATTATTCAACATCATCTGAAGGGTCTAGAAAATTAAATAAGCAGAATATGTGTCAGAATTAAAAACCCTCAAAATAACCTTTGTTTTCAAAAAGTACTATTGTATTACCATGTTTCTTTGCAAATAATGCACACGCTTTATGTTTGTTTGCCAACCATGCCCTCCCCCTGTCAGGTATTTTCTTAAGTGTGCTATGCCAATTTTTTTTTTTTTTTACATGTTGTTGTAAAAAAATTAGCATAGTGTCCTTATTAAAATACCTGGGGAGGAGGGCAAGGTTGGCAAACAAAATGTAGAACGCTCACGTTATTTGCGTAAAAACATGTTGCTAGAAAACTTGAAAGATTATAAAAAAAGGTTTGAATTTATAAGAGTATTTGGTTAGGTAGATATAGATATATATCTACATCTATAAATCTCTATATCAATATATATTGATTTTCTATATTCAAAATCAATAGCCTTTTTCCTCTGACATAGCAATAACTAGTTAGAAAAGGAAATGGGGAAAATCCCATTTACAATAGGAACAAAAACTATAAAATACCCAGGAATAAATTTAATGTTTTTATAATAAATTTAAAACATCAATATCTTATGTCTCATCCTTTGTTAAACCACTGCACACATGAAATGCATTTCTCATCAGAATCCCCCCTTTTTCACTATGTAGGGTTAGGAATTGTACTTCTTGATTTGGAGTTCATATGAAAATATAAATGTGAAAGAATTCCTAATAAATATTTGAAAAAGGTGGAATACTGAGGGGTGGCAGAGAGGACTTGCCAAGCCATATGTGAACAGATGCTATAATACTCCAGGAATCAAAATCGTATGGTGTTGAAGTTAGGGCCGGGGAGAAAAACCTTAATTGAAAGGAGAAGACCTTAGAGAGAGGTTTTCAAGTTGAGGTCTGTGGACATTTGCAGGGATCTGACAACTTTTTCTGTAAATTTAAGATCTGTTTTATTTTAAATGATAATGCAAAAAAAAAAAAAAATATGGTGGCCATGGATAACTAATGACCACCACAAAACTTCCATGCCATATTCACATTTACAATTGCGATGTGTATTTGCAGTTGTACTGATGTCTAAATTGAATAGTCTCGTGCTAGTAAGAACAAAGGTGGACTTAAAACATAGATGATGTGTTTGTGTTGAGTGACAAATGCCCACGTGGCTTAATGACAACAAAGTTGACATCAGTTCAAACAACACGCAAATGTTGTCTTCAAATGACAAACAATACCCTACACATGTTGTTGTTGTGTGCTGTTGAGTCAATTCCAACTCACTGTGACCCTATAGGACAGAGTAGAACTGCCCCATAGTGTTTTCTAGGCAGATTCTAGGCATGCCCAACTCAAAAGTGTCTCCCCACAGCACTATGTACCCTTTTTTTATAGCAACACATTATCTTAAAATGTACTGGTTTTGTAGTTTTATTTGTATTTAATTTGTAAAAGAGGTTTAGTTTTATGGTTGTAGAACTATAAGGATAAGGAGTTTTCACCTAGTCTATATTTTATATTGTGATAAAAAATAAGTTAAAAAAAGTATGTCATTGACACAAGAATAGAAAAACAGATCAGTGGAAACATCAGAGGTGCTAAAGAGAGAGTTCAGAAATATAGATATGTATGGACCAAATATGGGATTAAATTATATTTTACTTCAGTGGGAAAATAATGATTTATAAATGTCTAATGCAGACATAATTATGAGTTCATATTAATGAAACCAAAGACAGACTTCTGTTAACACCCTACTTATAAAGTTATCTTTTAGATTAGGATTTCTTAACCTGGGCACTAGTGACATTTTGGGCCCACATTTGTCATCTACCCATTTGATGCCAGTACCCTGCCTTCTCCCAGGTGTGACAACCCAAAATGTCACCAGACATTGCCACAGAAGGTCGGGAAATTGCCCTCTGCCGAGAACCACTGGTTTAAATAAATTAAAGCTCTAAAGTTTAAAAAAAAAAAAATCATTATCTTCGTATTCATCGGCATCACAGAGATATACCAGGCCATATCACTTTTAGAGTAAACAATCTGACATCTATCCGTATGGGAATGGTTGATTAAATCACGGTGCTTCCATGTTGTATGGTATTATGCGGCTAGGACATTGTTGGTTCAGTGGTAGAATTCTTGTCTTCCAAGCAGAAGACCCAGATTTGATTGCCAACAGTGCACCTCATGTGCAGCCACCACTCATTTGTCAGTGGAGGCTTGTTTGTTGCTATGATGTCGAACAGGCTTAGAGACACTAGGAAGAAGGGCCTTACATTCTATTTCTGAAAATCAGCCGACGAAAACCCTCTAGATCACAATGGTTCAATCTGCAACTCATCTTGGGATGGGGCAGAACTCAACAGGGTTTGGTTTTGTTGTGCATGGGGTTGCCATGAGTCCAGGGCCAACTAAATGGTAATTAAAAACAACAACAACAAAAAGGTTAAGACATATTTTACTGAGAGAGAAGCCCACAGCATATTATTAAGTAGCAAAAGAGGTTTGCAAGATTTTAAAAAGGAAAACAAGAGGCCCTGTGTATGCATACGGGTGACTGTGTATAAATATATATTTTGCATATTTTTATAAGCATTGAGAACACTGTGGGGGGAACAGATACCAGTCTGCAAATCCTGGTGTCTTGATGGAGGCAGGAAATTGACAGAGCAGCTGGGCTGGGAGGGATGGGAGGAGAATCCTGGCTTTCTCTTTATCATGTAGTCTACTGTAATGAGCCCAGATTGATTTTGTAATTTGAAAGGAAAAGCCTATCAAGTTTACGTATTTCAAAAGCCTAACTGGGGATGTGGGGGAACATTTTATGGCTCAGTGTGCTAAGCGCTATAACACAGTGACAGAGATTTTTTAGTAGTGTACTTTGTGGTAATGGGAGGTATAGTGGGTTGAATGGTGGCCCCCCAAAAGATATGTCCACATCCAAATCCCTGGAACCTGTGACTGTTACTTTATTTGGAAAAAGGGTCTTTGCTTATGTAAATACATTAAGGATCTTGAGATGAGATCAGCTTAGATTAACCAGGTAGACCCCAAATACAGTGATAAATGTCCTTATAAGAGACAGAAGAGAGAAGAGGAGAAGGCCATGTGAAGATGGAAGCAGAGACTGGAGTGATGTGGCTACAAGCCATGGAAGCTGGCAACCACCAGAAGCTGGAAGAGGTAAGGAAGGATTCTCTCATGAAGTCCCCGTAGGGAATGCAGTCCTCCCAATACCTTAATTTCAGATTTCTGGTCTCCAGAGAACCGTAAGAGAATAAATTTCTGTTTTTTTTTTTTTTTTAATTTTATTATGGTGAAAATATACATCATAACAAAACATTTCTATCTCACAATTTCTACATGTACAATTCAGTAACATTGATTACGTTCTTCAAGTTGTGAAATTTCTGTTTGAATCTACCTAGTTTGTGGTACTTTGTTAGAGAAGCCATGGGAAGCTAATAGCATGGGAATATATTTATATTTATGTCTATATTTATATGTTGCTGTTGTGTGGTGCCGTCAAGTCGGTTCCAACTCATAGTGATCCTATTCACAACAGAATGAAACACTGCCTGGTCCTGTGCCCTGCTCACAATTATTGTTATGCTTGAGCCCATTGTTGCAGCCAGTGTGTCAATCCATTTTATTGAGGGTCTTCCTCTTTTTGCTGACCCTGTATTTTACCAAGCATGATGTCCTTCTCCAGGGACTGATCCCTCTTGACAACACGTCCAAAGTATGTAAGACATAGTCTCACCATCCTTCCTTCTAAGGAGCATTCTGGTTGTACTTCTTCCAAGACAGATTTGTTCATTCTTTTGGCAGTCCATGGTATATTCAATATTCTTCACCATC
>NW_004444018.1:7357979-7372337 GCF_000243295.1 Trichechus manatus latirostris
AAGGAGCATTCTGGTTGTACTTCTTCCAAGACAGATTTGTTCATTCTTTTGGCAGTCCATGGTATATTCAATATTCTTCACCAACACCACAATTCAAGTATATATATATATATCTTTTTTTTCTAGAATGGCTCTTGGGTTCACCTTAAATAAGATTCTTCTGAGTAGAAAAGAGAGGGAAGGCTACTCTAGGTAGAGGGAAAAGCATGAAGAAACGCAAGGACGGTCTCCTGAAGGTGTAGGATTTGGATTCAGAGTGTGAGGAGTATGCCATGGTGGGGGTGGGATGAGGAAGAGGTGGAAGGTGAAGTGTCATGCTTCCACTAATTTTATAGCTGCAGAAATGAATTCACAAACCCATTTAAGGATAATTCTGAGAGGATTGGGCAAATTCATGTCTGAGACAGAAATTTGGTAAAATCAACCTTCAGTATCATATTCACAAAGAGGAGAATTTGCAGCTCTGTGAAGTCCCCAGAAATAGAGAATGGGAGATGTTACTCCTTGTATTAACATCCAGCAGCTTGTTGAGTCTTGAGGTCTCCGTTCTCAGCCAGTTTGCTCACATTCCTCAGCAGACAGCTTGCTTTGGTATCCACGTAATCCCTGCCAGAATGGGAAGCCCCCAAGCTAGGGAGAAAACAAAATATTTTCACCATTTGACATGATAAAGCGTGTGGCTCTTGAGTAAGAAGAGCTGGCACAGCCAGGGGCGTGTTCCGTCTCATCCCATCCACTCCAACCCCAGTGGGAAACAAGTCTCCACCAGCCACATGTCTCCTGAGAGGGTTTTCTGGAGGACTGGGAGGTGACAGAGCCTTGCCCCTGCTTTGAGTACCACATGTGACTTCAGTTCCCACCAGCCTCATTCTGCCACCTGCTCAGCTGAGTGCTGGATGCAGCTGAGTGTGCCTTCTCCTTGATACCCTTAGAAATGGCTAAGTGGGGATTGCTGGTGTTGCATACCGAGACCAAAAAAGAATGAGCTTACATGCCAGAAACACTTGCAGATGTAGGGTTGAAAACATTTGTTTCCCAGGACTGACACTATAAATAGGAGATGGATCAGGAAGAAGGCAAACCGTTTGCATGGGTGGCCTTGTCTTCATGGCAGAGATATTTCCCAGAAACACGTACCATTGGGGCTGGCTCTGGATCCACTGAAGCCAAGTCATCACTGAGACACTGCTCCCAGCTTCTCTGATGCCAAACCCTTTTCCTCATTGTTCAACCCCATCTGCAATTATTTCTAGACTTCCATGAGAGGCTGGGGGCGCTCATTCATTTGTGGTGCACCATGCATGTGCAATGCTATCTCCTCTGTGAAAGGTACAGGGTGTGTGTGTGGGATTGGATTGAATATGTGAGAGTGTGAATGTGTGTGTGTGACTGTGTTTGTAAGTGTGTGTGCAGAAGGTCCCACTGGTTGAGTTCTGCTCCCATCAGTAGGTAAAAGCTCGGGGTCCCATTGTGTCTGAAGAGCTCACTTACCTTCCAAACAGAGGAAGGAAGACTTCTGCCTGCTCTTGGGAAAAACTTAAAACTTAGTAAGGGCGGAAGGTAGTAAGGACGTGAAGGAAGTTGGGGGTTTATTTGGTAGGTGACAAGGAGGCAATGGAGCTAAGTGGCGTGCGGGGAGCTGCAGAAGAAGGTGCTGAGGAGGAACTAAGAAGGAAGGAAGGAAGCAGGAAGTTCTCATCGTCCACATCCTGCTTGTAAACCAATGTGGGCCACCAGAGGCCAGCAAGGGAATGGGGGGAGGAGAAGGTAAAAAGCCAAAGTGACCATATTCAGCCGCAGCAGGCAATACATAGGCAGAAGGCAAGAAAACACATGGGAAAACAGCACTTCTTTGAGACAGAACACTAGCTTAGCAGAACACTGTGGAAAGCCTTCGTCTGCAAGCTGGTTATAAGAAAACTTTTATGTGGGTGGAAAGGAAGCATGAGCCTCCTTTGTTGCTCTCCCTCGATGTCTGTTTGCCATCCCAGTTTAGAAATAAATAAAGGCCTGTGATCTCAGTTCTCACCAATCTTAGGTCCATTTTACAAAAGGGGAAACTGAGCCTCAGAGAGATGAAGTAGCTTGCTCAAAATCACAGAATAAAATAAGAAGCCCAGGTCTTTGGTTACATGCTCGGGTAATAACAAAATACCCTGTTGTGCTGTTCTTGGGTAGTAATGACAATATTCTCAGTGGCAAAGGGGTTTCCCTCCCTTTGTCACAAAACAAAAACCAGTTGCTGTTGAGCCAGCTCTGACTCATGGAGACCCCACGTATGTCAGAATAAAACTGTGCTCCATAGAGTTTTCAATGGCTAAATTTTTGTAAGTAGATTGCCAGTTCTTTCTTCTGACGAGCCTCTGGGAGGACTCGAACCTACAAACTTTCAGTTAGCAGCTGAGTGTCTTAATTGTTTTCATCATCCAGGGACTCCACCAAGTGCTTATTTTGCTCAGGAACTGTGATAAACCAAAAAACTAAACATGTTGCCCTGGAGTCGATTCCAACCCATAGCGACCCTGCAGGACAAAGTAGACGTGCCCCATAGGGTTTCCAAGGCTGTAATCTTTACCGAAGCAGACTGCCACATCTTTATCCAAAGAGTGGCTGGTGGGTTTGAAAGAAGACCTTTCGGTTAGCAGCAGAGCACTTAACCACTGTGCACCACCAGGAAACTATGATAAAAAACCCGTTGCCATTGGGTCGATTCCGACTCCTAGTGACCCTATAGGACAGAGTAGAACTGCTCCGTAGGGTTTCCAAGGAGCAGCTGGTGGAGTTGAACTGCTGACCTTTTGATTAGCAGCCATAGCTCTTAACCACCGTGCCACCTGGGCTCCAGGAACTGTGACAGGCACTTAAAATATGCTATCTCATTTGCTCCTCACGACCCTGCAACGTAGATATCCTTACCTCATTGTCTGGAATAAACACAGGGAAACTTTTCAAGGACACACAGCAAGTTATGCCAGAGCCAGGATTCAAACACAGACCTAGTTGAGCCCAAAGCGCATGCTCTGTTCACTCCACTCCACTCCACTCCACCGCCTCCCTGAAGGAAAGAAAGGTACCGCCCTCTGACTCCCTGCCCCTCTGTCAAGTTTGCACCTGGCTCTCCCGGTGGGAGGCGGAGCATCGCACTAATGCAACAACGTTCATTACTCATTACGCATGGGCCTTCCAGGGCTTCCAGCAATTAAGCCCTTAGAACTTCCCCTGGGCTGTGGGTGACATCATTGCATAATTAAGGTGACTGGGATGCCCACTGCATGCCCCAAACAAAGGCCCCTTGTTTTAACTTACCATCCAAGCTCTCCTTGCACAAAACTGAGCTCCCAATGGTAATTAAGGAAGACGGTTTAACCTGTTCAATGAGAGCAGGGCCTCGGGCAAAGGGACGAGGTGGGGAAGGGAAGACCCTATGTCAACTCTTAATTTGATATGGTAATGAGATTACCAATAAAAGAGAATAAGGGATGGGCTTACCCTGCAAGGGGGAGAGCTCAACACCAATCTAAAGCCGTCCTTTTATGTAATTTTCTTGCCAAGTAGCTAAATAGATTTTTTTGGTCCCCTTTTATTTCTCAGTTGACCCTTCCATAGAGCTCCTGCTAAGCGGCTGCGTGCCCTGAAGTTGATCACTTTGTACCTAGATCGGTTTAACGTCGTGCGATGCACACAGATTCTGCGGCACAAACTACAGAGGTTCAGACCCAGCTTTGCCATTTATGGAGCTGTGTGACGTCCGGCATGTTAATTAAACTCCCAGTACCTCAGTGCATCTATGAAATGGCAATAATGATCCTAGTGCCCATCTCATAAGGTTGTTGTGAAGATTACAATGAGCTAATGTATGTCAGGTGTTTAGGACAGTGCTGGGTGCACAGGTATCATATAAGGCTTTGCTATTACAGTAAAACCTGTGAGAGCCAGAACATGATGGGACTGCCTTGTTTTTCTGGGTCTCACAAGTTTTCTGCCTTTGACAGGGGTGCAGTTGCCACTTTTCTATCGCCCTCTATTAGGGAGAAATACTTGAGTTTTCCTTCTCTGACAAGTTTCCACTTTACATATGTTCCAGCTTTTGCAGATTTTACTGTACTGAAACTTGCTTAACTATCTTTGTACACTTTTATGGGGTCTTGACCACCACCCAAGAAGCCTTGGTGGTGCAACAGTTAAACACTTGGCTGCTAACCAAGCACTTGGGGATTGAAACCCACCCAGTGGCTTTGTAGGAGAAACGACCTGGTGACCTACTCCTATAAAGATTACAGCCTAGAAATCCCTATGAAGCTGTTCTACTCTGTCACATGGGGCTGCTATGAATCAAAATTAACTAAATGGCACCTAACAAGAACAACAACGACCACCACCCATCTGTCAGCTTGTTGAACTGTGGTGGCTTGCATGTTGCTATGATGCTGGAAGCTATGCCACTGGTATTTGAAATACCAGTAGAGTCACCCATGATGACAGGTTTTAGAGGAGCCTCCAGACTAAGATAGACTAAGAAGAAAGGCCTGGTGATCTACTTCTAAAAATTAGTCAATGAAAACCCTATGGATCACAACAGAACATTGTCCAGTATAGTGCTGGAGGAGCCCTGGTGGCACAGTGGTTAAAAGCTCGGCTGCTAACCAAAAGGTCGGCAGTTTGAATCTACCAGCTGCTCCTTGGAAACCCTATGGGGCAGTTCTACTCTGTCCTATGGAATCGCTATGAGTCGGAATCGACTTGATGGCAGTGGGTTTGGTTTTTTATTTGGTTATAGTGCTGGAAGATGACTTCCCTAGGTTGAAAGACACTCAAAATACACAGTGGCTGCAACAATGGACTGGAGCATGCCAACAATCATGAAGATGGCACAGGACAGGGCAGCATTTCATTCTGTTGCACATGGGGTCACCATGAGTAAGAGCTGACTCAAGGCAGCTGACAACAACATGGTGTCTTGAATAGCGTAAGTGTTCAATAATGTCCCTTTATTACATTTCTTCCTCCTCTGTCTCCATAAATGGGGACTCCATTTCAACTTTAATAAAAATATGGTGAAGACCCATTACCATGTGATTCTGATGAATTAGGAGGAAGATGACGGTGGCTTTAATGTTTCTGTGTTAATTCCTTCCTAAGGGTTGAGAGGTTCCCTTTCTAGACCACTTTTTTGAGTACTTTTGTATTTCAGCTACTCATTTGTGAATTTTTCAGTTTATATTGAGTTCTTCTGAATTCTTTTAAAAGCTATTTTCTTATTCAACAAAATTCTAGCATTTTTAGAATTCTTTCATTAACACCTCCAGTTGTGTTTATTTGTTACAAATTTTAATCATTTATATAACTTCTAGGCATTCATATTGGATGATACATTTTTAATAGCTTTTGGTGATTTGTGCAAAATTATATTTGTCTGATTTTAATTCTCTTCATAGTAGCAATGTAAGGAATTACTAAGGAACATAGGGGATTTATTCTTCTTATGAATATTTTTATTGTTTAGAAAAGTATGTTTTAGAATTCCATGAAAGATTAATGCCTCATTTATTATAAGTTGCTGAAGAAGGATATGAAGTTGCATAGCAATTAAAAACATCAGAATTCAGCTACTAAATTTTAGAGAATAAATAAAAAAAAAAGGTTGTAGTGAAACAATGGTAGAACAATAACAACAACAAAAAATGGGGAATATTGAAATCATATTCAAAAAGATATGAAAAAAGCCACAAAGAGGAAGAAAAGGTCTTCTTACAGGTAAAAGGTGAAAGGCTGATTCATTCATGAACACACCCAGAAGAAGACTATATTCATTTTGATGATCATGCTCAGAACTATATTCATGAATACTTTTACAACATTAACAATGGATTTAGCAAATTCAACAAACTGGCCATTGGGTGAAAAGATCCTTAGAAGAATTCTTTCAGCATTGTCACCTTACCTGTCATGAAAGAATTCTCTACTTGTCTGTATATTACTTGAGGGGAGTTTAAGCAGACAGAGAGTAAAGGGCTAATTGTTAGAAACACGTAGAGGGGATCTCCATAATACATTGATAAGAAGACAGGCTAGACAATTTTTTAGTAAATGTTTATATTGGAGTATTAAATATAGGAAAGTGCATAAATAGTTTAAAGTGTACAATGAAATGTACGTTACATACAGAGCAGGAAGTAAAACATCACTGGCCTTCCCCAAACTCTCTTGTTCCCCCACTCAGGCACTGCTGTTGCTTTCAGAGTAGCCACCATCATGGCTTCTGTCACCATGGATCTGGTCAAACCCACGAATTCTTTAGTGCCAACTTCTTTTTCTCAACATCACATTTGTGAGATTTGTTCATGCTGTTGTGTGTAAGTGTAGTTGTAGTTTTTTGTGTTCATTGTTATAAAATATTCCCCAATATGAACTGCAATCTATCCATTCTACTATTATAAAGCTCTTCCTGGGTGGTGTGAAGGGTTAACCCACTCGGCTGCTAACCAAAAGATTGGTGGTCTGAGTATGCCCAGAAGCACCCTGGATGAAAGGCCTGGCTATCTGTTTCCCAAAAAAATCAACCATTGAAAATCTTATGGAGCACAGTTCTACCCTGACACACACGGGGTTGCCATAAGTCAAAGCTGACTCAATGGCAATTGGTTGGTTAATTATTGATGAACATTTGGATTGTTTTCAGTTTGGGACTATTACAAAGAGTATTGCTATGTACATTCTAGTATATGTGTTTGGTGAAAAAATGGACATATTTCTTTAAAAGCTTTTGAAAATTTCTGTAAAGTTTTAGTTGACTGACTTTTTAATTTGACTTCATTCCAGCGATTTGTGAGATATACCTAGGAATGGGTTTGCTAGGTTATAACTTATGCATATGTTCAGTGATAGTCTATGTCACCCAGCAGTTTTCCAAGGTGGTTGTATCAGTTTACATTCCCCTCAGCAATGCATGAACATTCCAGTTCCTCTATATTCTCACCAACTTTTGTATTGTCATGTATCCAGCAACTTTCAAATGCTTATTTACCATTTTGATATTCTCTTTTGTGATATGCCTATTCTTTTGTACATTTTTTGTATGTGCTAAGTACATACATAGGAGCCCTGGTGGCTCAGTGGTTAATAGCTTGGCTGCTAACCAAAAGGTTTGCTGTTCGAATCCAGCAGCTGCTCCTTGGAAATCTTATTAGGCAGTTCTACTGAATCTATTGGATTCAAAGTGTGAGGAGTATTGCATGGTGGGGGTTCGGTGAGGTAGAGGTGGAAGGTGAAGTGTCATGCTTCTGCTAATTTTATAGCTGCAGAAATGAATTCACAAACCCATTTAAGGATACTTCCATTGATGCATGACTGTACATCTAAAAAATGTTGAAATAGAAAATGTTTTTATATATATATATCTACTTCAAACCAAAAAAAAAAAAAAAAACAAACCAGTTGCTGTTGAGTTGATTCCAACTCATAACGACTCTATGGGACACATCGACCAATTACAACAACTCCCATCCCTTCCGGTTGGGCTCTGAACCTCCCTCAGCACCAAATCTTCCCAGCTTCTCTTCTGACCCCCTAGCATGCTGTTGTTTCTTTCCCTGAACTTCTGGAGTGCTTTCTTTCTACCTTGTTTTGTGGAAGATAGGCAAGTGTCCTGAGAACAGGTGAAGTGACTTCGTCTTATTCAGCCTCATATTACCCTTTCCTTCTCTGTGCTCCTAGCATGTAGCACAATGCTTGGTGTATAAGGGCTCAAAACCAAAAAGAAACCAGTTGCTGTTGAGTTGACTCCAACTCATGGTGACCCCATGTGTGTCAGAGTAGAACTGTGGTCATAGGGTTTTCAATGGCTTATTTTTTGAAAGTAGGTCACCTAGGCTTTTCATTGGAGGCGGCTCTTGGGTGGACTTGAACTTCCAACCTTTTGGTTAGTAGGCAAGTTCGTTAACCATTTACACCACTCAGAGACTCTCAGTGAGTACTTATTGAATAACAGAAACCTAATATTTTAGGTTTGGAGGTAGCGGTGGTTCAATGGTAGAATTCTCGCTTTCCAAGTAGGAGGCCTGGGTTTGATTCCTCGCCAATGTACCTCATACAAGCCACTACTCATCTGTTAGTGGAAGCTTACATGTTGCTATGATGCTGAACAGGTTCCAGCAGAGCTTCCAGGCTAAGAAGGACTAGAAAGAAAGACCTGGAGTTCTAATTCCAAAAAATCAGCAAGTGAAAATCCTATGGTTAACAACGGTTTGATCAAGTGATGCATGGCGTCCCCATGAGTTGGGGGCCAACTTGACAGCAGCTAACAACCGCAACAATATTTTAGATTAGGTTCCCACGGAAGTAGACCCTAAAACAAAGATCTGAGAGCAAGTCAGTCATCTGGGCAGAGATACCAGGAAGTACAGGTAGGGACGTGGGAAAGCAGAGAAGGAAGGGAGGGAAGCTGTCAATACAGTGTGTGCTCATGAGCTGTTACCCATGGTGGGCAGTTGGGGCTCAGTCCTGCTGGTTCTCTGTGTAGGACACACCTTGGAGCTGCCCCCTCTGGATTATTTGTCCATTCGTCACTTGATATGGGCTGCCCCTGGGCCAGTTAACTCCCCAACACATAAGCAGAGCATGTTCAATTCCTCAGGAGGGTCATAGGTGGCTGCAACAGGAAACTGAGCTATTGACCTGTGAGTGAAAATGGGTTATAGGTGGGCACCGATATCCTCTTCTATATTTAAGTTGTAAAATAATGGTTAAATCACCATAGGTCCATTCACAATAGCCAAAAGGAGGAAACAACTCAAGTATTCACCAACAGATGAATGGATAAACAGATGAGGTACATGCACACAATGGACTATTGTTTAGCCGAAAGGGGAAATGAAGTCCTGACACATGCTACCACACAGATGGATGTTAAAAATATTATGCTGAGTGAAATAAGTCACAAAAGGACAAATACTATATGATTCCATTTATGTGAAATATTGAGAACAGACAAATGCATAGAGACCAAATCTTTTTAGTGGTTAGCAGAGGCAGGTGGGAGAGAGCAAGCAGTAGTTATTGCTTAAGGGACACTGAGTTCCTGTTGAGGGTGACGAAAAGAATTGGAAATGGATAGTGGTGATGGTTGCACAATATGGTGAATGCAATTAATGTTATTGCATTGTACGCGTAAAAGTGGTTGAAATGGAAAATGCTTCGTTATGTATAATTTACCACAGTTAAAAAAAAAAAAAAGCCATAGGTTTTATAATCTAGGTAACTGCAACTATCAGCCAAGATGCAGGGTAAAAATAGGACAGGCACCAGGTTCAAAGGTGTTTGGTCATTTCACTGGCTTTGTCTTGATTTTCCCCTTGGGGAGGGGCCAGCTGACTGAGGGGGAGGTGGTTGACATCCTTACATGCCCCCCTCATTTTCCCACCCTGTGCCTGGCTCCCACAGCTGGCGACAGCTGTGCTGCATCGCAGACTAAGCTGTCGGGAAAGCTGTGACATGGCTAAGGCACGTCTTGGGTGGGTTGCCTTCCAGCTGTCGTTGCTCCAGACCCCGCCATGTTAGCCCTCCCCCTACTCCGAGCAGCAGTATTACTCCAAATGCACCCCTTTTATCTTTTTTCACTTCACTCAAAGAAAGGCTACATCTCCCCTTTTGAGGACCATGTTGGTGAACTTTTCTTCTCTTGGAAACATCTGGGAGGTTAGCTCCGTTTTTTCTGATATTGCTTCGAGTTTTCCACCACACAAAGATAGGCGCCCTTGGAGCCTGAGTCCACACAGGTCTGGGGAGGTGGAGAACAGCACAATTGATGGGCAATTTAACCAAGGCCAACAGTTGTTGTTAGCTGCCATCCAGTTGGCCCCTGACTCATGGTGACCCCACGCACAACAAAACGATATACTGCCTCATCTTGTGCCATCCCCATGATGGGCTGTAGATCAAAGAGTTGTGATCCATAGGGTTTTCATTGACTGATTTTTGAAGTAGATCACCAAGTCTTTCTTCCTAGCCCATCTGTCATGGATTGAATTGTGTCCCCCAAAAATGTCTGTCGGCTTGACTGGGTCATGATTCCCAGCACTGAATGACTGTGTAATCTGACGTGATTTCTTTATGTGTGTAAACTCTATCACTATGATGAGGTTATATGTGATCTCCTTATGTGTTATAAACTCTATCACTATGATGAGGTTATACTGATGACGTCTACAAGATTACATAGTGTCTTAATCCAATCTCTTTTGAGATATAAAAGAGAAAAGTGAACAGAGAGACACGAAGACTGCATACCACCAAGAAAGCAGTGCCAGGAGCAGAGCGCGTCCTCTGGACCTGAGGTTCCTGCGCTGAGATGCTCCCAGACAAAGGGAAGACTGACGCATCACAAGGACCTTCCAGACCAAGGGAAGATTGATGACACAGACCTTCCTCCAGAGCCAACAGAGAAAGCATTCCCTTGGAGCTGATGCCCTGAATTTGGACTTGTAGCCTACTGGACTGAGAGAATAAATTTCTCTTTGTTAAATCCATCCACTAGTGGTACTTCTGTTAGAGCAGCACTAGATGACTAAGACACCCATCTTTGTCTGGAAGCTCCGCTGAAACCTGTTGGGCATCACAGCAACATGTGAGCCTCCACAGGTGGTGGTTGCACATGAGGTGCATTGGCCAGAATTGAATCCAGGTCTCCCTCATGGAAGCCGAGAATTCTACAACTGAACCAGCAAACAGTAATCAACATTATCTGGGCCCCAGTCCTGTTTAGGAGACCCACTGTAGGAAAATAGATAAGGATGGGAAGGGGATGGGATGGGGATGGGGTGGAAACTAGGACTCCGGACTCTCCAGAGTTTGGCTTGAACACAAATGTCATCACTTAGCTTCCAGCACACAGGCATCTCAGCAAAATTCCACGTGTCAGACATTCTTGACTTTGCCAATTCACATTTTATATTTTTGTACACTTCTCTGGAATAATCTGTCAATTAACATATACCAGATTCCCTTTCTTTTTTCCTTTAGCAAAACCCTACAAAAATGTTTCCCAAACCCGTCAGTTCCCCAGAGTGTTCTAGTAATCCCGAGCAGGCTTCCCCGTGTGCCGGCCGAGTATGGTGTTCAGTCACATTCCACTGGCACCGCAGGTCTCAGGACTGCCTGGAGACAAAGCTTTCCATCATAATTTGGCCAGGATCCTAGGCAGAAAGGGCCAGGTACAATTTTGAGTTGCACAAGAGTTTTTTTTTCTTTAAATACAGCAAGCTGATTCTCAATTATGTTTTGAATACAATAATGTGATTAAAAGAAAGATAGAAGAGAAAAGCAAACAAACAAACAAAAAAAGGTGCAGATTGGAAACTGGGACGATGGCAAGAATGTTTGCCTGGGAGCTTAGAAACCTGGTTCCTCATCCCAAAATGCTGATACATACCACAGAGACCTTGGGCCAGCCCCTCATCATTGCTGGCTTCAGTGTCCTCCTCTTCTATAAAACTGGGGCACTGGGCCACAATCCTGTGCTAAAATTCTTAAGAACACATAGATTTTCACAATACACAGATATGGACATCCTTATACACTTTGGAGGATCCCTGGTGGCACAATGATTAAGCTCTCAGCTGCTGATTCAAACCCACCAGCCGATCCGCAGAAGAAAAGACCTGGCTATCTGCTCTTACAAAGATTACAGCCTAGGAAACCTTATGGAACAGTTCTACTCTGTCATACAGGGTCGCTATGAGCTAACTTGGCGGCATACATCAACAACATGCACTTTGGAGAAGGAAACCAGTACCTATGCACTTCGTAGACACTTGTTAGCTGACTGAAAATCAGGGAGCGTATACGAGCCCACCGCACTGGGAAGATATACCTCTGCTTGAGGAAAAAAACAAAATCAAACCCATTGCTACTGAGTTGATTCTGACTTATGGCAACCCCGTGTGTTACACAGTAGAACTGCCCCCATAGGGTTTTCTTGGCTGTAATCTTTACCGGAGTAGATTGCTAAGCCTCTCTTCTGTGGTGCTGCTGGGTGGATTTGAACCACCAACCTTCAGATTAGTAGTCAAAGGCAAACTGATTGTGCCACCCAGGGACTTATGCCATCTCTCAAATTTAGTAAGTGTGTGTTATTATAAAGTGTTTTGTGAAGGCACTAGCAATACTTTGCAGCAGAAAAATGCTGTTCCTTTGAATAATCATTTAAAGATGCTTCTCCCCATTCTTTCAGGTGTCATAAAAATAGCTTTGACTTATTACGGTCCTCTTATGTGTCAGGCAGCACTTTATAGTATCGCTAATTCACACACCAACTCAACAGAGTAGGCATTCTTATGTCCCTTTTACTTATAAAGAAATTGAGCTATGGAGAGGTTAAAGGCCTTACCTAACCACTTCACACTCACTGTTGTTGCTGTTGCGTGCCATTGAATAGATTACAACTTATAGTGACCCTATATGACAGAGTAGAACTTCCCCATAGGGTCTTCTAGGCAGTAATCTTTAAAGAAGCAGACAGCCAGGTCTTTTCACCAACAGAGCTGCTGGTGAATTCGAGCAGCAGACTTTTTCAGTAGGTGCCTGAGCGCTTAACCATGGCACCACCAGGGCTCCTTCACACTGCTGGGATAGCTATTATATTAAATAAATAAATAAACAACAGAAAATAACAACTGTTGGCAAGGATGTGGAGAAATTGGAACCATTGTCCATTGCTGATGGGAATGAATGGTACAGCTGCTGTAGAAAACAGTTTGGTGGTTTTTCAAAAGGTTAAACATAGAATTACCATATCAAAAAAACAAAACAAACCTGTTGCCATTGAGTCAGTTTCGACCCGTAGCGACTCAATACCGACTCTATTCCACTCCCAGGTATACACCTAAAAGAAATGAAAGCAGGGACTCAAACAAATGCTTGTACACCAATGTTCATTGCACCACTATTCACAGTAGCTGAAAGATGGAAATAACCCAATTGTCCATAAACAGATGAATGGATAAACAAAAAGTGGTATATCTACACAAGGCAATATTACTTAACCGTAAAAAGAAATGAAGTTCTGATACATGCTACCACATGGATGTAACTTGAGAACATTATGCTCAGTGAAATAAGTCAACACAAAAAGACAAATATTGCATGATCCCATTTTGGGGAAATATTTAGAATAGACAAATGTATAGAGACCAAAGTTTATTTGTGGTTACCAGGGGCTGGAGGGATTGGGGAGTTGTTGCTTAATAGGTACTGAGTTTCTGTTTGGGGTGACAAAAAGTGTTTGTACACCTAGAAGCCATTAAAATGGCATATTTTGTTATATATATTTTATAAGAATAAAATAAAAAAACCAAAAGACCTTGCTCAAGTTCACACAGCTGGTAAGCAGCAGTGCTGGGATGTGAAACCAGCAGCCTGACCACGGTGACAGCACCATCCCCATGAGGTTGAGTGGCATACTCTGAACATAGCACCTTTACTCTCAAATTCGCTTGGCTTCTCCGTCACGTACATAACACTGTGAAAATACTTTAGGGAACACCAAGGCAAGATTTAGACACTTTGTCTTTGTCTTCAGAAGAATTCTAGGGGAACAAGCAATATGAATTATGGATAAAGGCATATTTTAAACAATTTATCTTATTGTGGTTATATATATATACATGTATATATATACAATATAAACATATAGATATATGATATATGGATAGATGAATAGATGGATAGATACATAAACACATAGATACATAGTTAGCTGCTGTTGAGTCAACTCTGACTCATGGTGACCTTGTACATGACAGAACCAAACATTGTGCGGTCCTGCCTCACTGGCATGTTTGAGTCCATCATTGTGGCTGTTGTGCCTATGCATCTCATCGAGGGTGTCCCTCACCCTCTCCTGCCCTTTACTTCACTGAACATGATGTTCTCCTCCAGCCATTGATTCCTCCTGATGTGTCAAAAGCAAGAGAGTCAGACAATGTTCTGTTGTGATCCATAGGATTTTTATTAGCTAATTTTCCAAGTCTGTCTTTAATCTGGAAGCTGCACTGAAACCTGTCCACCATGAGCAACCCCGCTGGTATGTGAAACACTGGGGCAGAGTTTCCAGCATCATAGCAACACGCAAGCCACCAGAGTACAACAAATTGACAGACAGGTGGTGGAAAATAAACACACACACAACCATTTTTTTTTTAAATCTTGTTCATTCTTTTTTACTTTTTTTTTTATTGTACTTCAGGTGAACGCTTACAGAACAAATAGTTTCTCATGAAACAATAGTATACATGTTGTTTTATGACACTGGTTAACAACCCCACAACATATCAACCCTCTAACTTCTCAACCTTTTTTTTTTTT
>NW_004444018.1:7380381-7384659 GCF_000243295.1 Trichechus manatus latirostris
ATTTGGTGCTTGGTTGAGTTCTTTATCTCTTCATTTGATGTTTTAGTGTTTCAGGATTGTTGTATTCTCTGTTCAGCTTAGTTTTTCAGATCTTTGCTGTGGAGGGACGGCATGGTGCTTCTGCCTAGAGTGCCATTTTGCCGGAACTCACCCACACAACCATTTTTAAGTGTACAAGTCAATGGCATTAATTACTTTCACAATGTTGTACAACCATCACCACCATATTTCCAAAATTTTTTCATCATCCCAAACACAAACTCTGTACCCATTCAGCAATAACTCCCCTTTTCTCCTACCCCCAGCCCTGGGGTAGCCTCTGATCTATTTTATGTCTCTATGAAGTTGCCTACTCTTGATACTGGGTGGAGTTGTCTTGAGAAGCTATCTTTGTCTTCAAAAGAATTCTAGGGGAGCAACCGGTATGAATTATGAGCTCAGCACGGTCCACCCAATGAGAAAGCAGACTCTTAACTTCTTGGAGTGCTGGAAAACCTGTTAGAGAAAACGTGAGATGCCTTGTCTGAACAACTGTGACAAACACCTCCCCAAATGGATCATCTTCTTAGGGGTTTTTCACTTTAAGATTTAAACTTCACCAAATCTCATCAACTGGTCAATTGATTTGCCTTCTATTTTTTGACTGTCTTTGTAAGATTCCAGGAGCAGGTTTTGTAGCGTCACTACATCAGTAAATTGTTTCTCATGGAACTCTTACATTTCTTTGCTTTCATTGGAAGCTAGAAACAGAAACAAGCAATTGTGAAATGACCACTGGACACCAGATTCTATTCTCAGCCCCTCCTGGGGCAAAGAAAGAAGGGTACAATTTGCCAAGTTTCAAATTCATCCCACACGGCAGGCCTGAAACTGGGTCCCAGTTCAGCCTTTTTCTTGTTTCAATTTGTTTATTTGTGACGGGGACTTGCTGCTTCTAGGAAGGTCCTCCTTTAAAAAATCTCGGCAGACATCAGAAAGTTCTGACAAAACAACATCTTGACGATTTAAGTGTAAATATGCCAGAGACATATGGTTTCTATTATTCCTAAAATAACACATGGGTTCAAAAATCAAGGGGAAAAGTGTTTGGTAAAACACATTGAGGACTTGGCTAAGTGTTTTTTAAAGACCATTCTGAAGCCTGAAGGGGACAACCCACCATGTGAGCACATCCAGGCTGTTCAGTCCCTCCCTTGTTTGTCTCTTCTTCATCAAGGATGGCACATGTGTTACCACCAGAGTCCTGATTTCCTGCCACCATGTGAAATGTATCTGGCAAGTTGTGTCTTGGTGGACAAGTCTAGGTCCCAATTCTATCTCTGCTACTTGTAACAATGGTAGTTTCAGGCAAGTTAACACATCTAAAAAATGGAAAAATGAATATGTGTCATAGGATTGAAGTGAGCGTTTGTGCTAATATATGTAAACTGCCTGGTACATAGTAGATACTTCATCCCCGTTGCCATCGAGTTGACTCCGACTCGTAGCAATACTTAATAGGAGGCAGCTTTTAAAAAAAAATCATTGTTCACTTGAAAAGTGGTGATGGGAAGGATGGGTAAGGGAACCCGGATCCAAAATTGTTTCTAGAGTATGGAGACCTAAACAAACAAACAAAAAATCCTCTGCCATCGAGTCGATTCTGACTCATAGCGACCCCATGAGGTTTCCAAGGCTGTAAATCTCTACGAAAGCAGACTGCCACATTTTTCTCCCATGGAGCCGCTGGTGGTTTCCAAGGGCCAACATTCCAGTTAGCAATCCATCGCTTTAACCACTGCACTCCTAGGGCTAGAGTATGGAGAATCCATGGGATTACTGTGGGAACATCTGTGTTCCTGAAGGACATTTTTGTTTTTATGGTGAACTTTTACATAAGGTATTTTTTGAATAAAGTTTCTGTTGTAAAAAAAAGGGTGCAAAGCACAGAAGGAATCTAACTTCTTCACTTTTTTAAATTTTATTTTGTTGCTGTTGTTGAGAATATACACAGCAAAACATACATCAATTCAACTGTTTCTACGTGTACAATTCAGCGACACTGATTACATTCTTTGAGCTGTGCAAACATTCTCACCCTCCTTTTCTGAGTTGTTCTTCCCCCAGTAACATAAACTCACTGTCCTCTAAGTTTCCTATCTAATCTTTCCAGTTGCTATTGTCACTTTGATCCCATATAGTTTTTAAAAGAGCATAAAGCTCAAGGCAGGCATTTTTTACTAGTTAAGCTAAACTTGTTTGGTTTTAAGAAGACTTCAAGGATATTTTTGTGTTAAGTTATAAAGATTATCTCAGGGCCATAGTTTCAGGGATTCATCCAGTCCCCACAGCTCCAGAAAGTCTGCAGTCCATGAGAATTTGAAATTCTGTTCTTTATTTCCCCATTTTTGATCAGAATTCCTCTGTAGACTCTGATCAAAATGTTTAGTAATGGTAGCCAGGCACCATCCAGCTCTTCTGGTCTCTTGGCAAAGGAAGCGGTTGTTCACTGAGACATACAGCCACATATTGCATATCCTCGTCCTATTCCTGACTCTCCTTCTTCTGTTGCTTCAGGTGAACAGAGACCAATTGTCATGTCTTGAATGGCCACTTGTAAGTTTTTAAGACCCAGACACTATGCAATGAACTAGAAGGTAGAAAAGAAGCACTAAAGAAGCATTAAACGTGTTGTTAGGCCGTTTAACCAGGATGACCCATGAAACCAGGACTCTAAACCTGCAAACCAAGGAACCAAATCCCAATGAAGTGTTTGGTTGTACATAAGCAGCCTAAGAAGCTACTCTTTTTTGTTGTTGTTGTAAACATATCTATCATACAACTTTTGCCAGTTCAACTTTTTACAAGTTTACAACTTATTGACAGCAATTACAATAATCAGCTGTGCAACCTTCCCCAGAATCAATGCAATTTTACCATCGCTGTTAAACCCTCCCCTCATTTCCCACCCTCCCCGCCCCTGTAACCACTAATAAACTTTGGTCTCTATATATTTGCCTTTTATTGTCTTTTTATATAAGTGAGGTCACACAATATTTGTCCTTTTGTGATTGACTTATTTCACTCAGCATAATGTCTTCAAGCTCCATCCGTATTGTAGCATGTATCAAGATTTCGTTTCTTCTACCAGTTGAGTAGTTTTCTATTGTATGCATGTACCATATATATTTTTTTATCCATTCATCTGTTGATGGGCATTTAGGTTGTTTCCATATTTTCGCTATTGTGAATATTGCTGCAGTGAACATTGGTGTACAAGTCTCTGTTTGAATCTCTACTTTCAAGTCTTTTGAGTATATACCTAGAAGTGAAATTGCTGGGTCATATGGTAGTTCTATTTTTAGCTTTTTGAGGAACTGCTACACTGTTTTCCGCAACAGCTATACCATTTTACGTTCCCACCAGCAATGGATAAAAGTTCCAATTTCTCTACATCCTTGCCAACATTTGCTATTTTCTTTTTTTTTATGTTAGCCATCCTAGTGGGAGTGAAATGATATCTAATCATGGTTTTGATTTGCATCTCTCTGATGGCTAATGACTTTAAGCATCTTTTGTTTGGTGGCCATTTGAATGTCCTCTCTGGTAAAATGGCTATTTAAATCTTTTGCCCATTTTATGACTGGGTTATTGTCTTTTTCTTGTTAAGTTGTCAGGGTTTTACATATATTTTATTTGTTAGACTCTTACCAGATTTATCGTTTCTGAAGATATTCTCACACTTTTCACTTTTTTGGTAAAGTCTTTTGGTGAATAAAAGTTTTTAATTTTTATGAAGTCCCATTTATTTATTTTTTTCTTTTGTTTTTGGTGCTTTTGTTATTATATTAGATGATTCATTGTTAAAAACTAGGCCCAACAGCGTTACCACTACATTTTCTTCTAAGAATTTTATGATTTTAGTTTGCACATTTAGGTCTTTAATCCATTTTGAATTTGTTATTGTGTATGGTGTGAGGCATGGATCCTGTTTCATTTTTCTGCATGGGGAAATCCAGTTTTCCCAGCACCATTTATTGAAGAGATTTTTCTTTCCCCATGGATGGATTTAGCACCCTTGTCAAAAATCAGTTGACTATAGATGTGTGTGTTTATTTCTGGACTCTCAATTGTATTGGTGTATGTGTTTGTGTTAAACCAGTACTGGGCTTTTTGATTATTGTAGCTGTACAATATGTTTTTTTTTTCTTAAATACTTTTTTTTTATTGTACTTAAGGTGAAGGCTTACAGAACAAATAGTTTCTCATGAAACAGAAGTACACATGTTGTTTTATGAC